>NC_056714.1:22013826-22613826 GCF_018831695.1 Puntigrus tetrazona | reverse complement strand
TTCAGTTCTTTGGTGTGTATTTTGAATTCTACAATAATAATTCAGATGTAAATTCCGCAGCTGAAGCACTTAGAGTGACGCTGTCTGGGTTTACCTGTTATGTTTCTCCGCACTGGTAAAGGCACACCAATCACGTCTGTGCTAAGCATTTTTTCATTTAGATGATTGAGATGATTATTGAGATGACAGGATGGATTTCCATTTGAATGTCAGGTGCCAATCTTTTACTCATAAATTTAAACCTTTATACTTTAGAGCATAAAACGTCCTGAGATTTGAATGCTGCTATAGGAGGACAGTTTTTTATGATAAATAGAACATATAAAGGAAATATATGGTCGATTCTATATCTGTGTAACTGTCACTCACAGAATACGTACTAAATACATACTAAAAGTAATGTTGTCATTTTTCTGCAAGGTTAAATTAAAGTTTTACATATATTAATGCATGCACACACACACACACACACACACACACACACACACATATACCACATATATATCTGTGTGTGTATATATATATATATATATATATATATATATATATATATATATATATATATATATATATATATATATATACATACAGCATTATATATTTATCAGCATTATATATATATGTATGTATGTGTATATATATATATATATATATATATATATATATATATATATATATATATATATATATATATATATATATATATATATATATACATACAGCATTATATATTTATCTCTATATTATATTCTTATAAAAATATCTATATATTTTTTTATATCTTATTTTACATAATAAATACACTTTGAAGATTCTGGTAATGGCAAACAATTTGGCAAACAATGGTATCATTTAATCCTAAATCAGTTTTCATATGGTAGTATGCTTTATTTACCATCATCTTTCTATCGTCATCTAACAATTTTTCTGTGCCAATTTGCATCTAATCTAGTTATAAATGAGCCAACAGTGCTGGCTGCTCTCAAAAGCAGTTGGTTTACTGCATTTCAGTTTGCAAGGCCGGTATCAGTTATTGCAAACATTCATGATGCCCATTTGGCTTTTACCAATACTAGTTGTATCTTGAATAAAAACCAACATAAATATAGAGATAAAATGTCTACAGACACCAAATTACCTTGTGTTAACACGCTAAAACACCCATACAACATTATCCTTGCAACTTATTTCCATTCTTCTACAAAAAGGGCATGTTTGCAGCCAGACACGTCTTCCCTCTTTCCCTCTCTCTGGTCTTTCTAACTGTTTTCTCTTGTAGCCTGCTCTGTGTGTCACTTCTCCGCTTTAATTTGGAGTGTGTTTTCCATAATTGCCGCTGATTTGTATACAGTACAGAAGGAATGTGGCATGAAAAAATCATCCGGAGTCAAAGTGGAGACAGTGCTGGGTCAAGTGAAGATCAAGGCAGCTATCTGCAGGATTCAACAGCTCCTGTCACCGACTTTGCGTCAGTGTTTTAACATACAACAGCATGTCGTCTCTACCCCTTTATCAACACACCCCTCCTTAAGCCTTGGAAAATACAGCCCACTGTGTGAGTGAAGATTTCCCGAAAAACTCAGCAGACAGCAAAAACAGATTTAAATCAATAAACAGCTTCTCACCTGTCATTCTCATCCCAGGAAATGCAGGTTTGGTTTGTGGTACCCTGTGGAGAGAGTAAGAGGGCGAGAGGCAGAGAAGGATGTCACCTTGTGATTTTGCCTTGCAAATATGTATTGGTGATTCTTCAATTAGGGGCACTTTTGACTACTTGAAATCTTAAAATATTAAACTTATTCAAACATTTTTTTTTTTTTTTGAAAGCAGTTTTTTTGATGTCCTGAAATAAAGTTATGATCATAGCCATTGGCTTTTAAGTGGACTTTTTCAAGTGTGTTCTGATGCCGTGTGTGATAGTAATGATCAATGATGTATATATATATCTTTCAAAAATAGTGAAATTCTGGAAAATGGCTAAACACCCATAACATAAAAGAAGGCAAATAAAACAGTAGTTCTACATTATGTGAAAGGAAAATTACTAGAAGAGTAATTTCTACAAGAATAAATAAAAAATGAATTCATTTTAACGTCTCAGAGTAATATAGCCATAGTTTGAATAAAAGACTGAACACATACTGCGTTTGATGCAACATATGGGTTTAAAGGGCAGAGCGTCTTACATTGTAAAGGTGTGAGAATTCAATCTCTAGTGGAGTTGAGAGGGAGCTGGGAGTGGGTTTGATTGTCACCGAGATCACCTTGGAGTTCAGCACTGTGCTATTTCTGTAAAAATACAGAGAGAGATGAGAGAATACATGTGCAGGACTGCAAAAAACAGCAGGGGGAATAAGGGAGGAGGTCATGACCTTCAAAGAAGCTGCCACGTTCCCATGTGACAAATATAGTATGAGACGCTTCACGTTGAGTTGTGGTAAATGTACATGTCATTTGCTCATAGAATACATTCTTTTTTTTGACACTTTTTGTGTCACCAGATATCTGTTTCAAAATCACTACATACCAAGAAATGAGAAAAAGAGAAAACGGGAAAGACAACTTTCCTGTTGAACCCTAAAGGCTTTTCAATACAGTTAGACATCTTCAGAAAGGCTATAAAACTATTACAAGGCAAAAAGTGTATTTTTATATGTCTTTGTTTTTATGTAATTATTTCAGATTGAGGAGTTTCCTTTTAAAAGTCCCTGTAAAGAAACAGTTCACCCAAAAAAGTATATTTTCAGTAAATGAAAATTTCATTTACTCTCTGTCATTTCCTTCCAAACCTTTATGAATTTCTTTCTTCTATGTGCGTAAAAGACATTTTGAAAATGGTTTTCCCTGTTCATCAGTCAGTGTTAACTGTTTGGTTAGGCATACAAACATGGCTCTGACAATGTTTGGCATTGAAAAATAAAATCTAAAATCTGACAGTGATAGCATATACAAACCGTCACTACTTTAGCCCAAATAATGCTTGAAATAAAACTTAAAATAAAGCGTAGCGGGTTGGTCTTTCTTTAAAAGCAACAGAGAGAGAATTCAGTTGAAATGCACTCAAGTCTCAATATAAAAAGAAAGTCTTACCTCTGTAGAGAGAGAATGCTGCCCAAGTTTCTGTACAGTACGATACCAGTCACAAACGCAGAGGCATCATCTTCATCTATAACACAAACAGATATACAGTATCACCTCGGTTCTACGTAAATAAAAAGGCATCAAGTAAAGTGATGAGGAAATGAAATGCTATAAGAGGTCATTAATACAGACTTGATTGGTGTTTAATCAAACCCTTTATTTAGTGCCCTGTAATGTAACTGGGGGTGAGATTGCAGGTTGCGCTCTCTCTTCCTGTTTCTCGCTATATTTTACCCTGCAGCTTCTCACCTGAGTTGGGCAACATGACTAATCACTTAACATATGCTTGCACGGACCTTCATTACACACACACACGCACACACACGCACAGCGTGTTCCAAGAGTTATCCTTTTTAATGAGCACACACACACAGGTTTGTTTTATGGGGACATTCTATAGGACTATTGGTTTTTATACTGTATAAACTTAATTTTCTTTCCCCTACGCCTACCCCACAAAACTTTCTGCTATTTTAGATTTTCCAAAAACTTCATTTAGTATGATTTATAGGCTTGTTGCTTGCTTGCTTGAGGGTATTTGGTCCATTTGTATACCAAGTAGACACACACACACACACACACACACACACACACACACACACACACACACACACACACTAGTGTTCAAAATTTGGGGTCAGAGTGGTTTTTTTAAAAGGAAATTAATGTTTTCATTCAGCGAAAATGCATTAAATATATCAAAAGTGACAGTAAAGAAAAACAAATATGAACATATTTTAAATAAAAACTGTTCTTTTGTACTTTCTATTCATTTAAGAATTCTGGAGAAAAGGACATGCATTACGGTTTACACAAAAATGTAAAATAATTTCTTTATTTAACATAAATGAATGAATTTGATTAAAAGATACAGTAAAGATATTTCTTTTCATGGCTTCCAAAAAAATACTACACATTACAATCGTTTTCAACATTCAAAATCTGAATATTAAAATGATTTGTGAAGGATCACGTGACATTAGAGTAACAGCTGCTGAAAATTCAGTTTTGCCATCGCAGGAATAAATTACATTATAAAAAATATTTAAATAGCAAATTGTAGTAATATTTATCAAAATACAGTTTTACTGTAGTTTTGATCAAATGAATGCAGCTTTGATGAGCATACAAGTGACATACAATATATATATATATATATATATATATATATATATATATATATATATATATATATATATATATATAGCAAATCACATGATGCAACTAATCTTGAATATATCATTTACACAACTATAAACAGATACACATAATTGGCCTGTTGGTTTGAAATGACAAGGTGGTATTTCTGTGCTAATGAAGAGAGCAACACTGTATGAAAAAGCGTAAGTGAGGGGAAAGGGCAGCGGTCCAGCCTCTGTCACACTCACACTGCATCACTGTCAGAAGAACCACCTGAAACAATGCACACACACACACACACAAGTGCATAACGTCCATCTGGTCTTCAAGCAACACTGCTCTAAATCATGCCAAAACATGTGGCAGCCTGGCATGCGCTGCAAGGGAGAGAAAGAGTGAGAGACTATAGGGGGGTGCCAGGCGGCGGGCAGAGGCCACAGCTCCAGGGCTGCAGCTGAGGTCCCATGGGCAAGAACACAAACCGATGGAGGGGGACGGGGGCTGGGGGCATGACAGTTTCAAGTTCCCTCTGGGTAAATCTCTCTTCCCCTCCTACTAATACACCAAAGCCATGATAATATGAACAGATGAGACCCAAGAGGGCATTTATGGACAACACAAGGTACTAGAGGAATGTAAAAAAAAAGAAAAAGATTGATTAAAAAATTATATACATTATCGATTTTAAAATCCACATTAGATATTTTCAATTTTACAGGACCTTTGAGCCACAAAGAAATTTATTTGAAGTTAAATAAAAAAGCAGAATTCCCCCAAATTGTTGTGTTAAGAGAACAATAACAAATAACCTACATTTTGAATATATCAGGTTTTCTCAACAATTCTTCTTTACATTGAACTTAAAAAAAGTGGTGTAGGATTCACCTTGAAACTATTTTACTCAGAAATTGCTAGTAAATTTTACAAATAGTTACAAAGAAATGGCAAGTAACATTGAATAGAACATAAAATTTTTAAGAAAGATAATATTTAAATTATTTAAAATAATATTTTGTAGTAAAGCTCACTCCAATTAAAGGTGCTGTATGTAAGTTTTGAACTGTACTAACGCATAAAAATACCACAATACATTAATAGACATTTAAGAAGCATGCTAAGTTAATATACTCTTTAAATAAAATTGTTTATATATAGTTATAAAAATTCTTTATATATCTAAAAACAATTCTACAGTTTTTTTTTACAATTCTACAATTCTTAAAACTGTGTGTTCCGTGTCAGAATATCTGTCTTTGTATCGGTCTGTGTAACCCGCCCACTGCCAGTTTGCTCAATTGTATTTCAGCACCTTGGGTTGATAGTTGGCGGAAAATATGTTGTATTTCATTTAATTTATCATTGTGTGTTTTTCCTGTTGGTTCGTCATCAAAGATGAAGAGGAAAAAATTTTTCTAAATACAGTCAATTCTACACACAGCACCTTTAACATATTCACAGATTAATTGTTAACAATAAGATCTGTTAAATGCATTTAGAAAATAAATATCACTTTAATATTGGTGCAAACAAATTATTCCCAACTCATTTTTTATTTATTAAAGTGTACTTTTTTTAGAACATATCCTTTGTAAAAATGAAAGTGTTTTATTCTCTTACAATGTGTTTCATTTGTTTCAGTCTGTAAAAATCCTCTCTCACGCTCCTCATTCTAAAGCGTCTTTAATATAACAGCTCATCTCAGCATGTCCAAAGCTTGACGATCTGTCAATCCAGTACTGGTGGCATGGCAACAGATCTCCCAATGGGAAAGGGAATTAAACCTAATTGCGCCTGATTGGCTCCTGCCGACTCCTGATTAAGTAGCAACTCCTCTATTAGCATAGTCACGGGGAAGAAGCATCTTAAATGGCCTGTAACGTCGGACATGGCAAGGATTAAACAGCCTACAGCAAACTGCTCTCCAGCGAAGGAGATCAAATTTGTCAAACAGAGATTTGTTGCGAAAACAATTTTCTTCACTGTAGAACACATTGTCCAGTTAACAAAACTTTTTGAGTCTCAAATACTAAAAAATGCTATTTTCTTTAAACTACATAAAAACCCTTGCCAGACTAGCGAAATTATCCCAAATGGTGTCCCAACTAGTCAAACATAGTTGTCTGAACGAAAAATGTTATGTTGTTGAAATGTTTGTGTTGCAGCTACTACAATTACTATTTCTGATGTTCTATCATTATTGTTATTTTGATGTAAAGAGCTGATCTTTGTTGGTTGTCACTGTCCTTGAGGTTATTGTGTCTAGTTTTGAGGCTTAGACATTACAAACTTACAAAGACAATGTTGTCTGCTTATTAGACTAACTTACCCAATAAAGTTTGTCATTTGCAAAGAAAAAAACAAAACCCCTTTAAAAAAAACAACATCTTTCAAGACACAGAAAAGTATCAGTTACATCAACATTAAGGATAATGAAGTGTGTTAGCTGTTAAAAAAAGTTTACTTTACTCAGTGACTTTACTCAGTGAACAACTTGGTCCAAAGTTGAGTAAACTCAAAAAAGCTGTGGAGCGAGTTGCCTTGAAATTTTAAGTTGTCAACTTAAATTTTTTACAGTGTATTGTTTTTACTAGAGATGTTAAATTATTCAGAGAGAAAAAAGGGAATGGGATGAATAGAATCAAGGCATGAAATGGAATTTACTAATTAACTTTTCCCTCTGGTTTCAGACACAATGCTTAAGGCTAGTCCTAGACTAAGATATAAACCTGAGCTGTTACAACTGAAAGAAACTTGCACTGACTGACCTTAAAACATGTC
Source organism: Puntigrus tetrazona (assembly GCF_018831695.1). Lineage (NCBI taxonomy): Eukaryota > Metazoa > Chordata > Actinopteri > Cypriniformes > Cyprinidae > Puntigrus > Puntigrus tetrazona. The sequence goes on along the minus strand of NC_056714.1, from coordinate 22,606,767 downwards.
AGGGCCTTTGTTTTGTCGTAAGATGAACAACAGTAAAGCTTTTTTCTAAGGCACGTTTTCTAAAAATGACTTAAATGTCCTAATTGAACTATTGCCTAATCCTGGTTTAGGCTAAACCCTGTCTACACAATGAGGTCTTAATGAAAAAAAAAAAGAATAGTCCTTTATGAGCGAATGCACAATGCAGGCGTGATTCAAACCCATGTGATCACCAAGGCTCAGTGTGTCTGTAGCATGTATACTACTACATCGCTAGTGCTATATGTGTGCAGTTGTGTGAGACTATATCTTTCTTACCTGGTTTCCCAGTGACCAGGATGTTTTTAGCCACTCTGACTTTGTCCTCTGAGTTGCGAGCCCAGTCCACCATCCCCCTCCACCCCTTCATGGGGAAAGTGATATCTGCATTTCCTGCGACAGGCCGCTTGTGAATACTCAACACTGGAGAGAAAATCCAGAGGGAACTGTAAGATCCATGGCAACACCAATATCCTGACTCACTGCACAGCGATCACATCTCAACTAGAGAAAGTGTCATGCTGTCAGACGACTCCCCCATACAAACTCTCTCAGCTCAAACGCTTTCATTCTCTTATGATCTCAGCCTTCTGCTGCCAGCCATGTTCTCTGTACCACTTCACAACGACAGCATTTTAATCACCGAGCGAATTCCCGAAACTCGCAAAAAGAGTCATTTTTATTTATGAAACTCGAAAAATAAATCTGTGCAAATCGTTCAGAAAGCCATTGGTACTTTTCACATCAATGTAATGGAACAATTTACATACCGATGGTTTTACTTTACGGTTTATACCGTTTTAGGACTTTCAAACTAACCAAGTAACAAACGAATACATCTCACTTGTTAGTCATCGCATTTTTTTTCTACTAAGTACAGTAGCTGTGGTGTTTCACTTTTTTGACAGTCACTTTTTTTTGTATATAATCTTTCTTTTTATATCAACTTTCTATTCATTCAAAAATACTCAATGAAACAAAATATCCACAAAAATAATCAGCTGAACTGTTTTCAACATTGATAATAAACTTAAGAAATGCAAAACCAGTCATAAGTAGCCTTGGCATATTTGTAGCAATAGCCAGCACACATATTACACATATTACTTTGTTTATTTTATGCCAAAAAATAATTAGGATATTAAGTCACGATAATGTTCCATGAAAATATTTTATAAATTCCCTACTGTAAATGTATCAGAATTTAATTTCTATTAGAATTATGCTTTGCTAAGAATTTCATTTGGTTAACTTGAAAGGTGATTTTATATTTGTATTTATTTATCCAGATTTTCAATAGTTATAATTTATCTCAGCCAAATACTGTCCTATCCCAGCAAACCATACATCAATGGAAAGACTATTTATTCAGCTTTTAGATGATGCATAAATCTCAGTTTCACAGAATTGACTCTTATGACTGATTATGTGGCACATTTTTGCATTGAAATCAAGGTTGGAGCAGAGACATTAAATTACTTGGTGACAAAAAGAAGGAAACTGGCGGTTCAGAATTGATCAATGTGTGTGCTAATTGTTACTAACTCTATTACCCATGTTCTTGCGTTCAAGTTCTTGTGCATTATTTTCCATCTATTGATGAACGTGTAGTGTTACATATTCATCTGCGTCAAAGCTTTGTGTGGGACTGAGGTCATTGCTGTAGGACAGGTGTTGTCACTGGGGGAGAATCTGAGCTCATGGGCAGTTCACTGATTCAGAGGTAAACAAAACCTCTCACACCCCCTTTTAAACTCTGCCAGCTGCGGCCCACAACGAAGTGGTTTAGAGTGTGATTACAAAGCTAAAGAAATACCTAGAGCTGCAGATATTTGGAAATCAGTGTGAGCGGCATATCAGAGATAGGGACTGCTCAGACACTGCTTATGTCTGAAGGGATAATGTGTAATACTGCTTTGTAAGTATAAAAATGTTAAGGGTGTTTGAAAGTGTGTGTGAGTAATTGTGTAAGTGTGACATATTCTGCAGAAGGGGTTAAAACTGCTGTCCCACAACAACAAAAAAACACATTTAAAAAACGTTTAAGTATTTAAATCTTAGATGTTTATTAAAATATTAGTGTACTTAATGTATATAAATTCATAATTTATTAGGTACTTTCAATCCTACATTTTTCATGTAACTACTGAAACTGCATGTTTTAGTCCATTGGCTGATTTTATCTCCTCTCTCATAGCTACAAGGTGTGAGAAGACAGGTCTTATCATTTTGAGGTAAAAAAAAAATCTGTGTAACTTTAAGGAATTTTAATTGCAATTAAGCACACTTTTTTGGGGGTTATTCCATAACATTTCACTGGTATGTATACCATTGTTCAGAACTGTGCTAGCTAACTATGTTCTGATTAGCATCTTTGCTCAAAAAGTATCTAAAATTGTCACTAAAGAAACATTTGTTGGAGTTTTGTAGCGTCATCTATGTTTATTCTAATACCGAAATTACAATGCTAATGCAAAGCTAATGAACCTAACTTTGAAATCCCTATCAAATTTTTGCCTTTTACAAAGAAATATTTCATTTAAAATACAACAAATCTCATAAATTACATTTGAAATATTGTTAAAAAGTAATTGGTATTGATTTACCTCTGAAATACATTTTTATAAAATCTTAAGTCAATCCTTCTAATTAAATTATTACTACTACTGCGTTTCGGCAGTGACAAAACTGGGAAGAAGACAAATATTCCAAAATGTACTGAAAATAGGAGAATCACCTGCACAATTGCTAGAAATTTATACTGTTTTTTGGATTTTTTTTTTCCAACTCTGACTTTGGACCATTTCTGTAGAATGGCCCATATAGATGAATTTATGGCTTTGTAATTAAAACCACAAAACTATGAGAAAGGGTCAGGTACCAGCGAACATTTACATACATTTCCATGCCTTTAATGATTAAAAAAGCCATTTAAAAGACCTTACACAGTCTTGGAGGCCATTCATCAGATGGGTAATTACTTTTCAGTACAATCTACTTCATGTTTTTTTCAACTTCTAGGCTGCCTGTCCAAACATGCAACCACTTAAGTACATGGCCATCACCCTCTGTCATTATTGCAGAGGTGTAAACCGAACTAAATGTCAGTGGAAACTGACCCAGATTGTCGGTGACCTCATAAGTATCCTGGAAGTCCTTCATGCGGAGACTGATGACGTCTACAAAGTCCTCCACCAGACGAAAAAGCTCCTTAACATTTGGCCCAAGCTGGCAGAAAGAAAAACATAGCTTCATGTTAAAATGTTAGTTCTTCTTTCAATATATGATTCTGTAAGGGGATTTTAAATATTGTACTAAATATTAGATTTTCTAAAAATAACTGCCACTGCTGCTTGAGCTTAATGATATCTTTGCTTTAGAATCTAAACTGAAGCTTGCGTTAAGACATAAATTGTAAACTAACTAATGATCTAACTAAACAGCAGGAGACAAACAGCTGAAAGAAAGATGTGCAGCGAAGAGAAGAGAATTAGCCAATTAATCACCTTTAAAATCAGCTGAAACTTGCATAATTACTAAATGAAAGAGAGTTAGATGATGCCAACATTAAAAGAGGGAATGAGAGAATGATGAATGAGTGAGCGGAAGAATGAATGAGTGAATGAATAAACACACAGACATGGAGAGAGAGTGAAGGCTGACTCACCAGCTGTGCTTCCTCCCACCTCTCCCTGTTTTCCTCCATCAGTAAGTTACTCACTGATTGCACAAAATTCTGTGAACACAACCACATGACAGAGGTACATTCAGGGGTCAAAACTGTTTTTTATTTAGAACTAAGCAAATAATATTTCACTAACCCTCATGTCTGCATTACTGGGGCTGTAGTAGGACCTCCTAAATATCTCTGTCATGTTTTTCAGTACATCTATGATAGCCAGAAGGTCTCCGCTGTAGCTTGTTCCATCACTCGACGTCACTCTCAGCTTGGTCATGACTTCAGAGACCCCATCTCCCACAAGCCCTCGTTGAGCCTTGGACAGGTGATCTCTGGTCTGAAGTAAAAAATAAAAACAACAACCTTAACTTTGAAGACACCATATTGGTTTTAACCTAGCTAGAGCTTAGTTTAGACATCACCTACCAAAGTTTGGATACTTCTGTAATCATTTGAAACGCATTTAATGTAAGTTGGGTTCTCCCAGTATGCAATGCCTTCATCGTCTAATGAACATCGCCGAAGAATCAGTCCTGCATCACAGAAATGGTTCGTCATTATCAGATTTTGAACAAGGATTGATTTTGTCTTGGTTTATCTTCATTAAACCAAGCCTGTGGAGCTGTCCATGGTCCTGAAATTGTCTCAGTCTAGCTTAGAGGGTGATGACTGTTTAGGAAGTTATTCCGGCGTGTTCCTGTTTTGCATGAGTCATGTCTTACCTACAGCATTCGGAGGGCAGCGGACGGCTGCAGTGTCCCCTGCAGGAGTTTTCTTCCAAATTACGTTAGAGAAATTCTCCTCATCACAGATCTCATGCGGCTCTGCACAAAACAGAGGAAGTAAAAAAAATGCATACACCTGACCAGTGCCACAAAATTTGAACAAAGAAAGTTACAGAATTAACTAATAGGTGTAGGCAATATGCTACAAATATGCAAATAACTGTATTTTACAATAATGGTATATATGTATGTGTTTCACTGAAAATAATGCTGTTACAATCCAGATGTTACATGTTGGATGTCATTAATATTTATTTAGGGCTATTCCTGAAACATGAATCTGAATTCAGAATAGCACAAAACAAATAACGTGTTCTGCGGCCTAGTAGTGGTAGCCATTGCATTTCCCTTCATAAAATGCAAGTACAATGCACTAGATTGCGGGAAAGGGGGTGGGGGGAAGGAATCATGATGCCGGGTCAACATTGTGATGCCTGTCGACCATCAACGATTGACAATATCATCATCTCCCAGCTAAACAGTAATACAAATAAAAGTTTCTCAAGCCTAGTGAAGACATTAAGACTGTATATTAGGCTGCTGTCACTTTAAGACATAATACACAGATCTAATATTCTAACTTAAGACAGGCATTTTGACACAACTTTCTGTATATTCGATTTTTTGAGTGAAATAAACTGCAAAAAATAACTCATGAGACAGACAGCACAATAAGTTGCGAAAGACATCTCAATTAAATACATGGGCACAGTTCTGACAGACGGTTTTAATTAAATTGTCTCTCAGAAATAAAACCATCTGTCAGAACAGTGTGCTCGTACTGAATTGAGACTTGTATTATTACTTTTATATAGGGGTTTAAAGAGTCAAAATGTAAAAACATATGAAAAGGATAAACACGATCAACACTGTCGTGATAGAGATAGTAATTAATAATGTATTCCAGTTTTCAAATTTCAGCCTGTGTACTTTGTCTGCCAGTATATTGCCCACCCCTAGCAGAGAATAAATTTTGACTTCAAACATGTTTTTGTCTCACCTGGACATCTCTTCTCATTGCAACGTCTAACTTCCTCTCTGTCTCCTGGGCACGGCTCACCCCCAAAAAAGGGCCCATAACACACTCTCTGTCTTTGCTGGCTTCCTCCACCACATGTTTTGGTACAACCAGCCCAAGAGCTCCAGAGCTGCCACTGACCATCCAGAGGACACTCTCTGAGGAAACAGTCTCTTGTCTGACGCCACTCGCCCTGACACTCCAGACCCCCATACGAGGGCCCATTACACTCCCGAGTGCGCTGCATTGTTCCATTCGAACAGGACGAGGAACAGGAGCTCCAGCTGGACCACTCATTCCACACACCGTCCACTACACAGTAAAGACATCATGTGAGGATAGAGGATACAAAGCAACATTAAGTTTACAAAAGACAGGAGCATGATAAGAGGACATTTTCAAAAGATATGTTGCAGGAGAAAGAGAGAGGAGGCTTGGGTTGCCAAACTCTAGTCAAGTCCGCAGTGATTTAAAGCCTCACTTAATCACCATCATTTGCTGTGAACTTCACAATGCTTCCTTTCATTTTCTTTCTCTACAGTGCCTCACATTAGACCTTAATTGTGCTGCTTGATGAAAGTCATTAAATCTGCATGAGACAGTCTGTATTTAAAGACCCAAAGATCACCTGGGCATACAGCAATGTTGCAGAATTTGGTCTGTTTTTCTGGACCGTCGCAGGGGTTTCCTCCAAACAGCGGCTGCTTGCAGGAGCGAGTGCGGTCCCTGTACCCACGGCCACATGTCGAAGAACACAAGCTCCATGGAGTCCACTCATCCCAAGACCCGTGCACTGTAATCAGAGCGGCTAGGGTATGATTTATAGAGAGAAAAACGCACCTCGACAACACACAAACACACACGCACTGAGGTAAAACTAAAGAGGGGTTCACACTGACAACAATCTAAATTTATTTATTTTTAGAAGAAGTAGCCGATTTCCCGATGGCATAAGCAACTGTTTGGGATGAGATAAAGTTGAGAAAAGTTTAATGAGAGGCCATGTAATGGGAAGACTGCCAATAGGAGTCAAGGCATTGGAGCACATATGCATTGATCATTGCTCATCTTGTTCATGATATGATATATTGCTGCAATTTTACAAACATTTTCCACTCCATTTTTAGCAGAAAGAAAACTGATTCCCTGTCCAAACAGAAGAAAATCTTATTTTTTACCAGCAATACATCATGTTTGTGATCAGATGTTCAGAACTTACAGCCATTTACATAGCCCACAAATAATGTTTACGACAGAAATGCCTACTAGGAAAGACTGTATGATTCCCAAGATGGTTCACTCGCATTGCAGTGAATTGGAAAAAAACTGCAACACACAATTTGGAGGCTATAGTGATACCATCTAAATAAAAGAGATGTTAGTCATTTTGCACTGCAGCTAATGTTAGAGACTCTGCTTCCCTCAGAGACTCATGCTTGGGACTGCTTGCATGGCCTATGCATTGGCATTGACCAACCAGAAATATAAGCATTGAGCACAAGAGACAACATTTACAAGATTGTTTGTGTCAAAAAAGTTGAAATAAGCTTGGTGAGCAGTTTTTGAGATTTCAGAATTTCAGCATTCGATTAAATCTTGCATGCCAGGTTTTACATTGCCAGTAGCCACCACTTGAATTGATTTTCATTCCAAGACGCTTTGAGACTATCTACCAAAAATAAAGCAAAGAAACCTGTCAGTGTGAACATAGAATTACAGGTAGTGTAAAACACAGATATACATAGAACTCTTAGTGTGTAAAAAGCATAAAAGTGATTATCACTTAATACAACATTGTGCTTGGCTAGACTCATGTTTTATATTTAGGTAACACTTTTGTCTGGTCCCCTGAGATGCTGAAATGGTAAAATGAAAAGAGATTGAGAGAGACCATCCTACATGCAGTGGGAACTATAGGGAGTTTGCTGACAATGCTGCATTTAAACCCATTAACATCTTACCACGGCTCTCCAGCATCCAGGGTTGAGGGGGGAGCAGCCGCACATGGAAGCCCAGAATAAGTTAGCCTCAGGTGGGCAGCAGCTGAAGGGTGAGTGGGCAAAGCTAATGGACCTGAGTGAAGGTGGGACGGGTGCCGGGAAGTGGATAAGGAAGATGGTGGGGGGTGAGGAGAGGCCTGAGGTGGGCTGTGCTTACCTGGACACACAACAGTGTTATTGCAGGGTCTCTGTTCACGCAGCGGCCCGCTGCACTGCGTGCTGTACGGCACCGAGACGCATAAGCGTGTGCGGCTCTGCCAGCCCTCACCGCACGTGGTCGAACACACGCTCCACACAGACCACTCCCCACCCGACGTAGGATCCACTGAGAAGGACGGGAGGAAGTGGGGGTGGGGATGGGATGGGGTAAGGTAGGGAGCAGAGGAAAGGGTAGGAACAGGGCCAAAACTAATTAGCATGCAGGATTAACCACCGTATTTAACAGGGGAAGATCGTTTCATCGCTGACTCCATATCCTCAGTGTTTACCCATAATAGAAGTTCATGCTTTCAGTTTTGAGATATGTAAGTCAGCCTTCTCTACGAGGATCTCACAAGCTGCCCAATATATCAGACTTTACTATCTGAGCAGCTGGGAAAGCCAAGGAATCATGTGAAATCCTGACGGAATGGGAACATATTAAATTTCCAATAGGAAGCACTTGGTTGTCTTGAAAGTCCAATAGACAATAAGGGCTGACATGGCTGTCCAATAGAAAGAGTTAGACAAAAAGGAGAATCAAGAATGTTTAATAAAATGATATCGAATGTCAAAATGAAAAGCGATAAGGAGGGAAGGATTTTACTTTATTCCGGCAACATTAGGGGAAATTAGTTTTCAACATTAGTTTTCATACTAAAACCCTGCATAAGCATATTTAATAATATGCATATACATGAACATGTACACAACTTGTTTGTGTACCATTGAGTTTAAAAATTTGTTATTAAGGCTACTTCCAAAAGTAACATAAAAATTTGTGAAACATGCACAGCATTTTTAAAATACATTTTATGACTTTCATTGTGATTTCTGATTTGTAGCACACTGGGATGAAATTGAGGAAATTTGCATTTATTTTGAAGTTACAGGCTTGTATCGGTGTAACTGTAAAAATGAAAGACAAATTCATGCAGTGCTCACAAAGAAAAGACAAGATACTGGTAATTACATCATATTAGTCCAATATGTCTTTTATATTGAAGCATGCAAATCATACATCACCACCCCCAAGCAAGGCGTGTCTTGTTCTCGTTTGTTTCATAATAACGGGTTACGACCCTTTCAAAATGCTTTTAACTTCCTTGTAAGCAATGGTGTCCATGATTCATGGATATCTCGATGTTCCTCCATGAACCATGCCATAATACACATGACAAAGACAAACAAAACATAAATCACACTGACAGAAGCATAAAAAAAACAAGGCCATAGCCACATACGCATCCAGTCTACTCCCCTGTATGTGGACTAGTGAGCGAAACGGTTGCAAGTGTGTGTGTGTGTGAACCCAAGCTGCAGAGGAGGCTGATGCCACCTGTCTTCTTACCTGTTTGGGAAGACTGCTGTCCGCTGCGGGTCTTATCAGAGTCCTCTCGTTTACGGCTGTCCACCGAGCGCAGGGATTGGCTACGAGTGCCAAGTCGGCCTCTGCCTGCAGGATGGGGTGGGATTAGCAACTACAGTCGAATTCTGATTGGCCAGTGCTGTGCGACCTGAACATCTAGACCAGCATCAGCCATGCTTGGGATTTTGTGTGAAGTTTAAGGTTACACAGCTGAGAAGAAGCGAACACGTGTTTGGTTTGATACTATTCTCCATGCGAACGCGATACTCTTTGAGAGTTTGGACGCCTCTAGGTTTGCGTGACCTCGAAACGTTTTGCGTTGAACACCAAAAATCGACAGGAGGTGTGCAGAAAGAGGGCGAGATGGAGCGAGCAGTGGATGGCGGATGGAAAAATAAGCAGACCATGCGGAACGGAGACACAGACAATCGAGGTAAAGACATCTGCAGCCGATGGCCTTGACCATGGAGTTGGTTATTTACTCATGGCCTCCATCCAAACTGAGTGAAGATCTACTCACTACAGTCACATTCAAACTGACTTGGTCAGTGATGCCCTTACCAAGCATGGCCTCTTGCATTCCTTTGTATTTCACTGGACTTAAACCCTTGCCTTTAGAGGAATACTGCCTGTAGCCTATGGGTCCAATGAAAAGCACACAAAAACGCTCATTCTATCATCAGTCTAGCATTTTATTATCGTTATTTGCTCTATCATTGTGTCACACAGGAAGCAAAACATCTTTTTGTTTTACAGTGAAATGTGAAGAATGTAAAAAATGAGGTGTCAAATAGTGATAGAGAGAGAGAAAGCTAGAGAAGAAGTGGATGTGCGAACGGTCACGTGCATCGTGCAATAGCCTAGAACGCAACTTACCGATGCACGGCTGAGAGTTGCAGGGACGACCTTCCTCCAGAACACCCTCGCACAGGTACGCCTCCTCAGGTGGTGACTGACAGGTGCGAGTGCGCGTCTGGACTCCGCCTCCACATTCACTGCTGCACTCCGCCCAGTTGCCCCACCCACTCCAGCCACCTGCATTAAACCCCCACACAGACACCGGCACAGGCCTTGTGAGCGCCATTCCCGAGAAAAAGCCATTTATTAATAAATTTTTGTGACACAAATTAAATTTCCAGCCCTGCTAAGCAATAATGGTTTGATTTCGTAATCCATTATGATGGCACTAAGATGTAGAAATGGACCCATAAATACCAGTAGGATATGAGTCCCTGTGTTCTGCTCCCTCATGAATGTTTAATAGCAGACATTGCTGCCTGTCTGATCCCGGAGGCCCCGACAAATATGTATTAATCTGCATGAATAGAACATGAAGCTGGACCATGTCCAGCTGCAGACATTTTTAATTACTCACAAATCAATTGTACGGGGGAAGGTATGTAATTCTACACTCAGTGCCGCTCTACCCGGAAAATGAGAACTGAAATGAAAGTGAGAAAGAATCAGATACAGCCTATATTTAAAATGTCCATCAAAAGATTTTAGCATATATTACATGACCATGCTCCATGCAGACCATGTAAAGACCAGTGAATGGAGTCAATATTAGATAAATATCAGAGATAATAAAAGAAGAAATCAGTTAAAATACAAAAAAAGAAATATACTTTTTTTTTTTATTAAATGCTTAAAATGTAGTTAAAGGAAAATTATATTTATAAAAGAAGAAATTATCTTGAAAACTGTTAACTCTTAACTCGAAAATGCATGAAACTGACAACAATTATGTATTTTTTCATTACTCTATAAATGTATATATAATGGTGTATGTATCACATAAAACAAAATAAAATATTTCCTTAATATCCTTTTTTTTTAAGAAGGTAAAACAATTTTTTGATTTTGAAAATAATTACATTTTTTAACATTTTAAGGAAAACCCCAATAAATGCATGTCAAAGGTTTGGTAATAATTATTATCTTCGTAGTTAGTTTGTTTCAAAAATATTTATTGCATGCCATTTTTACACTAAAAATATGTGTAGGATTTCACTACTAAACAATTTTTACTCAATTAATTTTAGAAATTGCTATAGTAAATTTCACAAATAATTATGAAGACATGACAAGTAAAACACTGAATTACAAAGTTAATTGTACTTCACGAAATATTTGTTTTTTTACAACTATGAAAAAAATTATATTTATAGTGTAGGATTTTTTTTATGGTAACTTTTTATGGTAACTTTTTTTATGGGTAGAAATAGATATTTTAACTACATGTCAACTAGCAGTCATTAGAGTATTAGTAGACTTGCCTGCATAATAACTTTTGATACCTTTTAATAACTTTTAAAAACACTTTATTTTGAAAACTACGTATCATATGACAAAAAATTGGCGTTGTATATACGCCAAACACTTGCTTGTCACATATACGCCAAAATATTTTTGTTCGCATCAATATCACAAGTTTTATTTGGTTTATTTGGCCTACTAATTACTTGGCTGTTTTTCAAGAGATGTGTGTAAATGTCTTAATTATAAAATTTATTTGTATTTATTTATTATTTTTTGGGAGACACATTTTTGAAAATGCGTGTAAGCACTTAAAAAAAAAGAACTACAAAGAACCCACGGGGGTCACGGCATTGACCCTAATATCAACCGAACCCTTCCTCCGTTTCATTCGAAGCATCCCTCATGCAAAGCCAGGGTTAATACATTACGCCAAATAAAGGCCAGGTATAAAAACAATTTCTGCCTTTTCTGCAGCACTGATACAAATCTGTTGGCAAGCGAGTGCTGAAAAGCAGAATCAATATCCATTTGTTTGAGCAGGATGAGCGATTAATGGCAAATTGTTTACTTGGGGTGCTGAGATTGGCTTTGCCGCATGTTGCGCGAGACACATTCACCTGATAAAACATAACGGATTCTAATCTTCAGTGCCTCGGCCTTGAATATACAATCAAATGTCCTCTTTGCACAGCAAGTGACAATCGCATGCAAAATGAACCGGGACGGCTCTCAGCGCGCTGCCCTGATTAATCCCATCCACCAATCACGCTTCAAGTCAGATGGCTTCATCAACCAATCGCACGTGGCATAAACAGCATGCACAGCCAATCCCTGCTCCACGGGGGACCGTAAGTGGTAAAAATCAGTCTTAAATAAGCTTCTCGGCTTCTGTGCTGAACGACTTCAACCTTATTTAAAACAAATGCAAGCACGGATGAGAATATAAGGCAAACAATCTTTAGAAAAGCGAAAAAAAAGTCCAGATAAGAAAAATAATACTCCATTGAAGATAAGATTTTCTCTCTCTGTGAAAAACGATGGGAGAGTATGACCTTTTTTTGGCTCAATAATCACGGGCTGAAGGAGAAAAGGGGGGCAGAATAATATAGTGTTTTCTTTCTCTGTCCCCAAGGACATTTTATTATGCTTTCAATAATTTAGTGTGCTTCTCTTGTTCAGTGCTTGCTCCCTTACATCCAGACTCTTTGCTGCAGACGCTATATCATCTTTAAACGCTCATATTCGTCCTCTGCTCGGATGTTTCTTTCTACTCATCAGCCCTTCCTCCATCATCCTGTCTTTTCGCCCGTTTTTCAGATTGCAGCTGCAGCACGCACCTGCTTTTCAAAGGATGAGTGTGTGGATATACATCATTCCGCCCATTAGCAAATATCATCTTGGCTTACGAAAACCTCAAAGTGACCTTCACTTTCTCTCAGTGGTGAGAAGAAGGTCTAATATGGGCTCAAGTGACAGTGATCTCAATTCATCAGGTACAAGATCTCCCCATAATCTCACCAGCCGCAGCCCACTGCGCATCTGCCGCGAAACCAAGGTCAGTCGGCATACATCTAAATTACACCCTACATTCGACTTCATGCATTGTTTTCTGCTCGCTTACGCGCATTAAAACACAGACCGTGGGTCAGTGATGGAAAGCGAAACATGGGAAGTGCTGACACCCAGAGGATGCTACTAGTCATTGGCATCCATGCCGGCAACAAAATAGTGTGCAAGCAAAATAAAATGCAAAAAAATGCGAAAAAAAAATAAATGTATAAATAAAATGATCACGTCTCATCTTTTTAACATAAAAATAAAAGTGTCTTTTTGTAATTAATGTTACAATGAAATGGATTTCTGGAAGCAAAAAGTAAAGAAGCATCCTTCACCTCTGCACCTTTTTTTCTGTGTCCGTCTCTATCTGTCCCTCAGCTTAGGTCTAATCCACTCTTCTGTGTGTGTGCATTTCGGCTGTCAGTATCCTGCTTAGAATAAATATTTGAACAGCTGTGCTTACACGTCTCATTGATTAACCTCACTCCAGGGGCAGGAAACACAACTTCGGTTTTACACCCTTGCCGCTTGGCATAATCTTTCCCGTCTTGCGCCGCAGTGCTTAAAATGGCCCACGCAGCCCAACTCTCAATGAAATGACCACATGTTTTGTACACAGGAATTTTAAAATGGTTTCTGTCAATATGTGGGGGATTCTATCGACCATCAGATCCTAATAATTGCATAATGTTTCCTTTTAGATTTTAGTTGACTGGAAACTGTGGAATAATGCTATTCTATCATATTTTGAGAGATTTAGACATTCGGGTAAAAGGTGATTACAGTACAGTATTTGGCTCTTAATTAAACATTTTGATGTGTATTTAATTAGCAGCTGGTGTTTTATATATATTTATATATTAAAAATAATATTAAATAACATATTGTTGCTAAATATATAGATGCATGTATGTGTATTTATACATTGTGACGAGCGTCCCGAGGATCGATCAGCGTTGCCCTGGGAACAAACACGGAACACCTACACCAGCCACTCAACGACGGATTCGCCACACCTGGAGCTCATCAGCGCGGGCCAGATAAGCCCGGCCAGGCGACGGCTTCAGGGAGCCACGAGACTCCGGAAGCGCAAGCTAACCTGTTGTCTCTTTCTTTGTCTCCCAGAAGCTACAACGTGACGGGCCTGCCTGAGCTACTTCCCCTACTACCTCACAGTGGACTCCCTCACGTTACTAAGCACGGGAAACACCGAGACGACTCACCGCTGCACTCACCGGATTCACCGCTACACCACCCCCGGACTCACCGCCGCACTCCTCGCACGGACTCACCGCTCACCTTCTGTGTATTGTCTAATAAATACACCCTCCGGGTTTTCACTGCACCTGTTTCTCTTGTGCTTCCTCTGCCTCGCCACAAGTGGTGGAGAATGCGAGCAGTTTTTAAGCGCAAGAGAACGGAGGAAACAAAGAAAAGGAAGAGCGCTATCGCCGCCTCTATTAAAGGTTCCCACAACATCAACTTCTCTCTTTGTTTTCCCCCAGGCAAGCGCTCGCTCCCGGCGAAGATGGAGGAATTCCTCCAACGCCTCTCAGAGGTTTCCATTCGCCAGCAACAGATCGTCGAGCATTTGGCTACCCGCCAGAACGAGACCGAGCAGGAGCTCGCTGCTCTCGCGCCGCCACTCAACCACGCCCGTCGTGCCTGATCCCCGGATGCAAGCCACACAGCTGCTACCCAAAATGGCCGCCAGCGATGACCCTGAAATATATCTCGAGATGTTCGAGAGCGCCGCAACCACGGAAGGATGGGACCGGAGGGATTGGGCACGCAGCGTTGGCCCCGCTGCTGTCAGGAGAGCCCCAGCGCGCCTATTTCAGCATGCCGGCCGACCTGGCGAATGTATCGACGACCTAAAGAGGGAAATCTTGGGCAGGGTCGGTCTATCACCGGTCGCGCAGCCCAAGCCTTCAAGAGTGGGTCTTCCAGTCTCGCCAGCCGGCAAGGACCCAGGCCGCCGAACTTACTCGGCTAGCGCAACACTGGCTCCTGGATGGGACACCAACCCCGCCATCATTGTGGAAAGGGTGGTGATAGACCGGCTCCCGCGGGCTCTCCCCGGAATTATCGCCAGGCGGTCGGTATGAGAAACCCCAAGAACGTCATGGAGTTGGTTGAGGCGGTCGAGCTGGCGGAAGCCGCACAGCGTCGAGAGGCCGGGGAGCGGGCGCCATCTTTTCCCCGGAGGGTGTCCCAGGAGCGACGCGCGCCGGAGGGCACCCGGCGACCGATGGAGAGGGCGGCGGTCCCGACCGTGAGAGATGAGCCGATGCCAACCGAAGAGGCTTCCAACTCCTCTAGAGCGTGGCTGGCAGGCTGCAGTCTCCACCGGGAGCTTCCCGCGCCGCACCGAAATCCCCATCGGCCTGAATGGACGGAAGTTCAGAGCCCTCCTTGACTCTGGCAGTACCATCAGCCTGGTTCAGTCCCGCCTCCTACCCCCGCGCACGGAACCGCGGAAACGGCTGCCACTGACCTGCGTCCACGGGGACACCAGGAAAGTCTCCACCCGTCTCATCACCGTGGACGGCGACAGGAGGAAGCTGGCCCCTGGAGGTGGGCCTCGCACAAGACCTGCCGGTACCAATCATCCTCGGGCGGGACTGGCCGGGTTTCGAGGAGGCGCTACACACCGCGACACAGCCTGTCAGCCCTCAAAGCCCTCGCCGGAAGAGGCGAGAGGGGAGAGGAAACCGCCGCCCTGCCGTTCTCCTAGCATCGGACAGCGGAAGAGATGGTGAGTCCCCTCCGAATACTACTAATGTATTCTTTGATGTGTTCCAACAGGTAGTCGGAGGGGGCTCGTTCGGCCGGGCTCAGCGGGAGGATGACCCGGCGAACGAGCCCCTCCGACTACCTGTTGGAACACATCAAAGAATACATTAGTAGTATTCGGAGGGGACTCACCATCTCTTCCCCATTTCATTGTGGAGAACGGCCTACTCTATTGTGTCGCCCAGCGGAAGGGGGAGGAGAAACGGCTCCTGGTGGTGCCCGAGGAAAGTGGACACCATCTTGGAACTCGCCCACGCCCACCCACTGGCCGGACACCTCGGGGCCGCCAACACGATCAAGAGGATCCGGGACCGTTTCCACTGGCCGGGGCTCGACGGAGATGTGAAACTGTTCTGCCAGGCCTGCCCCGAGTGCCAGAAGACCTCGCCCCGGCCACCTCCCCCTAGTCCACTTATCCCGCTGCCCATAATCGAGGTGCCCTTTGAGCGCATCGGGATGGATCTGGTGGGCCCGCTGCCGAGGTCTGCCCGCGGCCACGAACACATCCTGGTGATCGTGGACACGCCAC
Source organism: Puntigrus tetrazona (assembly GCF_018831695.1). Classification (NCBI taxonomy): domain Eukaryota; kingdom Metazoa; phylum Chordata; class Actinopteri; order Cypriniformes; family Cyprinidae; genus Puntigrus; species Puntigrus tetrazona. The sequence continues at coordinate 22,590,556 of NC_056714.1, read as the reverse complement.
CGGTACCCGAAGCCATCCCACTCCGCAAAGCCACCGCCAAGGCGATCGCCCAGGAGCTCTTCACCCTGTCCACCAGAGTGGGGATACCCGGGGAGATACTGACCGACCAAGGCACCCGTTCATGTCCCGAGTGATGGCCGACTCTGCCGGCTGCTGCTACGGATCCAGCAGCTGCGCACCTCAGTGTACCACCCCAGACGGACGGACTTGTGGAGCGGTTCAACCAGACACTGAAACAGATGTTGAGAAGGGTTGTCTCCGAGGACAAACGGGACTGGGACCAGATGCTCCCCACGTCCTCTTCGGGTGCGAGAGGTGCCCCAGGCCTCCACCGGCTTCACCCCATTCGAGTTGCTGTTCGGCCGACAGCCGCGAGGCCTGCTGGACGTGGCAAAAGAGGCCTGGGAGCAGCAGCAGCAGCCGGATGCCCAGAGGTCGGTCGTAGAACACGTCCAAGCCATGCGGGACCGAATTGAACGGGTGATGCCCCTCGTGCGGGAGCACATGACGCAGGCCCAGCAGCAACAACAACGGCACTATAACCGCCCTGCACAACCCCGGGAATTCCAGGTCGGGCGACCGGGTCATGGCACTAGTCCCCACCAATGCATGCAAATTCCTGGCCACCTGGCAGGGTCCATATACCATTCTGGAAAAGATCGGCCCGGTTACTTACCGAGTCCGCCAACCAAACCGTCGACGCACCGAACAAATATACCACATTAACTTGTTGAAGAAGTGGGTGGGGACTAGGGAACACCTTTCCACACTCGCCATTCAGGAGGGCCCGGCTCGTCGACACCAACGCCCTGCTCGCTCCCGCACAGAAGACGGAACTCCAACATTTGGTCGGTCAGTTCTCGGATGTGTTCTCGTCCACGCCCGGGCAGACTAACCTCCTCCAGCACGAGATCCGGACCCCTCCCGACGTCATCGTCCGGCAGCGGCCCTACCGGATCCCTGAGGCTCGTCGGCGAGCTATTGAGGAGGAGGTAAACCAAATGCTGAAGTTGGGGGTGATTGAACCATCGACGAGCCCGTGGTCCAGCCCCATCGTCCTGGTTCCAAAACCAGACGGCACCCTCCGCTTCTGCAATGACTACCGGCGACTCAACCAGGTCTCCGAGTTCGACGGATATCCCATGCCCCGTGTAGACGAACTGCTGGAACGTCTTGGAAGGGCCCGGTATATCTCCACCCTCGATCTCACCAAAGGATACTGGCAGGTTCCGCTGTCAGAGGAAGCCAAGCCAAAAACGGCTTTCTCCACCCCCGGCGGCCACTGGCAATACCGGTCCCTTCCCTTCGGTCTACACGGGGCACCAGCCACCTTCCAGAGACTAATGGACATCTTACTCCGACCCCACCAACAGTACGCCGCAGCCTATCTCGACGACCTTGTGATTCACTCGGAGACCTGGGAAGACCATCTGGAGCGCCTGCGGAGGGTGCTTCGGGATCTTCGACGGGCTGGACTCACCGCCAACCCCAAGAAATGTCACCTGGCGCTCTTCGGAGCGAAGTACCTGGGTTATCGAGTTGGACGAGGACTGATCCGGCCACAGGAGAGTAAAGTCACCGCGGTCCAGGAGACCCCGAGGCCCACCAACAAAACCCAGGTACGCGCCTTCTTGGGGTTGGCAGGGTATTATCGTTGTTTCATCCCCGACTTCTCCTCCATAGCCGCCCCTCTGACAGACCTGACCAGGAAGGGGCAGCCTGAACGGGTTCTGTGGAACCCCGACGCGGAGGAAGCGTTCCAGAGGATTAAGGCCGCACTCACCTCAGACCCTGTCCTGAGAGCCCCGGACTTCGGCTGCCCCTTCCTGCTACAGACGGATGCTTCTGATGTGGGTCTGGGAGCCGTGCTGTCCCAGATCCAGGAGGGTGAGGAGCATCCGGTCTTATATATCAGTAGGAAGCTGACCCCCGCCGAGAAAAACTACGCCGCGGTGGAGAAGGAGGCCCTAGCCGTCAAGTGGGCAGTCCTGGAACTGCGGTACTACCTCCTGGGCCGGCGGTTCACCCTACTTACCGACCACGCACCCCTCCAGTGGATGGCCAGGGCCAAGGACACGAACGCCAGGGTGACCCGCTGGTTCCTCGCGCTCCAGGACTTCCACTTTGACGTGCAACACCGCGCCGGGACAGCCAACGCCAACGCCGACGGCCTATCGCGGATGTGGTCGGCTTTTGCAGGTCTGTCAGGGGTCACTCCCCACCCACCCCAAATTTCCCCGTTATTACGCTCTGCTTTATCCACCAGGACCAGGACAGCGCTTGGGGGGGGGAGTGTGACGAGCGTCCCGAGGATCGATCAGCGTTGCCCTGGGAACAAACACGGAACACCTACACCAGCCACTCAACGACGGATTCGCCACACCTGGAGCTCATCAGCCGCGGGCCAGATAAGCCCGGCCAGGCGACGGCTTCAGGGAGCCACGAGACTCCGGAAACGCAAGCTAACCTGTTGTCTCTTTCTTTGTCTCCCAGAAGCTACAACGTGACGGGCCTGCCTGAGCTACTTCCCCTACTACCTCACAGTGGACTCCCTCACGTTACTAAGCACGGAAACACCGAGGCGACTCACCGCTGCACTCACCGGATTCACCGCTACACCACCCCCGGACTCACCGCCGCACTCCTCGCACGGACTCACCGCTCACCTTCTGTGTATTGTCTAATAAATACACCCTCCGGGGGTTTTCACTGCACCTGTTTCTCTTGTGCTTCCTCTGCCTCGCCACAACATACATACACAGTACACATGCATATATTATTAAACCGCAATGTTTTATTTTGGATGTGAATAATTGTGATTAATCATTTGACAGCACTAATTAAATGTTTTTTGCCAATGAGCCAATGAGTGTGACTGATCATGTCACCACAGATAAAATGATAATAAAAAACAAAATAGCAAAAAACACAATGATTAGGAAGTAAAAAAAAAAGATAAAAAGAGGTATTTTCATTTATCAGTAAGTCGTCTTTTTATGCTTAATAAATTTCAGCAATGGTTACAAAAATCCCCATTTTCCTGCCATACAGTTGCATTTATGGATAAGGAATTTACTCAGCTTTATCATTACTCTCATGCAAAATTCTGTTGTTTTTTTATCATCCAACAATATTCAAAATTCAATGTGGTTTCTAAGAATAAGGTATGCAGTGATTGATTGTTGATTGTTTAAAAACCAATAAGGCATATCTTGCCATGTAGTATTTGAGTGCTGCAAACTAAATTAGTCTAATTGATTTCTCAAAACTGTTCACTGACAAAAACGCAGGCGGAAGCTGATGACACTGCTAAGTTAGAGACAGTTTACGAATGTTTTTATTTTTTAATAATATACAATATTCAAAAACAGCTGTCACTATATCATCCAAGGTTGTTAATGGATTTAGTCTTGCTTTGTGTCAGTTCCTAACACGATTAAACATTTCGTTCTGTTGTTGCTTCTCCGGTGATGCGATCAATCACATTCTCTCTCTTCGGCTCATCAGTGATTACTGGACCTGGGTGTTTTTCTATCTCATAGGTTCATCCTGGTGATTGCGATTTGAGTTAAGTGATCATCTCTACTTCCGCTCTGTCTTTCAGTGGTCACACAATGACAAAACCAGTGACTTCTCATCAGCAGAGTGCATACGCTACGAGATTGCGGCCTGTGTCAGGCGGGGAGCTCAGAGTCTGCACTGTTTACCGATGAGCAAGTAGATAAACAGATCAAAAGTACGACAGAGATATGAATAGGGGTTTGGTTGAATGTTCTTTGGTTGCAGGTGCGGGTCAGAGAAGTCGACGTTTCAATTCCGAAGATGGATGCCTCTCCTCAGCAGGAACAAAAGGGGAAAAATCTAGCTCGAATCAAAAACACCTTCACTAAAAGGATCAGATGGGCCTCCCACTTTTCACAGGCTCACAGATGAGTGGAAAAATAACAGCTTTTTTTTTATTTTCCTCTTGCACATCAATCTTCAGAAGAGAAACATCTGCTCATAAGACCAAAAGGACGTGGGTGCACATGTGAACACACACACACACACACACACACACACACACAAACATACACGCGAACACGTCACCTTCCCCTCACTTCCATGCACTTTCAGCTCTCGGATCAGTGACTGCCAAAATGGACCATCAGATTGAAGCCAAACTAAACTCCAAGACCTTTACAAAGAAATAAGTTCTAGCAAATTTTTCAGGGCTAAGAAGCAAGAAAGCACGCCACCAAATGCTAAATGAGTTGCGTATGAAATTGTAATTTTGAGTTCGGATGCAAAAGCCTCGAAGTAGCGGCTGAAATTGTCCTCTAAAATAAACATTTTAGGTTCAGTAGTTTTACCTACCTGGTTTCATGGCATGGGAGCACATTTCAAAACAATATTAATATGCTGGGAAATTTGGAAATCGAAGCTTTTGAATGTTAGCATCACACATATCCGGTTTCATATGTGTGGGTTTTCATAGACGGCAGGTTTGTTCAGTAGCTCACGGAGTATGGGGATAGGGAGTAAGACACGTAAAAATGGTGTTGCACAAAAAGTGTATGTATTTTATGAGACTAGGCTGAATTTTACTCTAATGGCAATGTATAGGTCCTTATCTATGCAATTTGAATAAATTAACTGAACATAAATATAGGAGCCTGATAAAAATAGTCATTTCAGTAGAAAATGTCAGACAGCACTTCATGTATTTATTATATATTGAGGTTGATTAAAAGACAAATAATGAATACTAGCGTAATCCAGCAGTCAACTCTGAAAAATTGTTTTACTTAAAAATGCTACTTATGAATGATTTACTTTGTGAATTTTAGTGGGTACATAGTAAACAAGCTTTATTATTGCAGCAAGTTAGTTTAATTGAATTCTCCAAACTGGCAGCTGTCCACTATTAAAAATGCAGGCAGACTTTTAACAACGATGCTATTAATAGCCAGATGTTATGATATGTGGAATGCAAAGTCTATTATTTAATCTCAACTAAAACAAGATATGTCATTATGGTATATGGCATTTAAGGTGGCAATCTAAAATCATAAAAGGCTTTTGACAAAATGAGTATGAATACCACTACACTGAATGACAAAACTAAATCAGAGCTGTCTACTTTGCAATTGCCTACTGCAATGTGTCTTTGGTTGATGCCACTTTCCAATTTTTGAAATGAGGCGCAGCTTAAAATAAAATAATTTTTATACAAATGGTTTACTATGAATTCATTTTTTATATATATATATATATATTGGACTTTTGATGCTTACAATCAATCGAGCTAATTTCTGGTCTGTGGTCTTAAAAACTGAAATCATTGTTTAGTTCTCTTTGCGTTTATATGCGCAAATACAATGTGGTGCATTATTGTAATTATTATTATACATGTCCCGTAAAAGCATTTAATACCAATTAATTTACATAAATAAAATAGTATAAATTAAAACAAACACCTTTTAAACGCTCCACTTTGAATACCAGTGGCTGAATGTCTAATATAGCCTTTTTTACTGCAACAGTGGTTGCACTTTAATATCAGGTTGAGGAAGAACAGCAGAGAGAGAAAGAGAGAGAGAGAGAGAGAGAGAGAGAGAGAGAGAGCCCCCATATGGATGGTAACTTGATTAAAACAGCCTTCAGATTGGGAATTGACAGTGTTCATACTGAGTGTCTCACTCTGTTCCAATGTTCCTATGGAAACCACTTTGATGGCACATGTATGTTACAGAGCCTTAGGTGCATTAGACATTCCTACATGCCCATCTGTGGTGCCTCTCAAACGTATGAGGCTTTATCGTACAAATAACCCCTAATCCCCCTAATCAAACCATTCATCGCTGCTCTCTCAGTATCTCCTGCTCGCTTTCGCTGGGTCAATCACAGCACGTTAGAAAAGATTTTCTATCTTTTATAGATTCTATTTTGTATGGACTGTGGGTTAGAGATGTTACTCTAGAGATGTGAGAGGGGGTAATCATACAGATGGGTTGGGGAGCTCTTTACAGCACTGTTGTCTTTCACTCCCTATTACAGACACACACACACACACACACACACACACACACACACACACACACACACACACAACAGGTATGTCTACAAGAGCATGCATTCACTAATCAGCAGCTTCCCAGGACTTTTTAAAGATCAACCAGGGCCAGACACAAATCACCATTCAAATTTGTTCTTTATAGATAGTCCATCCTAAAAAAAAAAGAACCAAAATGAACCATTGTTCACCAAACATATTTGGTTCCTATTGACTGCTATTAAATATATTTTTGGAACATACCATGGAAATTTTATTGCAAAAAAAGCCATACATGTTCGGAAAGCCATGAGGTAAAATAATTTTTGGGTGAACTATACCTTTAAATAAAATAATACCTGTGGTCGAGCCATTATTAACTGAATTCATAATTATTTAATTATTGTTAGATAATTGTCTGATTATTAATTATTCTAGAATTAATTGCATTATTATTTACATTAATAACTGGTGCCTCATTTATATCTACCTGTTCTCTTTTTTGATGAACCCTATAGCTACAAGTTGATAAGATTCAAACTATATGTTACTTAACGTTACTTAAAATCATCTTAAAAATCGTTTGCTGTATTCCTTACTTGTATCACTGTTGTATTTCTCATTGATAGGTTGCTCTGGATAAAGTGCTGAAGGAATTAAATGTAAATAGGACTAAAACAACAATGTAGCTATGTAAATGTAAAAACTACGCATTGATGCACAAGACACTAAAAAAAGCAACAATCTTGGAAAAGAATTTTGGTCTTGCACACAAAAAGTCTGATTGTGGAACGACAAAACGCATGCTGTGTGAAATGGCTCTTATAATGTTTAAAATGAATTGGGGTGTCTGACTTCCAAAGGAGCTTTGTAATAAAGAATTCTGAGGGGAATTTAAATAAGCAGCAAAGCAGCAAAATTCGACTCCAGACAGTGCTGTTCAATTGCACAACCGCCAAGCAATCAGAATAACAAACCCGCTCGCTGCTGTCCAATCCACGCTACGCGTTGCTTCGCTTTGAAGCGCAACCAATCATTTTCGAGGACTGGGAATCAAAGGGGCCAGTCATTTGTGGTATTGTAGCGCAGGCATTTCCGGACAAATAGTTAAAGAAAACTAAGTTAGCCTGTAACCAGTTGTGTTCGACTTTGACGTGTACTTTGACGTGATACACCGATTGGTGTTCGCTTCGTGTCGAACACGCATATTAATAAGTCCTTATCTAATGGTTACAACAGCTGAGTTACAATAACCAATTTTTCTAAACAAGTCCCACTCGAATACTAAACAGTTCCAGACAAAAAAACCCCCCAAAAACAACAACAACAAAAAAACATTAGGCTGAATGGTCGCCCTGCGTGACACTCATGAGCGTCAACCAAAACATGTCCAAGTCAAAATTTCAAAAGAAATACGTTTCATAAAAGCTACATTTTATATAAAGAAAACAAGGTCATTTAATTATCCTTATATTTGTCACGAATGAGCGGTCTGAGGCGTGCGGATCCATGTGCAGGCTTTTATTAAACGAAGGCATGGTCATAACAGGCAGGCGTCGAACAGGGCTAACAGATATATAGGAGGCGAGGCAATAACAAAATCCAGAGACAGGCGGAGGTCAGGTCAGGCGGCAAACGATCAGAGAAACAGTAAACAGACAGGGTCAAAACCAGGAAAACAAAGACTAAGGAAAACTCGAGAACCAACAATAGAACAGGCGAAACAATGCAACCTGCAGGTGAGTGGCTTGCTGCAGTCTTTATAGTCCAGGAACAGGAAGTTAACGCAGAGGAGTGGATGCAGATCACCCAGAGGTCAGGGCTCCCTCTGCTGGCTTGGTGACATAGCCCCCCTCCTAGGAGCGACTCCTGGCGCTCCACAAAACAAAACATAACTGTGAGCTTGGGAGGGGGTTCCGGGAGGGAGTCAGCAAACTGAGACCAGGGAGGAAGAGACGGTGGGAGGAGCCAGGGTGAAGACGGGAGGAGTCCGGAGCGGGAGGCGATCCAGAACCCAGCCATGATGGTCAGTGGTGGAGCCGACGGAGGGAGGAGCCATGGAGAGGTAACGGTCATCAACCCCATGGAGCCGACCGACGGCGGCGGAGCAGGTGGTCGGGGAGACTGAGGCGGAGAGCCGAAGAGCCAGGGTGACACAGCGGCGCTGGAGGTCCTAGGCAATACCGCAGGCTTCGGCGACTGATGCGGAGACGGGGAATGAGAAGGACGCGGCGGAGCCAGAGCGACAGAGGACTGAGGTGGAGCCGGGGGAAGGGAGGAGCCTGACAGAGCCGGAGGAATGGAGGGACGAGGCGAAGCTGGAGGAGTGGAATCCTGAGGCGACGGATGGTCGACGACCGACCAAGGCGTAGCCCGAGAGACGATGGAGCCTGGTGAAGCTGGTGGAATGACAGAGCACGGTAGAGAGGAGGAGCTAGGAGCCAAGGGAAGCCGGCGGGTCTACAAGCCGGGTGGAGTCTGGGACTCAGAGGCGGGACGGTGAAGCGAGGGATCCTTCACCCACGGCGGCGATGGAGACTGGCAGACCCGTGGCGAGCTCCAGGTGGAGGGTGGAGGATGAGTGCAGGGGCTGCTGGGATCCATTGTTGACGTGTAGCAAGGGTGGGAGGGTGGGATAACTTGAGGCTTTGCACGAGGCGCGGGCACTGGAGGCTTTGCACGAGGCGCGGGCACTGGAGGCTGCACGCAGGCGCGGGCACTGGAGGCTTTGCACGAGACGCGGGCACTGGAGGCTTTGCACGAGGCGCGGGCACTGGAGGCTTTGCACGAGGCGCGGGCACTGGAGGCTTTGCACGCAGGCGCGGGCACTGGAGGCTTTGCACGCAGGCGCGGGCACTGGAGGCTTTGCACGAGGAGGCTTTGCACGCAGGCGCGGGCACTGGAGGCTTTGCACGAGGCGCGGGCACTGGAGGCTTTGCACGCAGGCGCGGGCACTGGAGGCTTTGCACGCAGGCGCGGGCACTGGAGGCTTTGCACGCAGGCGCGGGCACTGGAGGCTTGCACGAGGCGCGGGCACTGGAGGCTTTGCACGCAGGCGCGGGCACTGGAGGCTTTGCACGAGGCGCGGGCACTGGAGGCTTTGCACGAGGCGCGGGCACTGGAGGCTTTGCTGGGCAGGCGGCAGCCATCTTGGGAAGCGGCGCTGGGCAGGCGGCAGCCATCTTGGGAAGCGGCGCTGGGCAGGCGGCAGCCATCTTGGGAAGCGGCGCTGGGCAGGCGGCAGCCATCTTGGGAAGCGGCGCTGGGCAGGCGGCAGCCATCTTGGGAAGCGGCGCTGGGCAGGCGGCAGCCATCTTGGGAAGCGGCGCTGGGCAGGCGGCAGCCATCTTGGGAAGCGGCGCTGGGCAGGCGGCAGCCATCTTGGGAAGCGGCGCTGGGCAGGCGGCAGCCATCTTGGGAAGCGGCGCTGGGCAGGCAGCAGCCATCTTGGGAAGCGGCTCTGGGCAGGCGGCATCCATCTTGGGAAGCGGCTCTGGGCAGGCGGCATCCATCTTGGGAAGCGGCTCTGGGCAGGCGGCATCCATCTTGGGAAGCGGCTCTGGGCAGGCGGCGTCCATCTTGGGAAGCGGCTCTGGGCAGGCGGCGCCCATCTTGGGAAGCGGCTCTGGGCAGGCGGCGTCCATCTTGGGAAGCGGCTCTGGGCAGGCGGCGACCATCTTGGGAAGCGGCTCTGGGCAGGCGGCAGCCATCTTGGGAAGCGGCTCTGGGCAGGCGGCAGCCATCTTGGGAAGCGGCTCTGGGCAGGCGGCAGCCATCTTGGGAAGCGGCTCTGGGCAGGCGGCAGCCATCTTGGGAAGCGGCTCTGGGCAGGCGGCAGCCATCTTGGGAAGCGGCTCTGGGCAGGCGGCAGCCATCTTGGGAAGCGGCTCTGGGCAGGCGGCATCCATCTTGGGAAGCGGCTCTGGGCAGGCGGCATCCATCTTGGGAAGCGGCTCTGGGCAGGCGGCATCCATCTTGGGAAACGGCTCTGGGCAGGCGGCGACCATCTTGGGAAACGGCTCTGGGCAGGCGGCGACCATCTTGGGAAACGGCTCTGGGCAGGCGGCGACCATCTTGGGCAGCGGCTCTGGGCAGGCGGCCATCTTGGGCAGCGGCTCGGGGAAGGCGGCCATCTTGGGCAGCGGCTCGGGAAGGCGGCCATCTTGGGCAGCGGCTCGGGAAGGCGGCATCCATCTTGGGCAGCGGCTCGGGAAGGCGGCCATCTTGGGCAGCGGCTCGGGAAGGCGGCCATCTTGGGCAGCGGCTCGGGAAGGCGGCCATCTTGGGCAGCGGCTCGGGAAGGCGGCCATCTTGGGCAGCGGCTCGGGAAGGCGGCCATCTTGGGCAGCGGCTCGGGGAAAGCAGCCATCTTGGGAATTAATGCAGTGTCTTCTTCCTCCATAATACCCAACGTGAGAGCTGACCCCACAGTCACTAAACCAAACTCAATAAAGTGTGCAAGTGATTCACGTGGACCCTCTTGAACAAGTTGTGTTTTGAGTGGCTGATTTATTCCCTCGTGAAAAAATTCAATTAGCAAACAGTCCGGTAAATCAGAGAAGTAAGCCAGGTCCAGAAATTCCTGAGTATAATCCTCAAGTGATCGGGTGCCCTGCTTGAGGGTTAGCAAAAGACATTGCAAGGTGCATACCTGGCCATGGTTCGGGTGAAAAGCCGCTGGATCCTGGTGTGAGGTTGCATTCTGTCACGAATGAGCGGTCTGAGGCGTGCGGATCCATGTGCAGGCTTTTATTAAACGAAGGCATGGTCATAACAGGCAGGCGTCGAACAGGGCTAACAGATATATAGGAGGCGAGGCAATAACAAAATCCAGAGACAGGCGGAGGTCAGGTCAGGCGGCAAACGATCAGAGAAACAGTAAACAGACAGGGTCAAAACCAGGAAAACAAAGACTAAGGAAAACTCGAGAACCAACAATAGAACAGGCGAAACAATGCAACCTGCAGGTGAGTGGCTTGCTGCAGTCTTTATAGTCCAGGAACAGGAAGTTAACGCAGAGGGAGTGGATGCAGATCACCCAGAGGTCAGGGCTCCCTCTGCTGGCTTGGTGACAATATTATTCCAGACCCACACGACTGAAGTCTGTGTTGGAACTCAAAACACGAATGGAGATGACCTGTGTTGTGAATGTATTCGACCCAAAAGAAAGACATATTCACAATCCGGATTCTTATGCACGTCAAGTCACCAACAATTTCAAGCTGTCTAGCATGAAATTTAGCCCGTAAGTCATAAAGTCATAAAGTAAGTCATTTTTTTTAAATCATACTTTTACATAATTTTAAAGGTTGAAGTTTCTGATTAGTGTAGTTGTGTGATTCATACATTTTGTGTGGTGAAGTCCCACCCCCACCCCAGTATGTCATTGTTTTCTTTGATAATTTGAACATTTTCTCCACATTTCAATTTCAATAACATACTTTTTTTTTCATTTCTATTATTCTCAATGCTGAGTCTCATTATTGTAATAGTTTTTTTTTAGTTGCCGTAAAGCATCTCTCTGGGGATTTCCGCAGATTTAGAGCTATTAAGACAGCATTATCATAACAAACATGAGTAGTAAATAGAGATGATAAAACTGAAACAGCAAAGTAAATAATGAAAAACTGATATACTCTACAACAACAATGTAACACCCTCTTGGAACAAACTCCCTCAAAGTCCCTCATTGAAAGTGTGTATGAAATAGTGATGAACCCCTAAAGCAAGACAGATGTCTGACAAATTCACCCCACCCCCCCGATCCCCTGTGTATATTTACAATGGACCAGTACAGTCTCACGCTAACGTACGTTTCTAAAACACATATACACACCCTAATGCACACCCAACCTGGGGCATTTTTTTTATTATCAAGCATAGAGGCAGTAAAACTGCTTAATTAAAACATGAATATTTTATGAGCTCTGGAGAGCTGTGGAGGGGCCATGAGCTAGCACTGGCAACGGTAGGAGACGAGAGCTAGAGAGAGAAAAAGATACAGACACACACCATCCGTCCAGCAGAGATAAGCGCTGTGCTTATCCTTCCCAGAGCAGTGGGAGCAATTTTATAAGCTGTACGCTAAAAAAGTGTGTGCCCCTGGTGGCTAAACATGCTCATAACACACACCCCCACACGCAGTGACAGAGTGCCGCCCGCACAACCGTTTTCAGCCATCCACAATAAAACGGCTCAGCATGAAACGGCTCACTGGTGTGAGGGACTGTGTGTGAGAAACAGAAAAAAGACACGACTACAACAAAACAGTGATAAGTTAAATCTTGTTATTGCGCCTAAAGATGAAGAACGGAGGACTATGGGGGCAGTCAATTTAAATTCCTTCGTTTAGCAACATCATAGCCAAGCTATTATCGGCTCCGCTCTCAATTCAAAGCGACTCGCTGAGAAATAACAAGTACGTGCTTTCATCTAGCTTAACCAAAGCTCTCTGAGACGCATCGCCCTGAATAACGAAAAAGTGCAAGTCATGAGGACGGTATTTTCCGCTGTCATCACCTCACACCTGAAATTCTCTCTCTTGCTTTTTCTCACTCCACTCCCCTTCTTTTCTGTCTCTCAAATCCAGCCCATAATCTGTCACTGCTCTGAGCTGCGAGAGATGAATCTACTCATCTCCCATGATGCCTTGCCTCTGAGCAATGGGTCACATTCACACAATAGACACGCCTTTAGCATTTTAAGATGGAATGCATACTCTCTCCCTCATGTGTCCCTCTATTTAACTCCCAGCTTTCCCTCCTTAGGAAGTGGAGGGAGGTGGGCCATTTCCACCTACGGGGGATGTGGGAGGAGGCACATCTCCAAATTGGCTGCACATAAAATAGACAGCGTGCCATTAGGACTGAGCTAGGGATATCCATGGAGCGATAGGTCTTGTAGAGTAGCATTGTAATGATGCACAGCCTGTCTTTCAAAAGTCATCTTTCATTTGTCTTTCTGCTTTGGCTCCATCCGATGGGCCCAGCCGAACATTCCTGGCTCTACTCCCGAACTCACGATCAATTTATGAGATGTTCTCTCTTTATCACGCCCTCCGTACATCTATTCTTTCTGCCTTGCTTGTCTTATGGGCCATTCAAATACAAGTATACATACATTAGATTAGTGTCTTTGACTGTTGCGACATTAAGGATGAGCCACTTAAGTTGAGATTAAGTTGACCCAAACTTAAACGTTTGGTTTTCTTTTTCTACTTTTCTGTAAATAGTGTTGATTCATCAGCGACATATGTTATATACTGTAGCTGGTTAATATAGATGATGTTTCCTTCTATATATTCTGTATTATTTGCCTTTTTGCTTACATGTTCTGTAATAATTTGAACCAAAATATCTAAAATTATTAAATTAAATTTGATTTTAGCAGTTTTTGCATGTAAGAATATATTCTGTGAAAATGGCCCCCTTATCACTTAGTTCAGCTGTATAACAATCACACATTTTATTAATTACACACCTTTAGTGCTCTTTTACAGTTCTGAACACTCGAGATCCGCCAACCCCCTGTGTTTATTAACAAGCTGAAAAAAAGTAATGCAAAGAAGGAAGTAAAAGAAAAGAAGAAACAAAGTCCACAAAAGGTCACACAGTGCAATGGGGTGAGTGATCTTCCAGTCCAATGGCTGTAGCCTCTCCTAGGGGTTGAGTTTCTGTGCCACATCCATTCCTGGAGAAGAGATCATGTCACAGCTCTGAACTCAGAAACCAACCCCATTCCCTTCCTAATAATCAATCTCCAAGCGCATCTCTATTGCTATCCCGTGTCACTCCCAGAGCATGTCTGCCGCATCAACTCTCCCACGGGCCGATCCGATATCCCTATCTGAACCCTCAAAGGATCACACATGGCGCCAAGAATCCAAGGTCATCCAGCTAGGACACATCAGCTGAAACCTTAAACCTTTTTTTTAAACCTCCAACAGTTCTTTCTGAACTCTTGTTTCTTCAGCTTTGATTGTTCTGTTACTTTGCTACTAAATAAGACAAGCTACAAAAACCCACAGTGGGAACAGAGAACAACATTTTTTAATTCAATAACCATTGAACCATGCTAGTTATAACTAGACAAAAACTGTTAGCTTACCGCTAGTGTCAGTGTCAGCTGTTCCTTCTTTCACAACAGGGATGCAGTTCTCCAAATAGATCCCATCCCGGTAGCATCCACTGGTTTCTTTGTCTGGCAGGGGCTGGTCCCAACATTGGCATGGTGTCTGCATGATGCCACAGGGCCGGTTGGAGGTACTGTAGGTCAGGCAGTCCTCCAACCATTGGCACAGCATTTGACAGGCAGCCATGCTGGGGTTACGCTTCCCAACCACAAGATACTCCACTTTAAATTCCCCATCGCCATTCCTGGACCCGGCACCCGCTCTGGGAAGCCCTTTCCGGATCTGCAGGAACTGTTTCCCAGCTTCCAGGAAGGCAACATGGGTAGAGGCATCACACAGCTTCACCACCTCATCGAAGCTCTCCATCCCGAGGAAGGTTCGTGTGGTCTCCAAGAAGGAGTCAAACTGGAAGGTCCGGTGCTGTCTGGGAATGCAGTCTCTGGTTGGTTTCGTGACCTTGATGAAGATGGTGTAGCGCCTTGGGTCAGGGTTCTGCAGGGTCCAGGAGCAGGGCGTGCTGGGAAATACAGAGGACGAGAGGAAGAATCCAAAGAAGCGGCTCTGGACCAGTGTGGAGCAGGTGTCAGACTCCGGACCGGAGGGGGCAGCATTGAGCATGTCCAGCCGCAGCAGTTGGAGAATAGGGAAAAGCAGGACCAACGATGAACAATTCCGTGAGAATTTTGATATCATGGCTGTAAACGGCAGAACGGTGTGCAGAAAAGTGCAAGGCTGAAAATATCTCTTACTGGGAACCTCTAGTTGTTAATGTAGCCGATAATCCGATGACAAGCCAATATTCTCAGATGTTTGCAGAACCGTCTGAACTGAACTTTGGCTCATTGATCCAGTTTGCTGTCCATGATGCCAGACGCCCTCAGAGAGATCTGCGGGATTAGAGAAGACAGAAAAAAAGACTGTATAAGCCAGATGGGAAAACAACAGCAATTATCCATTGACCAGATAAGAGTGAACATAATAACTTCAAAAGTGTGTAGACACCGACATGACTGACTTTGGTACTTAGAAATTACCACGCTGGGCTATATCGATCCAGAAGTGCCGCACCTGTGCTTCACATTCAAAAAGAACTCTTTGTTCCATGCGTAGCAGTCACTTTCTGCAGAAACATCACCCTCAATCTTGTATTTCATCAGTGAGCCCAATAATTTGTCCAATTATGGGGCAATCAATTACAAAAATATGAACACCTGCTGTCATTCATTATTTCCAGTGCATTTGCTTCATGCCAAAATGATCAATAGCTTCAGTCCTCTGCGAATCATTAGGCTAAAAGCGGCTGGATCATCTCTCAGACGGGCATGATTGTCATTCTTTTCCCTGACAATTCAGTGTCTCGTGCAGTTTTACAGCACTTAAAGATAAGAAATATGTGAGGTCACATGCAAGAGCAGTAGACAGACATCTTGGAGACTATTCTGATGTAATCGCAAAATTTCCATGTGCCATTAGTCATTTTACAAAGTGAGCGCCCCTGCACCAGGCTTACCCTGAGAGCCATATACCATGCAAGAATATACCATGCAGATTTTATTGTAGGTTAATCATCCTTATCTAAAGGCATTAGCTTTTTTTCTCATATTCAGCGTGCTAAGAAATGAGACAAATGCAGACAGGGAAAAAAAGTGCACTGAGTCATACAGGTTCTAAATACTGGTGGATTCTGGAAATGGATGAAGAAAAATTAGGTGTTTCATTCACATAGAGTGATGTGATATTTCTAATTATCATTACTACTTTAATATGTGCAATGAATCTGTTCAGCAATCTTAGTACGCTCCTTCCTCTTGGTGTTGTTAATAAATACAGCAGTCGCTATCGGCGTATGTAGCAGAGTATTGTTGCAGATTAGGAGTTCCCACAAAGGTGCTGGATAATGCTGTTATGAATGTGTGTGGGTGAGATCGATGCGTGCGTCTAAAAGAGTGTGCATTCTTTAAAAAAAGTATGAAACCAACAGATGTGTGTGTGTATGTGTGTGTGGTTTTTAGTGTGCACTGAATGCAGTTTTGTGAATGTGCAAGAATGAGTGTGTGAGTCGGTGTTATTTCTTGCACCATATTTTGTTTTAGTCACACTTTTTGTCTTTCGATGAAAATGTCATTTAAGTCAATATTTGCTATATTCATTAATCTTAGTCCATTTTACTTTGACTGAAACGGCATGTAATTTTAGTAGACTCAAAGAGTTTTGAGTCTAAACTAAAATACCCGCTAGCAAAGTGTTCAGTACAACCATACTATGACTGTATAATTTGAATTAATATTTTTATACTCTTAAAACTTACTGCATGCAATCTTGAAGCAATGTTTTCTTACATAACGTTGTTAGGTACATTAAAACATGCTGTAAATTGTCTTATGAAGACCCATTATTAATATTCATTAAAATTTCTCAAACCTGTTTCATAAACATTTTATATCACTGAAGTAATGTTATTTCCTTTTAGTAAGTGAGTCAGATTCAATAATCATCCTGGGGTGTGTTTTCCAAAAACATTGTTAGCTAAATATGGTGACAAGTTCCATTGAATTCTATTGGAAACATCAAAGCCTTTTGGGAAAACCACCCCGATTTATTCATCTTTTAGATCAATTCTTTAATAATTTAGATAGCATGTATTCAGTAGAGGCAAACTGGTGCAGACAACACAAATATTTTGACCAGTAATTTCTTAGATGAGATCAAAAATGAGATAACTAAAGCAACAAAACTGACCCAAACCTTAACCTCTCTCTCTACAGACGGCATCCTGGAGTCCTAGTGGCACAGCCTGAGGTGAAAAGCAGACCAGAATACATGGATGCGGCTGACTGCACAGGTGGTTTCGTTTCTTTCCGGGCGGATAATATAAAAAAGCTCCAATTGATCTCAGCATGACCTCAAACATTGCCTTACACACACACACACACACACGCTCACACACACACACACAAACACAATAGCACATATCTGCTTGGTCCCAGATAAGCTCTGTTCAGGATGCTCAGAACATAAGTCTTAAAGTGAAAAGAGTGGGCGTTTTTTAAACAGAATAAACAGTGCTTTTCATGCCAGTGGTATACGTAATGAAGCTGGAGGGTGTAATCATCTAATCCGTGCCTTAACTTAGCCTTGACATTACCCGGGACATTCTCAAGGCTGAACCTCAAGACACACCTCGACTGATGGAGGGATGATTGCTCATCCATTCTATTCTGCCCCAAGAAATTTAACTATCCCAGCATGCACTGGATGGGGTTTGTGAGTGTCGCACAGTGGCCAGCTCATTACAGACATGTCTTGTTTATTGATCAGCAGCAGTGACACTCTGAAAACCGCTATTCAGTTAATTGAGCCCTCGCTTTTACACATTATGTCACTCTGGGAGAAAAGAATAGCTAGAAAATATACAATTTGGATGAAAAATAATCCACTAGAGCCAGGTGAGAAAACAGATAACTTTGAGTAGTTTAGATTTAAAGAGATAGTTCACCCAGGAACCACAGACCATTAAACCGAATGTTACAACTGTTTTTTTTCTCCATATAAGTAAAGTCAGTGAGTTCCAAAACAACACTGGATGCCATTGACTTTCACTGTATGGGGTTGAGTAAATCACATAATATTGTTTTTAATTTTATTTAAGCGAACTGTAAGTCTTCTGCATTCACAGTCAAAAGCATTTTCCTAATCTGTCATTCTTACATGTGCGTGTCAAGTGTGTCGGAATCAGTTCTGTGCTGTCAAGGCATTATGGAAACACTTGACTGCTTATCACATACTGATAGCAGACTCGGATTCTGAAAATGCTGGAAAAATTGCTCAAGCAGAAAGGGCTCATGTACTGGCGCTGACTTCTGAGAGAAGAAAAAGAGAGAAGGAAAAGAGGGACAGTATAGAAAATACAGGTATTTTCTCATAGCAGGATTATACCATGATTAGAGGGGGCATGATGGGGCCTGCTTTTAGACAGAATGAAGCCATTGAGGCTAATCGAGATTTCTCCAAACTCATGGAAGTTGAAGACCACCTTCTTTTATTTAAGCTTTTAGCCTGTTACTTGTCATTTCATTATCCTTTTCACTCTCTTTCAGGGACAGCATGTAATCATAGTATCTAAAGTGTTGCTGGTAGTTTGTGTAAAAACATTGGGTGGGGAGAAAAAGATGCAGGAGTTAGAGGACAAGTGGATGAGAAAGAGAGCGACAGATGAAGAGAAAGATAGAGAGAAGGAGAAGGGAGAGAAGACAGGCTGTCGTTTCTCATGGGCGCTCTCGTTCATCGGTGTCTCTTTCCGCGCTCCGCCCCTTATTTATTTTTTCTTCCTCACAAATTAAAGAGCTACAATGACACCCCAGCGAACAAGGTTATTTGAGCAAACAGAAGGCAACAAGCACTGCTGCCTCTTTTAAGACCAACCTCATTCTCCTCTATTTGCGCTCCAGCGTCTGTGACAACAAGCGCTAGGCCTCACGCGGTCGTGGAATTAAAGAGATAATTATCTGTCTCTGGTGATGAATGTGTTTACTGTGCTAAATGCCAGGCCTTCTTTCATCAACTTATAAACCGCTGCTTTTCCTATCAGACAAAGTACAGGATGCAGAGGGATCTTGCGTCAGAAAACAGTTAATGTCAGATGGAGGTGCTTTTATTCTCGAAAAGTAATTTTGAGTCCTCCTACAGTGATAGTTCACCCAAAAATTATTTACCATCCTTATGTCACCCCAAAAATGACTTTACTTCTTCTGCAAAATACTAAAGAAGATATTCTGTAGTATGTTGTGGTTGTAGCAACAGTGGACCACATTGACTTTCATTGTACAATAAAATACAATACAAATAAAATTAAATAAAATAATACAGGTTTGGAATATGCCAAAGAGTGAATCTAAATCATAAAATCTAAAATCATACGACAAATTTGTATTTGCTTTAGAACTTTAGAAGCTTTAGAAGCACTCTTTGAGTTGTATGGACTATTCTTGGAGCTTGGCTTTGTAAATCATGTCTTTGTTGTGTAGAAAGGGGCTGCTTAATCTTAAAAATGTCCTTTTTTTGTTCCATGCAAGAAAAAAGAATAATGTGGTTTCCAAATGATGTGAGGTTGAATAGACTTTTGTGTGAACTATCACTTTAATTTCAACGTTCAGTGCTTCCTGGGTTAACCTTAAGCTAGGTAAACAGATCAGAGGTAGCAGTATTCTTGCTCTTGAAAGAGATACGGAGCAGACTTATCTCTGCTGTCTCAAGCTTTCTGTGAGCTATAGGATCAGAGCTTGCCAGGGAGATTTACTGAACGAAGCTAAAATGGTCTTTAAATCTAAAATTAGGAGAGTGGATATGAAAAGTAATCTTCACAACCTTAAAAACACACTATTGTTTCCGGGAAATTTCTGGTATGCTGTGATCATGAATACAGAATTGTACAGTTCTTGCATTGCAGTATTTTATCAAAATTTATTGCACTTCTTAATTTTATTATTTTTATTTATCTCATGCTGCTTTATACATAGAATCCATTTATCTCAGATTTTTACTTATTCTTAACCTAAACCAATGGCTTACAATCGGTCTAGACATGATACATTATTATCATTGAGACAGTATCTGCTAATATAGGATGCATAATAATACTTTATTGATGCAGATTAGTATATAAAAGTTACATATTGATACATTTTGAGGGTACTGCTTTGGTGACACACTGACCACTTCAGTACAACTAAAAGTTCAGTGGTTCTGCATGATAGATGCTATTTGCAATTTTATTTTATAATGGCTTTTTATGGCTAAAATGTTCTTAAAAGCATGTAATTTCCCCAGTTTATTGCCTTTGTCACAGTTTGTATCATCACCAACAGCCAGTCATTGTTGTCATGACATAATTTCCTGTGGCTCCAAAGTGATTAGTCACATGGCATTTACGGCTCATGTGTTTGGCTCAAAAGCTTTTGTGGTTTCAAGATTTCAAGTGTTTTCAAATTATGTACTGGTCCAGCGCCAGATGAACCACCAAGATGAAAGGGAAAACTAACAGATATCGCTTTCTTCCAGGTGTTATATACCTACTTGAACTAGACCAAACCTGTTGTATTCACATGCAAAATTCGGACTGATGTAAATCTCTCAGACTCTGATCAGAGGTCGACATCATGATTTGAAGAGACGAAGAGGAGGAGGTGGACATACTGGCAGGGGATGGAAAGAGTGTTAGAAGGACAAATGTTGAGGGGGAAGAGAGAAAACTGAACATCTGTTTGTGTGATGATCTAACAGGCTGCGTCTGCATGCTCTCTTTCCCCTGGCACGCCTGCTCCTGCACTGTTTGTTTTCTCTGTCATCTCTGCCACAGACTAGAGCTTACCTGACGCTAATTTCAATTAGGCGTCTAACTGTCTGAAGAAATGAATAAAGCTGAAGAGCTACATCAGAGACAACAACGGAGACAGACTGTAAGAGACAGATAAAATATAAGCAAATGGACCTGTCCATGGCTAGGAAGCTGACATCAAATATTTAGGAGTCTCTTAAACCAAGTACACAATGTGCTTTTTTAAAGTCTTTTATGATTGTAGCAGTTCAAAGGGTATGATATGAGCCCCGTGAGATCTTGTGTAAAAGACAAGGCTGACGATAGCTTTTTAAAATTTTTTTGTCAGACTGTACAATATATCTTGGGATGCTTTTAATGTACTAAACAAAACCTGCTGAACCAACTCAAACCACCAACAAACGTCCTTATGAACTTGATGCTGTAAACAACGAATGTGTTAAACCGAATGTAAAATAAATAAATAAATACATTTTATAGAAACGCTACAAATACTAAAAAAGACATTAACATTCTTAAGTCAGGATACATTTACAAAATAATAACATGACTTGTTGTCTAAGGAACTGAACATTGAGTTCAACAGAAATTGAGTAAGTCTAAGTAAGTCTATTGCCTCCTAGAGTGCATGCAGTGCAGTTGCACTTGTTCGCTATTGTAAAGTATGTTTTTAACCAAAAGGATATGCATATATGCATAAAAAGTTACTTTGCATACAGCATAATTGTGAGTAATTGTGTGGAAAGTTATGGAGATGTTCTGGGCTTACATTATGCTAATTGCTAATGTTGTAGACTTCCTTGTTTAGAATAATCCAGATTCATCGAAATTTGAATGAAGATAAGAACAAACCGAGTAAGAATCTTTTCTGTGCGCAGAAGACATCGTGAATGAAACCCAGTGTCTGTAATGAATCTATTTTAAGCTCTTTTCATTTCTAGCTAACATGTGCAGATTTGACGCCTCAGCCCCTTCATTACCTTCCCCGATTGATTATATATGTGAACCAACAGTTCATTAAAGAAATAATTTGTCCTCTTATCCAGCTTCCACATCTGTGTGCTCTTTGTCCATCCGTCCAGAAGATACCCAGCGGCATCATCCCCTCACATGAAAGAAAGCAATTATCTCCTCCCGTACACAAGACCCGAGCAGGGGCTTGGAAAGGATACGCCGCTGAATACTACCCTAATTGGGTTTCATGCAGGCAGAATTTACAACATCTGTAACTCGGATTATAGTGGTGCCAAACAAAGAAAATTACAAAAGTGGCTTTACAAACACTTTTATGGGCTGTTAATGATAAACACATTCATTGCAGCGGTAGTTCGTCACAAACATTTACAATCAGGGGCTCAGTTAGCTTAAAAGGGGTCCTTTATTTCCGGAAGCAGGGTGACAAAATGAATCAAGCGTGGCTGGGAAAAACACTGGCCTCTGTGTGTGTGTGTGTGTGTGTGTGTGTGAGTGCATTTCAGTGTGCAGAGAGTGTTTGGGAGAGTTCGGGAGATGAAATGGCTAATCGCTCATAATTCACACATCTCACAGTGGGGCTGTTGCAGATGGCGTCGAGACTGTCCTCTTTTCTCTCCATCAGAATCAATCCCACAGATAATGAGTGCTTTGTGCCTGAACATAATCAGATACATATGAGAGGGAATTGTAGTGAATATCAAATCCAATCAAGCCATATCACGTCCACTGCAAATGAGCCAGACAGCACATTTGGGCTTTAAGAGCAGGGATAAAGGATTTGTATCCTGAGGCCTTATGCTGTCAGACTGAACCCACTTTTGCAGGAACCACATTTCATGGGTTTGATTTCATCATCTTCTTTCATGCTTCTTTATCTATCTATCTTTATCTTTCTGTCTGTCTGTTCTATCCATCCATCCATTGATCTCTGTCTGTAGGTTCATCCATCTATCCATCCATCCGTCCATCCATCCGTCCATCTATCTATAGATTTCTAATCTATCCATTCATCTATCTATGGATATATCCATCATTTGTCATCTACCTATGCTTCCATGCATTTGTATCTGGAGGTTTGTTAATCCATTCATCCATAATAACATCATCATTTAACATATATATATCTATCCACTGATCTTTAAGTACATCTATGGGTCAATCTATCCATCTATTCGTTGTCTGTCCCTTTATCTATTTATTTGTCTCTCTATAGGTTGCCTATCCTTATTATTCAATATCCATCCATCCATCCATCCATCCATCCATCCATCCATCCATCATACATCCATCATCATCTATCTCTTTTTCTGTAGATTACATTATGCAACCATCAATCATTATAGACCTTTTTCTATAGGTCCATTCATCCATCCATCCTTCCATCCGTCCATCCATGCATCCATCTATAAGATCCCCCCACCATCTATCCACTATCTATCGCTTTTTCTTACATGCTGTATCTGTCCATCCATCCATAATTTCCCTCTCTCTATATAGGTTACCTATAATTATGCATTAATCTATCCATCTGTCCATCTAATATCTATCTCTTTTTTCTGTAGGTTGCACATCATCATCATCATCATCATCATCATCATCATCACCATCATTATCTATCCCTCCAATAATAGGTTACCTACTATCATCCGCCCATCCATCCATGACCTTTCTATTTTTCTTTCTTTCTTTTTTCACTTTTTTAAAGAATTATTTTCCTCCCTTTAATTTAAACTTTTTTGTATATAATAATTTATGCTTATACCTCCTTTCCAACATTTTTTTTTTATTACTCAACAGTTCATGTGACAATGTTTAGACTCGGAGGAGGACCGCAAGGGCTGAGTTTGCCATTTGGGAAAGGGCCCCAAAAGACATGCTCTAGCTAATTAAAAATTAAAAGCATCCACTCGGTCAGTAATATTGTACATGGCTCTGATAGCACATAAGGGACGCAAGACTGAGGTCTTGACCCCAGCAGCAGAGAAACGAAATGACCTCACATCATCCTCCGGGTGACATTGAGGCCAAACATTGCATGCTTTTTCTTATACACACAGACACAGTATGGCTCTCATCAGCTCCATAACAGAACTAACAATCCCACTCTGTTAGCTTGAGACAGTTCTCACCCAATGACTATAGGGGACATCTGCGGCGGGAGACGAGAGGGGGTGTCAGTTTCCTAAGGACAACCGTAACTAGGAGTATTGCATCATGGTTCTATGACACACAAAAAAGATATCAACTGTTTTTGTGTCTTAGATGGATGACTGTTTTTGTTTATTCTGAATAATGTCCTTCGTTTAAATGTCACTCTTTTAGGGAGAAAGGGAGAGCTGTCACACAAAATAAGGCCTTAATGTTGCAGATAATAGCTTTTGTTAATGCTTTAGTCAAACACTGTAGTATCATTCCACATTTTTCCAGATGCCTTTACTTCACCTACTTAAAAAAAGGTAAAGATAGCAGAAGACAACTGTTTAAGGATAAACCACTATGTATTTAGAAATGAGTTTAACACACCCACACACACACTTGTTGGTTAGTGTGGTTTAAGGGGATTCTTCATAGGCATGATGGTTTTTATACTGTACAAACCATATTGTCTATGACCCTATACCTAAACCTACCCCTTATTGAAAACTTTTAGCATTTTAAGAAAAAAAAGTTTTTTTAAACCTTTTGAATTATGGGGAAATGATAATACCTCTGTCATAACCATGTCATTATACAAATTTTTGTCCCTGTAAAATACACACACACACACACACACAAAGAGACACAATTTGGAATTTACTGCCATCGACGTTCAAGAAAGTAAATTAAAATGGTTTATTTAATTTTATTTTATCCCCGCATTTCAGTAATGACATTAGTCAAACTAACATTTCCTCTTCCAGCTCCAAAAATCATAGCCCATTTTATTATTGACTATTTGCATGTATTTGATTTCATAAAAAAAAATCATATTTTTAAAATGCATTCATTTAAATGCTTAGAATTAGCATATCCGTTTAAACAGATTAAAACTATTAAATGTATTCAATGAACATGTACAAATATACTTCAAAATGGCTAGCTGTGAATGAACCAATGTTTAAATAGGTTTGGAAAAACCAAAAAATTTCTGATGATAAATATATATTAGTATATTTTTTAAAACGCATTACAGAAATCTTACCTGTTTAATTTAAGCACGGCTGACAAACATGCATCGCATTTACATTAGAACGTGCAATCCAAATTCTACATGCATTTTAAATACATAAATCGTCTATTTTTGAAAAGGAATAAGGAATATTATGTATCTTTAACTCACCTAGACTTGACCTCACACTCAACCACACCTGTGATCCATTCCATTCTTTGTGTCTCTCTTTCTCTCTGTCTCTATAGCCTACTGACCTCACGGCTGCTCTAGAGAAACAAGCGCACGAGTGTGTTTGTAGATACGTGGGACTGAGGGTGCTCTGGGCATACAATGCCCATCCAGTGATAGAGAGCCGTGGCGGACCTCGAGAGAGAGAGTTTGGGTGTGGGAGTGTGTGTGCGTGAGAGAGAGTGTGGGAGCTGAAGGGACCCATTGAGCCGGGGTCCCTCGCCTCTGCCTTCATTAACATGCAGATGGGAACAGCTGTCGACACTTTGCCGTGACGGCTGAAATATTTACGACTCGCTGTTTACTGAAAGACTCTCGGACTGACTAGCCCACGAGTCCGTCCCTCGTCGTTTCTATCCTACGATAACCGAGCTTCTTTCGCGCATCCGCTCTGAGCGCGATGCTCTCGTTTGGTTTGATAATGGAGCGTCTGATCGACAGCTTTTAATCCGGCCCCCTCTCTAATGATATTTGTTTTTTTCTCCAGTACATCTCAGCTATCAAAATGTCACAGGCAGATTTACTCAAGGCCGACCCACCAAACAAAGCTTATTTCAGCTCACCACTTGAGAGAGAGAGAGGAAATCCATATCTACTACAAATCAATGGCAGGAAATTTACGAGCTTTACCTACAGGCCAACGGCGGCTAACATCTCACTACACGGGCATGAATAAATGAATATATAAAGGCGGCGGATGGATATCGGGAAACGAACGGCGGATACGGAGGCAGGGAGTGAGCTCTGTCGCGGGGTCAATGGCACTGGCACGCAGATGTCTTACAAACAAACAAAAAGTCGATGAGTGTTCTAACATTACGCTCGGTGGATAATTACATTAAACGCTTGCTGAGTTGATCGTGGTGCCAACGAAGCAATAAAAGTTTAAGGAATTATGCCTGTATTGTCTTTCTTCCTCTCTCTTTTGCTATTTGTCTGCATTCTGCCCTGCACAGCCTGAGGGGCCTGCCGTGGTTGCTCATCGCGAAACTAAATAAAACACGACAGACCTCCAGGGCACAATTACCCAATGTCAACAATTAGCTCTCCGTGCAGACACTTCACAGAGGGGTCTCTGAAGGCATGCACTCGTCCATATGGAGCCTCAAGGATCTCGTATCCTTAACCTCACTTTAAAAAAGTACTTAGCTATGTCTTTTTTTTTTTTAATAATATAGCAAAAAAGAAAAATCTAATTTTGTGTCATTTTTAATTATTGTAATCATTCAGTGCCTAATATATTAGTGTTTCTTCGACATATATTTAATCTGTCAGTGAACATGTTGGACATTGAATGTATTGCATCGCATGGCAGTTAGGCTCATCTGAAATTATGTATTGGAATTTTATTAAAAAATGATGTTTGTCTTGTTAAAGCTAACATTTTATGTTTGCCAAATACACACTATTCAATACAACTTTCCTTTTTTTTAAATTCTGTCTAAACTATAGCTTAATTGAAACTCATGCATAATAAAAATACTACATTCACAAGTGATATTTACATTGGTGATATTTACCTCAGTAAAATACAGTCATTCTCTTCACTGAGATTAAATATTATCTAAGTATACAAAAAACCTTTTCTGGGGCCAAAATTGCTGTGTAAATGACTGCGGAAATGAATTTTTACATTAAAAAAATATATATATTTTTTACAATTCCGCTGCACTGCTTTTTCTATGTTTTACTCTGTAAATTTGTGACAAATTGAGTTTAACTGCTTGCTTTTTGTGTCTTTTACATTGTTTTAACACAAAATTAAGCATTCAGTTTAAAAAATGTTCTTTTTTTAAAAAAAATAGTATGTTTTCCCATTGTGCTTGCATTGTTTTCAATGCAAAATTGTGTTTTATTCATTTGAAGCATCATGGTAATATTACTGCTTTTTGTTACAAACATCCAGCTAGAACCAACATTGTGTAGTATCATTGTTTTGGAACAGAGCGGCCTGCTACTAGCTGGTCATTTGTTGGTTCAAGCTGGTTTAGGTGGTTGACCAGCTGCACTACCAGCTGGTAAAGACCTAGCTCGGCTGGTAGACCATCTTGAACCAGCAAAAAAACTACTTACTATGTTCCAAAAACCAGCTTGACCACCTTATGCTATATGACCTGGTTTTCCCAGCAGGGCTGTGAGTGAGAAGCCAAGTCACGCAGACTCCACCGGGGGATATGGATGATTACACGCATTGACAGTACCGGTGGGACACTATTTCATGCCAGCAAAGAGTAATCCAAAGCCTCTTTCTAAGGTAACTCCACCCCATCTGTCCTCAGTACAGTAACAATAATACTAAAAGAGAGGGAGAATGACAAGGGGAGGGAACGAGAGCAATTGAGCTATGTCACTATCTGAGGGCTGACACAGGCTATCACTGTCAGCGCCTGAGAGATGACCTGCTCCATCCATCAAACTGTCCCAACCTGAGAGCGAGAGAAAGACGAAGAGAGATTACAGCCTGTTTAATCTCCCTCGTTCTCTCTCATTAGAAAAGATATATAGTCCTATTATAAGAATCTGTATGGACAATGTGGACAGATTGACATTTGCAAGACAGAGTGAAGTGGGGAATAAGCCCTTTAGAAGCAAGCCACACAAAAAATCTGGCTATAAAACAGGTGCGTTTTAGCCAAGCAAAGACTTTCAGCTTTATTAAAAAAATGCTTTTTTCTTATCATGGGTGGAAGGGAAAGTGTGATTTACTTTGCTCTATTGCGAAGGTGGTTTTCTGTTGGACATGAAGACTTTTACATCTAAAAAATCTAAAATTTAGGGTCGTAGTCTCAGAAGTAAACACCCAATGCTATGATTGGCTAACGGTTGAGTATGTTTGACAGCCAACACCCTTCACAGTTGCAGAGATGATGTGATTTAGGTTAGAAATGCATCAAAAAAACTATAGTGACATTTTAATAGAAGACATCACATTTAATATATAGCATCATCTTTTTTCAATCTTTCCGAAAACCCCGAATCGAATTGTGCCTTGTTTGTAAACAAATCCTTGGTAAAATAAAGTTCTTACTGACACGGTCTGGAACTGAATCTACTCTTTCCAATCAGAAGGAAGGCAATACAGGGACTTGTTTTTCCACAAATTGGCACTGCACAGTGTTTTATTTTTTCAGAGTCACATTTATGTTTTCTTTGCTGCTTAGACCTGCATTTGTCTGTCTCTCTTCTACAACAGGCAGTGATGTAGAAGCAGCCATTGCTCTTCTTCTGTGGAGGTGGCATTTAGCCACACTATCACATTGTAAAATGGCACATTCCACAACCTGTTATTGTCATTGATTTATTGAGATTCTCAAGCTATCGACTCAATTTTATGCTGATTTTAAATGATTCTGATTCATCAGGGTACTTTTCAGTTACTTTTTGTGTTAGTTTTTCCCGTAAATGCTTCATTCATCTTCGGGAAACACTTTTTAAGAGATTTTAGATGAAAACCCGGGAGGCTGGTGACTGTTCCATTGACTGCCAAGAAATGACATTGTCAAGGCCCAGACGATTATGGTGGACATTCTCAGAATAGTCCATATGCCATCAGTGGTTCAATCTGAATTTAATATAGTAGTGAGAATACTTTTTCTGCACAGAGAAAATAAAAATAAGGACTCTTTGTGGCATGGCTGACACAGAACAGAGCACGCCATTTGAGCCCAGCAGATACAAAATGGCACTACAGAGACACAGAGGAGGCAAATTGTTGAATAAAGTGTTCTCGTCGCTTCATTAAATTCAGACTTAAACACTGATAGCAGATGGACTATTTTGACAATGTCTTTCAGATCTTTCTGGGCATTGACAGTGTAATTTATTTGGCAGTTAGTGGGACAGTCACAAGCCTCCTGGTTTTCATCCAAAATATTAATATCAATGACAGAATTTTTATTTTTGGGTAACCAATTAACAAAGTAACATTCACAACTTTTATGCAGCTTTTCCGAAACCTTGCAGTTGTCACCATTAAATCTGGCAGTGTTCAAATTGTTAATGATTTTTAACGTTGGCTTTTGACACATGGCCCCTTAAATTTGAGCCAGTACGTTCACACACACTGCATCGTATGTGGAGTGAACAGTAATGCAGCTGCTGTTTGCCTGAGGAAAACCACATTTGTGCAGAATTTGGAAATTAATGGGATGGAAAGAAAGAGTTTTCACTGCCACAGATAAATGCTCTACTTCACCAGAGTCTACAGAAAGGCTGACATGGCCAGATTGGACAGTCTGCATTTCCGAGAGCAGATGTTTTCACTTTGCTTTTCTCATCCTTGTACTTGTTTATCGAAGGGGGAAAAAAAACAGTAAATACTTTAACGATAAAGACAAAGAAAAAAGCAAGTCTAATTACTCGCAGATGTATTTTGTTCAAAAGACTGATCTGGATGTAGCATTTAGCCAGTAAAAGGAATCACAGATGATGAACGCTGGGGTTCATCTGTTCTGGTTGCTTTTTATGTCTACACAGAAAAGAAGCAACGGGAAAAAGGACGTCTGCCGCAATATGTTGAAAGGCCACTATGAACTCAGAATTGAAAAAACGAATGACGACGGAACAGAAAAAAAAAATAAAATACGAACATTGCGCCCTCAGAACACTGACGCACAGTGACTCAAAGTCACAAACATGTCTTCAGGTAACAAACAGTTACAGTGATGGAGTCGGGTATATCACAATAGCAAACACACAGCGCTGACAGCTATTCAAGCGCTACAACGGTGCCGAGAGTGACACACCGGCGCAGTGGGGGAGTTAACGACACTGCTCCGGAGACGCAGGCCTTCTGAGATTTGAGGGGGCTTTACACCGCGACAGAGATGCAATGTCAGATACTAAGGATTATGCATGCACTTCACATCAAAGACAGCTTTGTTCTCGCAAGAGAACATAGACAGGCGGAAAAAGAGCGACTACATTCATTCATTCGCTATTACAGACCCCTTTGATTGAAGTTTGTACACAAAATGGCCTTAAACCGATGCCGCACAAAGCCGCGAAAAGTCTTTAAAAGAGATTTTTGTTCGAAATTGCGTAGGCACTCCAGGATGTAACGATTTTGAGCTATTCAGTTTTGCACACATTGCTGTAGACAGGGACTCCCTTTGTGTAAACAGTTTTAGCATGAATAACACTCTGTCTTTTCCGAAAACAAATGACTGAAGAATAAAGGGAAAAAAGAATGATAAAAAGTGAGCCAGAGATAAAAAAGCAAGCCGCTTTGCCTATTATTGTCTTTTTTAGAACGTTCTTGGTTGCTGTAAATGAAGGGTCAAACAAATATTTGAAATTAAATCGCAAAGAAGCAGAACGCTTGCCATCTGTGATATGTATCATAGCTTTCTCCTTGTCTCTGTAGTGTTTTTTTCTCTCTGGTAACCTTTGTTTAACTGACTCATTTCATCTTTTTAAAGTCAGCATGAAATGGGAATTGTGATCGTCTTGCCTATTTTTTATATAATTACGTACATGCAAGCGAAACAGCCTCCTGAACAAGAAAAATAGGAAAGGAATTGATTTTGTTAAAAATAAATGAATAAATACTAATAATAATATAGTATAATATCTGCATAAACAGGTATACAGAATGTATAGGCATACTGTTATATGCATAGTTTCATATACATTTATTAGGATTTTTTCTGATATACAAATATTTGTTTAACTATATTTATGATTCACATTTATAACTATATATTCTGATTTACTTCTGTATATTAACAATTTTCATTTGTAAATGACTTATGATTATATATTCTGATTTACAACTATATTCACAATCTACTTTTAAGGTATATAAGATGTTTCCATATAGTCGGACACATTTATAAATTCAGATTTCTTCTTATTTTTTATGTTTGGCCCTTCATAACACAAAAATACCTTGGAAACGAGAAGCTAGTCCTGAGAAAACCAATTGGTTTGATTTTTTTTTAATCGAACTGTTTGCTTTTGAACCCACTGCATATTTGAATGGGACTTCACAATCTCAATCTTTAAAAATGGCATTGGACGAATCTCCAATTCAATTATGTATCAGATCAACAACAACAACAACAACAACAACAAACATTCTCAGAGCGCAGTCCTGCAGATCTCTGCCAGGCTAATTTTCACTTCATAAATAGTGAAAAAAACTCACAGCTTATTTGCTAAGCATGTGCTGAAAGGACACATGCTAAATTATGTTCGCATTAGAAGAAAAGTGTCCTTATTTGATGCTTTGCTGAGAGGAGAGGAGACGCATAAGGTTTACAGTGTGTAGGGGTGGTTCGATTGTGACATCCATATGGATGCGACTGAAACAATGAAATGCCTCTGTGCACATGCAGTTGACATTTAAAAATATGTATACGTGCATAGCAATGAAAAAGCTTTCCGTCATCGTACTCTGCCGTCTATAATTAGCTGACAAAGGTGCCATACAGCTCCGGTGTCCTCACACATTGTGTCATCTGCCATCTTTCCACCGCTGGAGTTTCACTGCATAATTTAGGTAAAAAAACACAACGCGCACAGAGACGTGTGTATGTGTGTGCGAAAAGCATTCTCAAACAAGGTGTTTCCCTCCCTGAAGCAATCACAGATTTATTTCGAGCTCAGATCTGTGAGATCAGTGCTTCGCAGAGAAACACCATCCAGCCTCTCTGACTCTGCACCCAGTCAAGGCAAGGGCCTCACTGGTTTTCCAATGTTCTTCACTTTTATGCGAGTCGACGGCCGGTGCACGAGTCAATGCACATGTTGATTTTGGTACCAAGAGTTGTTCGTCCTAGATAGAGCAGATTGCCTAAAATCACAAAAGAGGATGTTGTGTTGGATCTGAGAAGATGGGTTGGGTTTTACAAGGTTTGCCTTGTACAATATTCAGAAGGACTAGAGCAGTGACCTTAAAACCTTTTAATTCATTTACAGAATTATTTATTTAACTTGAAATAATAAAGATAATCCTGTGATTGGAAATGTGCACTGTGTGAATTTAGTTTCAATTCAAATGGCCTCGCGTGTGTATGTACATGGCTTGCCAAAAGTGATACTGAACAGCATTTATTTGAGCAAAAATGTTTTTTGACCTAATACACACTCACACAATTACTCTTTAGCGACCGAAGTTGCATCATGCGACACACCCACTCTGAAACAAACACACGCAGTCTCAAAGCCATCTGTGCAGCATTAGAAAAGCCAGCCATTATTACACTTTCATGGCAAGGACCTCATATGGGATGCTGGGAACTGTGTCCTTCTCGCCACCTCATTCCAGGCCTGCTCTCCCTGTCTCTCAGCTCTCTGTCTAAGATTCATTAAGCAGGAGCACAGGCTCTAATTTAGACCCTAATTAGAGAGCGAATGGCCAACTGCGCGGTGTTCCAACCCTGATCACTGTGCTCAACGAGGATGGCCAGGGGCCACAGGCTCCTGTGCACAATCACACCACTAATCGGTTAGTACCTTGCAAACATACCGACCTCATTCCCTCAACACCTGCCTCCATCTCCGAACCAACTCCGTCACAAGAGGTCAAAATAGTCAGCAACCTAGCTGGGTGGGTGGAAAAGGTTCAAGTGGGGCCTGTATGTTCCAATTCTATTCCCCATTTTCCAAATGTTTCCTGCTAATCTCTCCTGCGCCGATCAAAAGTTTGGAATCGTTTTTGGTTTTTGGAAAAAATCTGCTCACCAAGGCTACATTTATTTGATCAAAAATACAGTAAAATCAGCAACATTGTACTAAATCAGTACTATTTAGATTTTAATATATTTTAACATGTAATTTATTCCTAGATTATCAGCAAACAAACCCAAGCATCACACAGTCTTTCAAAAATTATCCTAATATGCTGAATTGTTGCTTAATTATTATCATTTATGAATGCTCAGTTATAAACGGTTCTTGCCATTTTCAATGTTGAAAGGAATTTTTACTTTGTGGCTTTTTTGGGATTCTTTGGTGAATATAATGTTTAATGATAAGCATTTATACATTTTCTAACATTATAAACATCTTTACTGTCACTTTTAATCAAATGAATGTGTGTTTGCAAAAAGAATATATTTCTTCTTCTTCTTAAAAAATAGAAAGAAAATAACTTACCCCTAACATGTGAATGGTCGTAAGCAACAAAAATAGTTTTCAACATAAAAAAATGTTTCTTGAGGATCTGAAGAATCATGTGACAGTCTCACTATGAAGTAGTTAGCATTATTATTAGCATTACTTATAAAGCACCAAAAAATTGACCAAAAAAGTTTATTGCAGTTTAATGAGAAGACATCAGAAGACAGTGATGACTGCATTTTTCCACTGCCATCAAACCGTGTATTGAATTCCCTTCCAAGTTTCTGTAAATGAAAACCACAAACAGTATTTTCAGTGCATGAGGTGTTGTGTAAACCAAAGCAGAGAGTGTGTGAAATGTTACTGTGTATGTTGGGAACAGAAACCTGTCACAAACAGGCTTATGCATGCTCAAACGTGCTGCGAACGAAATGTGCTCTATGACTTCTGATGCATGTTGGCTCGACAAGGAATGGTAAGAAAGGCATTCCCTGTAAGAGAAGAGGAAGTGAACGGCGGAATAAGGATGTACAGGAGAAAGACAAAAGGCGGACATCTAGGTTAAAAGGCATGCATGGCTGCCCTCCAAAAAGCCAATAGTGCCAGCTTGCCCAATCTCACCCTAGCTCATGATTCAGAACTATGCTGTCAGCCTGCTCTGGCACGATCTATTTTTATTCTCAATGTATCATCCCTACTCCTTTCCTCAGATGAAGAAAACACAGCCGTCCAAATATCTGTGGCCACAGGGCAAGCGCTACGTTCTATGTTTGCCTCTTAAGCTCAAAACTCCCCGGAGACTCATGGCAGACGTGTATCTAAAAGAGGCAGTCGGGCGGAACTGATATGACTGTGCCATTTAGATTTAACACAAAGATTGTCACATGCATATTTCACTGAAATCAGTCAGAATCGTGACGTGTTTTCTGTGCTGATGATACAGAAAGAGTTTTCTTCTCATTATAATTTTGTATTAATATTATTGAATCTCAAATTATATGGTCTATTTTGTTATTTTTCCTATTTATTTGATTAATATTATTATACGCTCTGTTTTGGTTTATTATAAATTCAAATTCAAATTTTATTTGTCACATACACATACATTATACATTATAAACATTATTATTCTATTAAGAGCTCGAGTTTTAATATTTTACTGTTATTTTTTAATTAAGCTCAAATCATGTTTGTTGTTGTTTATTATTAAAAATTATCCTTTTATTATTACATTTATTAATATCTTCGATAGCTAACCTCATTTAAGCTCATTTTATTGTTGTTTTTAATTAAAATCATATGATTTTAATTCAAATCGTATGGCCTGTCGAAGAAAGTGATCAGGAATCAGAAAAGGCAAAAAAGACTTACAGTACATTCAAAAATGGAAATCAGAGGGGGCATATCTTCAGCTCATATAGTGCTATAAAGACTTAGAGTTGGGGGGTTTTAACTCAGGCCATTCCATAACACATAATCAACTTCCTGACCACACCCTAGCAACCAGGCAGAACACCCTAGCAACCATACAGCAATGCCAATGTGCACCAGCCTAGAATATCACAGTCACATTGAGGTGGGCTCATTCAGACTTGGGCCATTGAACCATGAAGCCTGGGAATACCTGGGAGATTCTCTAATATTATTTCACCCCTTATTATCATAATTGCTTGATTTTTATTATGCACCCGATCGTTCATATTCTTACTGCTCCGGTAATTCCGATAGAATATATATACTGCACGTTTTTAGCAGTTTTTTGTTTGGTTTTGAGTAGAGCACACAGGTCGAGCAGCATGATGACCTGTTGTTGAGGAGCTTCAGACGGGCTGAGGTCGCGCGTGCTGCAGTCAGAGGCTCTGGCGAGTCTGAAAGTGCGCAGTGAGGCATCTCCTGCTCCGTGATCGCCGTTTATTCCCCTATTCCCACGGAGGGAATTGAGCGCTGGCACAGTCCCCCCTACTGTACAAACACGGAACTTCCACTCACTCTCCATCAGTAACTCTCCGCCAAACACCAGCAAACCACATCTATTATTACCAAACGAGAAGTTTCCATACTGTCGGTGCGTAA
Organism: Puntigrus tetrazona; assembly: GCF_018831695.1. Lineage (NCBI taxonomy): Eukaryota > Metazoa > Chordata > Actinopteri > Cypriniformes > Cyprinidae > Puntigrus > Puntigrus tetrazona. The sequence continues at coordinate 22,555,566 of NC_056714.1, read as the reverse complement.
TAGCGCGTGTAGCTTGCTTTAGACTTTGCAAGCAGCATATTGTAAGTCAGTTTAACAAAGAGAGAGCGAGAGAGAGAGAGAGAGAGAGAGGGAAAGAGAGCCAGCAGTGAAGTCAATGTACGCTGTTTTGTATATTGCAGTTATTACTTTAATCAGAATACTGACCTCTTTGTTGTTAATTAATGCTTTTTACATTTTTTTATGTGTTTTAAATGATCTGATTTATTTACTGGCGATTTGCAGGCAACAGCGTGCAGATGAAGTACTCTGCGATTGAAAGAGGAAAAGAGAAACGGCAGCCTTTTATTCGCGTTGTTAAAAGAGAGACATCGTCACTGAAGCGGACAAAACACGAGCTCTCAACCTTTTCTTTCTTTCCATGTGCTGTTGAACGCTGCACTGGCTCTACATCACAAGTGGTTTGCTCTTAATATCAAGTGGCAGGTTCTGAAATAATATTTAAAGCGGAACATCCCACGAAAAACGCTCCAAACTCATCCGAATTCAAGAGCATCGTAACAGGCGACGTGTTGTACGGCGAAGGGACTCAAGTGACCAGCGCGAATTAAAAAGAGACAAAAGTTGCGATAAAAAAAGACAACTGTGAAAACTTTGTTTCGGGTTTATGTCAGAACGAGTTTTGGGTTTTGACGTTACGCGGGGGAACGATAGGAGGCAAGAGGCTATAAGGTGCATTCCCATTCCACAAGGGAGATCCGAGGGGCAACTATTGCGCGCGATGTATAACCAATTGAAATAAAAGCGGACGCCACATGTTAAGCTGCTTCCTGCGAAGCTCGAATCGTGAAATGTGTTTGTTCTGAGATCACGTTCTTACGTCAAAACTGTTTTGTCCACCGGACTGGTCAACACCGCAGTTTGGTACCTTGGAGAGCGAACGCTGATACGGCGAGCGCAGATAAACGGACATACGAGTTCAGAAATCCTCTACAAGCTGAATTACACAGATGTGTCGTGTCATTCTCTGATGTAACACTTATTACGAGTACACAAAAGATGCAACAGAGTTGACGAGAATGACCCCAGCCTCCACCAATGCGTGCGTAAAAGGAGATATCGCTCAATTATGACAGACAAGGCATAATTGATAAGAGGCTGCGATTAAATTACTGAATATATCACGACTGTAAGCAAACGCATTTCGTTTAATCGCCATGTCAAGTGGGACTGAAATGGGGCAGACGTAGGGTCACATTCTAGACAGATCATAATGAGGGTTTACCTCGAAAAAGTTGGCATGTCCCATCTGTTTGTCTGCACATAAAAAGCCTTCGACTATTCCTCCAACTTGTTCAGAATAAGTTCGGTGTATTCATTCTTTCAACAGGCAATATCTGCTTGAACAATGACACAAAAGAAGGTCTGTTTGCTCCAGTGGAAGAGAGGTGCTCAAAGGACCGAAAAAAGCAACAAGCATCCATAAATTCACAGCGGATCCTGTTAATGTGTGTTTCTGTTCTGTCACTTCTGATAATGTTACTCTGTTTCCCGAATGTTTATAATTTAATCCAGCCCGCAAATCGCAATGGTTGTCCCGTTTTCCGGATAAAAAGTCCTGAAGTGGTGTGTGAAGGCTCCAGGGAGGTGTGCGGTGAGCGTATAGCCTAGGCTCGGGTCGGGTGGTCTCTCGGTGCGTATCGAGGCAGTGGGAGTCTTCCTCTCCTCGCCCGCTCTGTCCGCACAAACTGGATTCAGTGTTTGAAGGCAGGCAGTTGGGCACTAAAGCATATATCCAGCAGCCCCCCCTTGTGGAGCAACAGCATTGCGTGGGTCACACCAGAATGGAGGAGACACAACGATGAGAAAGTGAAAACGAAGCGCACGGAGAGAAAGACAGGGAGAGAGAGAGAGAGAGAGCGCACGGAGGCAGTTGTTTAACCCATTCAGAGCCGATTATAAAAATAATTACTCTAATTTATAATTTAAATATTTAAATATTTAGTTCGAAAATATGTATTTTTGTAATATATTTAGATACACGTGTATACATTGCAATAGAAATAAGATTTCAAAATGTGTGTGTGTGTGTGTAATATATATATATATATATATATGTGTGTGTGTGTGTGTGTGTGTGTGAGTATGTGAGTGAGTATGCACTTTAAGAAATATTTATAAAATTACAGTGAGGACACGTGACGCACAGCAATATGCGACGTCAATTTCAATGTAAATTGTGTTCGTAAGAGATCTTTTGGCGCCAAAGCACCGGAGGTGCGCCTGGAAAACGCGGCTTCTCCAGCGTTTGGCTCGTGGGCGGCCACCTGCTCACCGCGCGCGCTCGAGCTGGAGACTCTGGGTTCTCCAGCTCGAGGGCGGGGAGTGGGAGGCTTCTGATGCTAAAGCTGCTCCTCATGGAACCGATCGGAATCTGACAGAAGCGGGGAGAGCAATATTACGCAAAAACATGTCGTCATGGCACCAGACGCCGCTTTCCTGTTGCGCAAAGGATGCAAATGATCAGCATTCAGAGCAACCTGTGACATGTAAACAAGGGGAAGTGTGAAGTCTTTGCAGCATAATCTGTATAAGACAAAAATTATGAAATCATGTGCATTTCTAAACCGTGAGCTCCGCAGTACCTTGCAAATTTGTTTTCATAGAAATGAAATATTTATATATAGACCTAACACTTTTGACTTTTTGTCCAGTCATCAACATTAGCACGACATGTCTTCGTACTCCAGTAATTTTCCCTGGGCTAAAGCATCATAGCTGGGAAAGCCCTCTGATGTCACATGTGAAAAGAACAGCTTGCAGAAACAAGGTTTCTTATTCTTTTCTCATGTGTTATATAGCTACAATAAAATGCTGAGTTGTCTGAGAGTTTACAGCATTCTTTTTTTTGGGGTTTCACATAAGAAAGGCCACAATGGGTCGGAATAACATAAGAAAAATCTAAAAAAAATTTAGTCACCCTTTTCTGGGAGGATAATTCTATACAAATCCAAAATCCCATTGGGATTCCCTCAGATTTCCCTTTTGAGATTCTTTGATGTGCTTTACCTTTCAGATGTAGATCTATAACAGTGCTATCTTTTTATCACCATGCGTTCAGATGTCAGGTACAAATGTATCGCCTTTATGTTCAAATACCTTTATTATTTATTTTAGTTTCACCCTTGGCTTGGACATCACAGCTGGGAAAACCCTCTGATGTGAAAGTGAAAGATAAAAATGTTCATGAATAAAGATTTCTAGATCTTTTCTCACATAAAATAGACAAATACACTGAAATGCATGCATTTGTAATGTCAACTTCAATTCCCTGAACCAACCCACACACAAATCTATATACACTTTCAGCTCACAGCGTCTGCATTATCAACCTATATAAGGTATGATTTATTCACGCTATTGCCATATTTGTCTTTGTTAAAATATTTAACCAAGCAGATAAAACACAGCATCTTATGCCAGGGTCTTACTCTTTCATATTCGCATTCTGATTTGTAGAAAGAAAGAAAAATAATGTCCACATCAATGAGCGATGCCTAAAATAGCTTAAAGTGAAAGGTGCTGCTGATCCCCGGCTTCATGTCAACACTTTCAGATAGTTATTGTGTGGCTCCTTATTTAGTCTGAGCTAAAAATGGAAGTGTACTGTGAAAGACATACACTTTGGCAGGGTTGCACCTTAGATGTGCCTGTAAATGTTGGATGAGAAGTATCTATCTATCTATCTATCTATCTATCTATCTATCTATCTATCTATCTATCTATCTATCTATCTATCTATCTATCTATCTATCTATCTGTCTGTCTATGTGCTGCTATATTATAAAGTGCCTCTAATATGGATTTAAAAAAAATGTTTCATTCAGTGTGTAAGTGGAACTAAGTGCACAAAAACCATCCAGCAAAGTTTTTAAATCTGAAAGTGTATAAAGTTATTGTCTCTCAAAAGAAAGAGTCGACTCTGAATCATTAAAACAAGTCATTTTTCAAACGAATCCCAAGCCGTTTCATGCTGACGTCAAAAAGAAACATTAGCATATTGCCAGCCCACTTGTTGGTTTTTTCGCGTTGGTCTGAATGGAAATGCAAATTCATTCTTTGCCACTAGATCCCGGTAAAAATATCAGTTTGCCCAGCGCTGCACTCATAAACTTTATCGGGCATTACAGGCATGATAAAATGAAAATTGAAAGCATAAATTGTTTGGAAAAAATAAATGTTAAGTGAACCATTTGGGAGTCATTGACCGGGTACGGTAAAAAAAATAAATGCATAGAAGACAATGAAACTGAACACCCAAAACCAAAATATATACAGTTCATTACCCAAAATAGTATCTCTTTAATACTATTTTAGCTGTTATTTTCAACATTATGCTTTGAAAGGATATCCCAGACCTTTTGCCAGTGAGTTGGTGGTTGATAGTTTTTTGGGAGGTCATTCTCACATTGAAAAGCAACTTTCAGTGAATCACAGCTCACAGGCAACAAGAGACTGCAACACTGGAGGCCAGAAAAGCTGTCTTGAGTCTTATTCTTGCCACAAAAGCATAGCGTGTGAAAATGTCTGCAGATTGAATACAAGTCGGGCAGCAGGCAGTGTTTCGGTTGTGCTCAAGGGGGAAAATGACAGATGCAGACCGGACAGAAACGAGTGAGCTGCAATAATCTAGTAGAGCGATAACTAAGGCCTGGATGAGTCAGGAATGTAGAAAGGGCATCAGTTTTGAATTATGTCTTATCTGTGTTAATACCATCTAACTTGTCTTTTTCGCATTCCTTTTAGAAATCCCATTATTGACATTAAAGGCACATCTGCTGGCACACTTGCGTAAAAATCCCTCAGCCATACCCTGAGGTTTTTCAATCATTTGGATTCAGATTAGGGAGCATAAAAACTGGGGGATAAACAAATGCGAAATACAACAGCAGCACAATATGCTGTCTGTTATCTGTTGCCATCAGTATAAATGTTCATACCGCGACCTTCATGAGTACAACATGGCTTTGTATTCATCAAAAAAGTGTTTTAATAATGCCTTATTTATGAAGGCAAGTGGCTTTGTTGGTTTGCTGACATGTTTGTTTGTTTGTCTTATACCCAAGGTGTTTGTTTTTTTCACTGGCGTGGCTGTTGCAAAGATGGTGAGGCTTTAGGACAGCAGTCCCTGCTCTATCTAAGCGTCTCGTCTTGCTGGAATACGGGGGAGGTTTGGACGTGTGAACGCATAGCACTGTGGGCTGCTTTTCTGCTGAGAAAGGAAGAAGGAGAGGGGGATGAAAATATGTGTCAGTTTTAGAGTCTCAGATGAGTAATGCAACCATCTGCCTCTGCCTGTGAATGTTTGCATGCACATCTCGTATATGGACCGTCAGATGCACAAACACACATATAAACACCTTGTTATAGAAGCAGTTAAAAGAAGCTGTTTTTTTCTTCTACAAAAAGGCGCAAAGTCCACCAAAGTCTCGAAGCCACGTAATAGTTTTATCAAAATAGTATTGGTACTTATAAACACCGTCAGATTGTTAAGCCAGTTAACGAATCATTCTTGTGAATCGTTATTTGAAATAAACCAGTCGATCCTGTTCACTAATTGGATTGGACAAATTTGATTGGACTGACTGATTTGTTCAAGAGTCAAAGTTTAATTTGGTAATTCAATAAACCATTTGATTTGGTTAGAGATTCAGATTAAACTATTCAGTTTAAGGCGCTGATTTGTTTAAGAGATCTAAGTTTATCTCACTGATACAAAATAAAAAAAACAAAAAAACTAACAAACAAAAAAAAACTGTTGATTTGGTTTGATTTGATTGACCAGTCAGTTTGAATAGACTGATTTGTTCAGGAATTAGAGTTCAAATTCTCGACTGAATGAATCAGATGATTGAATGAATTCAGATGATTTGAATCAGATGAGATGATGATATTGTATTGTGCTTTTCAATTGAATGTGTTCAAGAATCAAAATTTAGCTTAATGGCTAGTGAATTTGTTAATATGGTACACAAATGGGATTGAGTGATTAACTGACTGATTTGATGTAGATTTCAATTTCAGTTCACTATCTAATCAACTGGTTAGTTTGAATTGTAAATTGGGTTGAACAGCTTGATTGAACTGACTGATTTGTTCAAGAATCAGAATTCAGCTTACTGGCTGAATGAACCGGTTGATTTGGTTCGCAAACGGGATTGAATGATTCAGTTTAACTGACTGATTAGATGTAGATTTCAGTTCACCATCTAATGAATTTTGGAAATTAAAATTTTGTTGAAAAGATTCACTGAACTGACTGATTTGTTCAAGAATCAGAATTTAGCTCATTGGTTCAAGGAATCAGTAAATTTGTTTTACAAATTAGATCAAGATTAGTAAAAGAATACAATTTTAATACATTGATTCAGTGACTCATTTGTAAAAAAATGATTAAACTGTTAAATGGACTGAGTTGTTAAAAAAATTACTTCAGTTTATTGATTCATTGAACTGGGATAGAACAGCTCAACTGAATGATCTGATTTGTTCAAGAATCAGAAAGCATCTCACCGACTCACTGAATCATTGATTGAGTTGACAAATTGGATCGAACAATTCAGTAGAACGGATGGATTTGTTCAAGAGTCCAAGTTCAAGTCTCTGACTCACTGAACCGGTTTACATGGTTCAGAAAGTGATTGAGCAATTGGACTGAACAAACTGATTCGTTCAACCTAAAGGGCACGATTTAGGTGGGGGCAGCGATGACGGTTTTGTCCTGGGCCCAAAAAATTTTAACTGCAGCCCTGATCTGATGCAACAAGAAGAGAAAAATAATCTCGAAAGAGGAAAAAAAATCTTCTTTCTGAGTCCAGCATTCTATGGAAGGGTCAGATGCAACTTGGCAGGGTGTAGCTCTGTTCCTGCGCTGAAATGTGCTGTGCTAGTCATTCAGCTGAATGCTCGCTCTGCTCTATTTGCTTCAGCATCTCTTTCTGACTGTTTTCCCTCCAAAGAGAGCGAGAGAAGAGAATCTCCTTGTTCGGATGAGTGTCAGACAGTTTGACCTCAGGCTAGAAAGGTCATGGATGTGGAAACAGAGTAAGCATTTCATGTGCGATTGTGAAAGCCTGGAGGTCACTACAATCCTCGTTCTCTCAGGGAGAACCTGCATATATACACACACATAGATATAAACAAACAGCCGGGCCATATGCTGTCACAGCTGAAAATAACAAACACTTTCACACCACGCATATGGACGGTTCTCAGGGTTAAACCCACCGGACGTCCATTTTATGGATGGATATTATTAATCTTGCTGATCTGCTATTCCCAACGCACAAGAAAACTTCAAAAGCTAGCATATTTCACATGAAAGACATCCTGCAATTTCAACAGACTCAACGAATCAGTTCCACATGAAACAATCTGATAGCTTTGAATATGAGAATAATCCAGATGAGATGAACTTGCAGACTTGAAACGGCAACCATATGGTGGCACTAAATTCAGAAAGTAGACACATCTACCGTTCAGTTCTGATGGGAGGAACAGTGTTTGATGTGGTATGTTAATAATTGTTTCCTCTCTTTGCTCACTTCATCTCCTTTCATTTCGAATCTCTAATCTGCTTCATTGACTTTTTCCTCATTTGCGTACCTTTTGGCCTTTCATGATGGTAGCGGGAGAATTGGAGTTTATTTTTAACCCTTTTTGACTTGCCTCGGAAAACGGAACGGAAATACTGTTTAGCTATTTGACTTATTTCTGCATTTTTAATTAAAACAATGTGGAAGCCGCTGAGAACAACTGTTTTATATTTTTAATATATTGTAAAAGGCAATAAATTCATCTGGAAAAGCTGGCATTTCAGCAGCCGTTACGCCAATCATCAGTTACTTCGGAAATCATTCTAATACGCTAGCGATCATTCAAGATTTTATTTGTCACGTACAGTTTGTACAAGTACAACTTGTAGTGAAATGTTATTCTGGTACATTCCAGGACTGTGCAAAGAGAAAGAAGAAAATTTATTAAATGTAGAATGTAAAATAAATACAACAACAAAAAAAAAATACATCAAAATAACAATATATAATGACAATAAAATAAAATGTAAAAATGTACACTGTAAACAGGTAAGTGGCTATGTATGCAAATGTACAAATGATGTTATTAAAGTGCAGATGCAATAGTAGCGATGGCATTAACAGATCATGCATCATTTCTTGTTTCTATAAATGTTGCAAAGTATTGTTTTTTTACGATTCTTTGATAAATGTAAAGTTCAAAAGAAAAATGTTTAATATTTGGAAATAGAAAGGTCTTCACTGACACTTAAGCAGTTTTATGCATCTTTGCATAAAAGTAAATATTAACACACTTAATGGCGCTTAATGAAAGAGACATTAAGACTGTGATATTAAAACTTTTTTTGTCATTTTTAGAGCTTTAGAGCTTTGTCATTTTAAACAGCACCTGCTCGCTTTAATTATATGGCAAAAATTAATGCAGCATTAACATTTTTTTGCTAAACTTCTGTTATTGCGTTCTACCAGACAAAAGCTTGGAACAGCATGAGTACACAATGACAGAATTTTCAATTTTGGCTTAACTGTTTCTTTAAATAAGTCACCATTTATCTCGCTGTCATTTATATGAAACGTTTAAAATATATAATTACCGATGTCACTTTTTTACGGAGAAGAGTAGTGCCGTTTCATTTCACTATAAAACAGCTCGATAAATGTGAGAACAAGGAGAGTCTTTTAAAAATCTCTTCGGTCTCTCTGTAGCTCTTCAGCGGGGATTTTCTCACCCTGTTCTTTCCTATTCTTAGAGCTGGGTGAGTGATGGATGCAGTGAGAGGCTGGTACGGAACCCTTCCACACCTTTAATTAACAACAGATCTTAAACAGGATCAGTCGGCCAAAGCTAATTCACAGGACACTGCCATTTTGCTGCGGTGCAATTCCTTATTCAAAGCTTCAAATCGCAAGCTTTAGCACCTCTCACATTTTCACATCCGCTTCAATCTCACAGACACGCAGGAGGAAAGAGAACTTTTCATGCTTTTCTAAATTTCATCATTTCTGGTGTCTCTGTGTAAGGTTATTTGACTGTGACCTGCGCTTTTGGTTTAAGGCTATAGATGTTTTATATAATGAGAAGCTAGTCTTAAAGTGCTTAATGGAAATTGGTCTGTTCATTGAGAGAATCTGGGTTCGGTGAAATTGTGTAGGTGATATCAGATTCGTCCTGCGTTAAGGCAGCAGTCCAAGGGAAATTAACTAGACTGTTGTCCAGAAGCAAAGAAATTAAAATATATTATACATACACACACACACACACACACATATATATATATATATATATATATATATATATATATATATATATATATATATATATATATATATATATATATATATATATATATATATATATATATATATATATATATATATATATATATATATATATATATATAGTGTTGATTCAGACCTGTCCTTTCATGGAACACAAAAAGAGGTATTTTAAGGAATGTTCCTGCTGCTGTACAACGAAAATAAATGTTTATCACTTGTATGTCTGAAGCCACATGATGAAACTTATTTGTTTGACGGTATATAGTCATAATTTGAAAGTTGGGTCACATTTCACAATTTTTCAGCAGTTTTCTTAAAATTAATCATATAAATAAATTAACAGTCTATTTTTATATATTATTTAAATGCGATTTAGAAAAAAAATATTCAGCATGAACAGTAAGCAGTAAGGTTGTCAGTAAATATTTATAATGAAGTATATTTACATTTATAGTGTAAAATATTTTAAATTAGGTATTTTAAGTAAATGTTGCTTTTTTAAATAATATATTTAAAAAATAAATAAATAAAAATAATAATAAAGATTTCTGAAGAATCATGTGACACGAAGCCTGGAGTAAAGCCTTTTGTCATCATAGGAATGTATTCCATTGTAAAATTGTAATAATATTTCAAAATATTATTGTTTATTGTCATTTTTATCAAATATATGCTACATAGTTGCTGAACATAAGATACTTCTTTCAAAATATATATATATATATATATATATATATATATATATATATATATATATATATATATATATATATATATATAAACAAACTTACTAAACCCAAACTTTGGAACTTTGTGTTTTTGTTGACTCAGGTTAACTGGGTTCATGAGTGAGAAACAAATGCATTCAAGTCACTCCTGATGAGGACAACAGTCAGAGGTTACGAGCAGTTGCGCACAGCAGGATGAGGAAGAAGACAAGGAAGCAATGTTGTCTGATAGCAGCAGGTGGAAAAATCTCCAGGAGGGTTTCTTACAACACTGTGGAAGGGTAAATCAGATGTTAAAGGTACAGATGTATCTCTGCCGCTCTCTCCGGTGAGTCCAGTGAACCAGCAGCATGAGTTGGTTAAGATACCTATGGGATTGCAACACAAAACAATTACTAAAAACAGGTCTCCAAAAGATATCCGCTGTTTAAAAATGTATTGGTTTTACATAAATGAATAATTAATTATCAATTCAAATAAAACCTAAAGTAATATTTAATCCGTAATGTTAAAATTGATTTATAAGTTTCTTCATTGGAACAGATTTAGAGAAATTTAGCATTACATCACTTGCTCACCAGAGATTCTCTGCAGTGAATGGGTGCCGACAGAATGAAAATTCAAACAGCTGATAAAAACATCTCAATGTTTCACAAGCATCCCACACGACTCCACTGCATCAATGTCTTCTGAACTTTAAAACATTACAAATCCATAAACCCATCCTCTGTTGTCTTTTCACATCAAAATACATTAACATATTAGCTTTTGTGCGTTTTCCCACATAAACAATGCTTGAACTGTGTATATTTCTATCCTGATGTATTGTGCCAGTTTGAGCTGTCTGAACTCTGATTCTGACGGCACCCATTCACTGCAGAGGAATTTCTCTAAATCTGTTTTGGTGAAGAAAAACTCACATCGACCAGCTTAAAAATGATAAAATTAATATTTAAATATTGATTTGGTAATATTAGAATTTTTTTTTTACATTTTATTTTAAAATAATACAATTTGATTTATATGAAATAAACACAGACCATTATATTGTCAAGGTGAACTTAAATAAGCTTAGCACTGATTAATTCATTTGTCACGATTAGAACTGCTGCTTTTTCAATATCATTAAAGTGGTCTGTGATCCGAGATAAATATCTACACACACACACACACACACACACACACACACAAAATACTTTCTACTTCTCAGTAGATGACAAGTGGGGCCAGTTTGAGATGTCATCCATTCAGGCAAGGTGAAGCCGCCTGGGGAGAATTGGACTGCACATTGCATAATTCACCACAAGATGCTCTAAACTGATAAAAGATTAATGTTTATAGAGTCTTTGTGGAGGCAAACAAAAAGTAGTGACGTCAAAAGAAAAGTGTACACTTAGATTTGGAACACAGATAACCTAGTATGAACAGACTCAGAAGTCCATTTTAACACTTAAATGTTGTTCCGTCGATGCTTATGAGATACTTCTTCAACATTTTTGCTTAAAATAGTTCACATAGGAAATTTGATAAGAAATAATTATGATTAAAGCATAATTAAAGCGGGAGAATTTTGTATATGCGTATATATAGTTGGAGGATCATAATTTTAGAAACACAGCAAAACAGACAGATAAATAAAAAACTGAAAACGAAGTAAAACAAACGAACCAATATCTTTTTAGCATCATCCTTGCTGCTAGAATCAAATGGATGTTTTATGAGAAACAGACAGTGTATAATCCTAATAGCCAATCGAAACCTCTGCAGTGAGTCTCATTTATAGATGTATATGATTCTGTTTTGTGGCCCTGGGCATCATCAAACCAATCAGACAGCTCAGCAGACCATGTTTATAAGCTACCAATCAGACACGCCTCGCCTGCAGCTCTACCCCCTCCCCTTTCCTGACACGCCAATCAGAGCCCCCCACTAATGATCCTCACTCTAATGAAATCATCCACCTGTGCAATTCCACAGCAAGCCACTTTTGCTGCATCACAGGCACTGTAATTATATAGACATGATTCAGTAAACACTTCCAACAAGAATGTTCCAAAAATATAATTGAAAAGGATGATTTCTTCATAGTGTTACAGCATGAGAGGTTGGCACAGGGAAATCTTGAGGTAACAGGAGCACTGATGTAGTTACGTTTTAGGTTGTGGTGGTATAAACAAAGAAGATAGAGAATCTGGAGAAATTCTTTGCCTTAGAAAAGAATTGTTGAATAAAGTTATTTTAGTTTTCTTTGCACACAAAAAGTATTCTCGTAGCTTTATAAAATGGTAGAACCAATAAGCAGAATGCTCTTGAATTTCATCAAAAATATCTTAATTTGAGTTTGGAAGAACTATTTTTTATGAGTTTGATACAACATTTAGGGCAAATAATTACTGACAGAATTGTTATTTTCGGTTACTACATAGTGTATTCTAAAACGTGGTTTATTTAAACACAAATTTATTATCAAAAATATCTCATGAGAGAGATCATTCGAGATCCACCTGTTTGTTGGTTAGTACTGATCCTAACCGACTATCCAAGCATCCAAACAACACTGTGATTTTCTTCTAGCTATATGGTTTTGGAATAAAAATCGTTGCATAGTGATATGTTCGCTTGTGCTCATCGTCTTGCTTGGTCGCTTCAATAATGTTTTAATGTGTCTTAATAATTGCTGTGCTCATCAACGCTCCGATCCAAGAGAGGTGAGGCGTGCATTAATTTAGCAACTTATTACATTACAATCTGCTCAAAGGAAAAAATTATTGGCAGACATGGTGCGTTCTGCACACAAGAACTAACAGAATTATTATTGAATAACTATTGAAAAACTATTGTTTTTATTGGACGCTTTTTGTATAAGGCAGCCTCTGAGTTCACTTTCAAGTGTGTGAGTGCGCGTGTTCGGGACTGTGACTCGTGAATGATTAGATGGGTGTGTTGTGCTTTGTTTAGCGATAATAATAAAGGCCCATCCAGATTGATCAGATGCATGGAACGTCTGAGCAGGCCGCCCATAGGGACGAATGGCGGTGTATGGACACATGCTGTGATGTGAAGAAAAAAATAAAACCTGGACAGGATTCTTAAAGCCTCTTCATAAAGCCAAGGAGTGACAGGAAATCCATTTCTGTCGCATGCAATTACAGCCATGCTGATTCGGTGAAAAAAAAAGCTCCTTTTTTATTTATCATCAAGGCCGTGGAAGAGCTGAGGTGGTCCATACCTTGACAGCCAGGTTCATGGGGCAATCCAATTGTTTCTCAGTGAAGCACGGCAACACAGTGACACCTTCACACTACTGCGCACATATATTTACACAGAAACCCACATAAAATCTCCTCACTGTCACAAGGAAGACATACATATAAGCCGTTTCTAGACAATCACGCACGCACACACAATCTGGTCAAGGATGCACATTAAACTGATTCAATTATAAGGAAGAACTCAAAATCTTGTCTTGCACACTCCTGCAGCCTCTGTGGTGATGTTGGCCAATTATATTATGGTTAAATTTGCCTGTCTAATGATATTTAATCACAAGCAAATATACATTTCGACCAAAAGTGAAGCTTTTGTAATCATTTCTCACCCTCATGTCATTTACAGACTTTAATATGTGAAGTTTTATGTGTTCATTATGTAAAGCACTTGTATATTTTCACAGCGCTCTTTGTATAGATTTATTTTACCATGACTAAGTTCTGGTTACCTGGACTTCAATGAAGAAACAGAAACCTCTCAGGTTTCATTATAAATATGCTTAAAGATTAATTAAAGTCATATTGGCAGTTTTTTGGATGAACTCTTTGATGTCTCACAGAGACATAATTGTATTTTAATTAGCGCTGTCAAACGATTAATTGTGATAAGTCACATCCAACCTACGTATTAGATGCAATAAGTTGAATATATATTGTAAAGTTTTTGTTTACATAATATATGTACTGTGTATATTTATTATGCACATCTAAACACACATTCATTAAGAATATATATTTGAAAATATATAGGTATGTAACACATAATATATACACATATACATATTTTTCTTAAATATATACATGCAGGTGTGTGTACTTATTTATACATAATAAATATAAACAGTGCACATATGTAAACAAAATTTTTTATTTTGAATGTGATTGATCATGATTAATCATTGGATAGAGCTAATTCGTTTTTTACATAGGAATTATAATAATGAGAAAGTGTAGATTGTTTGTGGAATTCAATGACTGTTTCTGCAGATTTCATCATCACGCTAATAGGAATCGGCAAGTTATTGTATTTATGAATTAGCGAATGAGTCACTAAATTACTAAACCAGTTCTTTTGAACACAATGATTTATTACAGAATGAAGTAAGTAACGAGTCATTCACTCAACCAATTCGTTCAAATTTGTTAGCGCATTCATGTAGGAACACAATCAACTGATTCATTCAGGAACGAAACCTGAGCAAGGCATTAAGTCATTCAGAAAACATTTGTTCAAAAACACTTGAATTATATTATTTTATTCTATTGTATTTGTATATGTATTTTTTTTTTATTCTATTTATATTTGAAGCTGAGAGTCAAAACATTTTCTTGCGTCTCAGGCCTTAAATTAGACAAATCAGACAAGATTACTAACAAAATGATTATAAATAAATATTATAAATAGTTTTAGACAAAGTATTATGAATAATATAAAATAAGTAACATATAATGCCTAGGCTGAATCATGAAGTCATCTTCTTTAACTCAAGACTATACCCCCGGCCGGGCGTATTCAATGCCGAACAGGAAACAGAAAACAGCCCAGATGACATACATTTCCCCCGTCCCTTTGCCAACCCCCCTACCGGTTAGTCACACACCACCACGCCAGTACTGCCTCTGGCACACAAGAGCTGGAGCAGTACCAAATGATTATATACGCTTATTTTCATACAAACACACACACACACACACACACACATATTGTCCCTCTCTCAACTACATAGACAGGGAGACTGTTACTGAATACGACACAGCATTATCATTAACATGCAATACAGCTGAGGTACGGATGTATCAATTATATGGATTTATCATGAATGGATTTTTTTGTTGTGCACACAATAGCCTCACTTGCTGACCATGTTTTATGTGCACGGCCTCTTGTTACCGATTGCACCTGGTTTGCCAGAACAGAAGCAGGAAAAAAATCCACACAGCCTAATTAATGTACCGTGTCAGTAAAGCCTCTTTGCTTGTAGCCTGAAATCTTTCACTACTTAATACAGGATAATTATGCTGAATTCTCCCTCTCTAATAAAGAAGAATGCTTTGAACGAACTGGCAGGCTGAGCATCAGCCCCTCTGATGAGAGAATAAGAGATATCTGTGTAATTATTCACTTCTCTTTGTGCAAATGGGATGATTACCGTACCGATCAGGCT
Source organism: Puntigrus tetrazona (assembly GCF_018831695.1). Classification (NCBI taxonomy): domain Eukaryota; kingdom Metazoa; phylum Chordata; class Actinopteri; order Cypriniformes; family Cyprinidae; genus Puntigrus; species Puntigrus tetrazona. The sequence continues at coordinate 22,540,072 of NC_056714.1, read as the reverse complement.
AATGCACCTGAACTTACAGTACAGACATATACATGAGCACAAAACAAAAAAGGTCCTCCGCAAATGCACACACCTGTGGCAGATGCACACATCAGGGTATGTGAGAGGTGCAGATTGGGGGCAGCGCAAAATTTGGTAATTTTGTGTGATTTCTGCTAATCATTTTTGAATTCTTATAATAATTATAGTTATTATTATTATTGGACAGTAAAAGAGCACAAAAAGCACAAAAAAAGTACAAAACAATAACAGCGAACACAGAAGAATGATAGAGCCAAGCAAAGCTATAAAAAAATGCAATTACATTTTTAAAAAAGTACTTTTTAGTTTTAGTTAATTGTGACTGACAAAAAATGCTTCCCTTGCTTCACAACTTTTTAAATACAATTTTACATAACTTTACATCATTAGTCTATGATTAGATCATATTACTTTTTCCCATTAACTCTTATTTTGTGTTAAGTTGTTCCAGTGTTTTCTCTTGTGTTTTGAGTTTGGTTTCTTTGTTCCTTGATTTTTTTTTAACTACTCCTTTGACTTCTTGCAACTGTTACAAAGACATATTGTGTTCAACCTTGCATAGATTTAAAAAAAAATTGGAGTGATCATCTAATAGGCTACTGCAGGGATGATGTATTTTTGTAGACCCTGGTTCCCCTGACAACAAGCCAATAGGATTTTTCCACTTGCTTTTGGATTACTGCAGAAAATAAGCTTTGTCACCTTCAAATGTTTCTTAAGGCCAATTTACACTGCACCGACAAATGCCAACAGACACCAAAAACAAGTAGACCGTTGGATTTAAAATTGTATGAAAACTAATTGTCATGTTCACACTGCTCCAACAAATGCTGATTGAACATGTTCAGTCCAGTCGGGTTAAAACAAACTCCAACCAATGGCTACAGACGCCAATTGATCCTACAAAAATGTGTTTGTGTGATGTCTATTGGCCTTTATATATACACTCAAATAGCTCTTACATGATTTGTTCATCATGATATTCTTCACAAAGAAAGCTATTCTTCATGAAGCTTTTATGAATTATGAATTTTGAAGTTAGTCTGTAATGAAACTACACCTAAGTAACAGGATTTCAATATCACAATCACTAAGTTGAACGTTTTTATTAATCTATGTGTTGAAAAGTTTAAGTTAGAATCGTTGCAAGAACAACTGTGTAAAAGTGGACTAGTGAGTAGACACGTTTTCCTGGGGGTGCATTTCTTAAAAGCATTGTTTACTTACTGGTTGTTAGTTGAGTTGAACTACGTTGTTAACAATGGAACTTGTGATTATAGTTGCTTTTAGGAAACACACCCCTGGTCACGAGGATGACATAAAGAGACTGACAAGCTATCGAGTTTGTGTTAATCAAAAACTTATTTCAGGCATTTAACCAAAACTCTGTGACAATGGGTCTGAAAGTTTCAAAAGTTCCAAGTTTAAGACTTATTTTGCTGCAAAGTGAGTTTTAAAGCCAGAGACATTTTTATACGATTTTCGATTTCTGTGATCGTGGCCCTAATCAGTGATTCTGTGTCATATAGTGAGAAAGCTTCAAAGACGGCCGTGTCATGTTCTTGTGACCAGAGATAACCTACGTTTGTATGATTATCACAGTGCATTTGCTGCTACAACCTACGTTTACTGACCAGCCAATGAAAATATTCCATTAAATCAACGCCACATGGCGCTAAAACTTAAAACTGCATAACCAAACTCTTATTCCTTCCTCTTTTGCTGCTTCTGCTTATTTCAGCACGCGAAAACACTGCATCTTATAAGATCGTGCAGTGTGTAGAAAGCTTAAGAAAAACATCTTCTCAGAGTGAAAATGGAAAACCTGGAGATAAGTCAAAATGTTGCTCACTCTTAAAATTATATATATATTTTTACACTAAGAAAAATTAAATAAAATAAATTAGCTGAAATGTGAACCAGGTAATCAAGCGGTGTGTCTGAAAATTGCATAATAAGTAGGTCCACAGATTTTAATTAGAATTTACTCTGCGACCACTGAAAAAGTATGTTTTTCGTATAGTATGATTTCATACATATTACTCCTTTGACATACCGTTAAGCACATGCAATATAGCAGGGAAGTATTTTTTTTCCACAGCGAGAGTCTTCAGGATGATATTAAAACAGCAGGCAGGTGTGTAGTCGCAGGAACTTCACTTTTAGTAGGATAATGGGTCTCCGGGAGCAGGGTTAAAAACCTATGTTCTATTGCATTGCTGCAAATCCCCCATTTTGCAGTGTTTATTTTTAATATGGTTAATTATATAGGTGTCGTAAACAGCAAGAATGTTATTATGTTCTGTGTCTTTACACTATAATCAAATTGCCATGAAATCGAGTGTGACTGTTTCACAAAGTGGAAGTGTCATTCCCTGGTTGTTCTCTGTACCAAACGCTCCACACCCCGACAGGTCTATCCCCACTCCTGCTAGGTGAGAAGGAGATGACAGAGAAGAAGAAATTGAAGTTTCTCTGCAGGTGGGAGCCCACGCAGCCACGCTTTGACACTTGTCTGGAGGCTAAATATAACTGCTTGTTAGCCGAGCATAGATATATCGATCCTTTGGGCTCCTGGCACCTGTCAGAGTGCTTTCTTTCTTTGTGTGGTTGACGTGTCACCCTTTGCCCAGTCACTCTTATTCACTGTGTGTTCACTGTACGGTCCTTCCCCAGCCCCTGCTGAGGCACTGATATAGATGTTGTCAGCTCTGTCATCTGATCATATGCTGAACGATTCAAGAATACAGAGCCTGACAAGGCATCAGCATTTCAGTAAGGATATGATAGACGTCTGTAAAAGTATGTCTTCGCAGTATGAGGTGTGATACATAGGTCAGCATGTCTGGATGTTAGTAGTTTCATGCTCAGCTTTTTAAAAATTGCTAAGCCACTTCTCAGTTAACAGTAATAATGTGATATTCTTTGATTTCTTTGTGTAGTAGAATGTGACTTTGTGGAGGCTATAAAGAAGCATCAACAATTACATTTAAAGGTTAAAATATTGAATATTAACCGTCTAACAGCAAAGAAAAGTATTTTCTTGGATTGAAATATATATATATATATATATATGGAACAAATATGTTCTATTTTTTGGTATATATTTTTGTATGTTTTTAAATTTTGTTATGTTTTTAAAAATATACAAAAAGCCAAAAATAAAACATATATTTATATAAATATATTTAGCTAAAAACATTTTAGCTAATACATTTTAATAATTTGTTGTATAATTGTAAATATATATATATATATATATATATATATATATATATATATATATATATATATATATATATATATATATATATATATAATGTTCATTAGATAACATTAGCTAACTCCATTGGTTAACATGAAGTAACAATGAACAATACTTCCACAGCAATAATTTCTGTATTTACAATTTACAATCACAAGTTGTGTTTGTTAACATTAGTTAATGCACTATGAACTGATATGAATAAACAATGAACAACTGCATTTTCATTAACTAACATTAACAAAAATTCATAGTGTAATAAATGGATTGTTAATTGTTTATTCATGTTAGTTAATACATTAACTGATGTTAACAAATAAAACCCTTAATGTAAAGTGTTATTATAATATTTATATATAAAACTATTAAATAGACATTTTTATTCACTTTGCTCTGCATTTTGTTAAACATGTTCCCTTAAAATATGAACGTGTAATGTGGCTACTTCCTGTCTGAGGGTGGCAGTTTTGGAAATCTGTAAACGTAATACATTACAGGGCAGAGAGATTTCCAATACAGTCCCGCTCCTCTGAAGGTCCCCTTCAGCCTGTAGCTCACCACATGAGATCAAAGCAGCAAATCGATACGCAAAACACAGGAATACCAGCAAGACGAATGGGCTTTGAATGGGGAAGTGAAGTGGGAAATGGATTTTTAAGTTGGCCTGGAAAGCATTTGCAAGTGGCATTTAAAACATTGGGGGACTTTAAGGGAGAGGTCGCTCGGGCAGTAAAGAACCTCTCCGCCAAAGTGCTGCATGTCCATTATGATCACATTCATTACACAAGCTTAAGCACCAACACATGCCCTGGCTTGTTGATTTCTAACTAAAGAGAGTAATTGTAGAACTGTTCTTAATGTCAAGTGTCAAGCTTTTATTGAAAGTAATAAATAAGCTTGATAATTGAACCTGCACTGATGGGACTACAAGGTTGTAACTAAATCACAACGCCAATTGCCTTATAACAAATTAGCCTCAACCTTGAGAGGATCTAGTGTGAGAAATGGCTCCTAGAAACTTCCACAGCAAACCTGAAAAAGCTCAAAGACTTATAAGCTAATGAGACAGATGACTTTACTCATAGTTTTTTAACATGATTGAAGTGACCTGGAATCCAGTGGCATATAGATTTATTCTCCTCTCGGGGACCAACGCTGGGTTTCATTAGAGCAGGACCCTTCACTTCAATACTGATTCTACTGATAAAAGTTGTATTGATGCTTTCCCTCACTCATTAGCCCTCTAGCATAGAATGCTAATATCGTGCTATTCTGTTTTCCAAGTTTATATCGGTAGAGAAGAAAATTAGGTTTCTACCTGTTTCTTCAATATGACGACTTTTGGTCCTATTGACTTTAAGAAAGTAAACTTTGCTAAAACACAGTTTTCACACTCTTAATAGTTTATTTACTTCATCCACTAACAACGTCCAGCATTGTAGGCTATATACCAGAGAATAATTATTTTTTATTCTCTGAAAGTAATGAAAAATCCCACAGTATCATGCTGAGGGCTCTATTGGAGTGTTTTAAAAAAAGAAAACAAATAAATTGAACTTTGAATCATTTAACTTACTAGGCTAATTATATAGCATTTAATGTACACAATGATATTAAATGCTATATAATACACACAATGGCTTTTTTCACACTTTTGGCAATTCACAGTTTGAATTATGAACTCACGCACAATAAATTATATTTATTATATTCCATCTTAAGCTGCTCTTCAGGAATTCTGCTGATGGTAAACAAAAACATTAACTTAAAAACCCAAACAAACAAAAAAAAACTTTGCAGTTGACAATGACACCAGAACTGTGAGACAGCTTAAAAAATGTATATACTGTAAATCATTTTTACACAATAAAAATGGAAATGCCCTGTGAATCTTTCACTCTTTGTTTATCATTGTTAATATTTCATATGATGGATTTTCTTTGTCTAGGACAAGAATAAAACAGTCAAATCTATCCAAAAAAGTTAGTCCAAAATGACTCAGACATGATAGTAGTTTAAAAGTTATCTTCACATAATGAAATCTTATAGGTTTTAAAAACCAACCCCTGCAGCTCCAACCTTTCAGTTTAGTTGCACAGTATCCTGCCAGATTGCATTGCGTCTGTGTTTATTATTTTTTCCTCCACATTTTAGCCAATCTTAAATGCTTTGCCAGGAGTGTGATGGATGTGTCACGTGCGATGTGTGAAACGTGAAGCACCATAATGATAAAGTGTGAACACAAGAGAGACTGAAGATGGACGGCGGGACATCCATCACGTCCAGGTGGACCTCCAAGCATGCAGTCCATTATTTCAAACTTTAAATTCATCCAGAGGTAATTTAACTTTTCATTGTCGCTTTGAGCACTCACGCTGAGCGAGGACTGGATGTAGTTGACGCCGAAAAGCTGAAAATTACAAACAGAGTGTGCGAGTGCCAATACCCAGCCGGCGTTCCCAATGAATAAAGTCCTTTGGATTACACCAAGCTCCTGCTGTTCACATTTGCAATTCCAACTCAAATCTGTCTCCACTTTCTCCATGCCCTTGTTTTGATATGAACATGTTTGTAGCCAGATGAGCGCGAGTGTATATGTGGAATGCAAAAATACATGCTGGAGGCGCTTAAATGATATAAGCACCCCTAATTTTAAGATGCGACCGTGTAGAACTTGACGCAAAAGTGCTCAGAGTGCTGACTCGGATGCGAATGTTGTTACAGCGTAAATGGGAAAAGATGGCCTTAAAAAAACGTTTTAGTAATGTGCTGAGCATCTTCTTATAGTTTCGTCTGCATATCTGCTGAAGAGGTTGGAGAAAATGTGCTCCGTAAGAGGTTTTCTATGCATCTACGTCTTGGTGAGAAATGATAATACGATGTGTGGCGTGTGATTTTAGCAGTTTCAGTGCGGCATCAAAGGGAATAAAAGCTCAGGCAAGGCGTATCGCTCTTTTATTATTAGAGCTCTCAGAGAGCACGCTGGATTCATTAAGTTTTCATTTTCATTCACTTAACGGAAGTTGGAGACTAAGAACAATATTATTAAATCTTAACCATGACAAAGCCTGCCGTTTAAAAGCGAAGTCAAATAGAAAAACAATCTGCGCGCAACTCCACCACCTCGCGCTGAGTCCGAAAATATTTTTACCGCCACCCCGAACTGCTTCGTGTCACCTCATTCATCTCTTCGCAAAATTCCCTCTTGGCCCTTCGCTGGACCTAATCCATTATCTTTCACCCACAGAAACAATATCCCAGACTGCCGAGCGGCAGACATGCTTCTCTCCCCAGGATGTGAGTGGAAGACTGGGACCTCTGCATTAACCTTTCAGCCGGCTCTTTACAGAAACGCTTAAGTCCACAATTCATGTAAATCACCGTACCACTGTTGGCAGCTCACAGAATAGACTGGTGCCGATTCCATTTCAGTCCTTTTAATTAATGTCATCTAATTCCTTCCCCCACTTCTTAATTGTGTCAGCATTCTTTGAAGGAAATCACAGTGTGTAATAGCAGCCAGTGGGAGCGTCTGACCTGGCTGCTTATTGAAACTTTAAACCCAGTGAGGAGACATTGTCCATTGGGTGCAGTTAAAATGAACGTTATGTGTCGCCAGAGGTGATTTGACCATAAAAGCCGCTTTAAAACTCTCCTAACTATGTTTAAGATGTTATACCTCTGGAACAAAAGCTCCCCGAGTCTCACGGCTAAAACTCATTAAGATTAGTCTCTATCTTTGTTTTTATCTGTGCAGACGTTGCCTACAATGATTTCTGATTTCCTGAGTTGTAGCCAAAGAACGCTTTGAGGTGGACGTCGAATAAAAGTAAGCTTGAACTAATTTCTCGCTAATACTATACAAGTGTGTGAAATGCGTTTAGGGGGTATTCATAGTTGATTGCAAGATTATATTTCACTATAATATGGGATGCTGACCATTCTCATATTCGCAGATCGCAGGCATTTCGCGTATTGGATATGTCTGTTCTCAGCTATTGGAGTAACTGGAGCGCTGCTTAAAATGAGGTGGAAAAATCCAGCATCATAGGAGCATATACTGAAATATTTGGCTTATTTCTAGGAGTGACTGTCAGGCACTTCTGAAAATGAGTTTTGATGAAGTATCTTGTAGATCTGTGCTGACTCAAGCTGAGAAATGTTTCAGATGGTTCAGTTCGATTTGGAAAACTAGTTCATCCAATTCATTAAAAAAGAACTACTTCATTTGTGAACCCTATGTCATATTTTGATTAAAACAACCCAAGTATTTATATGTAAATGTATGTATGTGAATGACCTGCAAGCTCAGTTTTGTGTAGAGATCTTTCGATTTTATGTTAATATTAGTTCTGCCAAATGATTTATCGCATCCAAAAGTTTTTGTTAACAAAAGTATATGTATGTGTGTTGTGTATATTTAATATGTGTATATATAAATAAACACACATACAGTATATATATTTTTATTCTTGTATATTATATATTCACATCAGATATTTTTCTTAAATACATGCATGCGTTTGTATTTATATATAAGTAATAAATACACACAGTACACATTTATTATGTAAACAAAAACTTTTGGATGCAATTACCTGTGATTAATTAATAATTTTGTTTGTGATTGACAGCACTAGTTAATACATTTGCTTTTGTTCCAATATGTTGCCAAGATAAAATGATTTAAACAATGATTGTCATAAAAAATAGTGGCCTTTTACTTTGCTCGTGTAGTAAATATATGGTATAGGATTCAACCTTAATTCACCCATGAACCCATACTGTATGAAAAAGCTCAAAATGAGTCGCATTATATTTTCTCACCTAGAATCATGCTCCTATACAAACAGGATAAATACAGCTCTCTTTTTTTCTGATTTGGGCTTAAGTGTGTATGTGTGGATTCAATATGCATGACATTCTGCCAGACTTCTTGGCAGATTTACAGGTCTAAACCCAGGTACCCGTTGTCAGGGGTGAGTGATAATCGGTTCTGGTTTGTTCCGCTCATTTTTCAGCGCAAACTATACATCATTACATTTCATTGCCTGCACTTTATTATGTATTATTATCAGGGCCAGATAACTGTGCACGGGTAATAAAATGAATCCAGCTGTACAACCTACTCCCACCCTCCCCTCCTACCTGAGAGACCACGTCTCTGTTACGAATTAAAACACAGTTTAGTGTGAGTTGGCTTGTCTGGGCTGGCAGAGAAGCACACTGTTAAAAGGTAATTGCTGGCGAGAACTTGGCACTGTATTTGTGAAATGAAATGTAATTTCTAAATTCTCCTAATGGCAGCTAGTGTCAGGGTCCATCATCTTGAGAGACTAAAAGTGTTGTTAGGGTTTTGAGGGAAAATATTAAATTGCTCCGAGTGTGTTTACCTTATGTTCATACAAGCACCACACAAGCGCACTGAAATTATTCATCCTTGTACATTGTCTGAGTCGCAGGTATTGTTTTATCTCCTCGCACAAACACTTGTCAGTACAGTTATCCGTTTATTGTTGTTGTCCCTTTTTGGGTTGCCAGGTCTGTGTAGTCTCAAACATCAAGCCCATGAAAAGCTGACTAAACGTCTGATGCATATGGCGCACAAAAGTGGAAACTGGAGCTCATCGTCAGAGTTGTTGAATTATAGAGGATTTACGAGAAATGTTTGCGTCGCGTTCTTTAACGTTTCATCTGGAAACAAAGATGCTGTGGCACAAAACCCCCTCATGAAATAAGAAAGCAGTCCCATTTACATCTGTGACTATGAGTGCTTATAGAATCAAGTTTGCGGCGTAGAATCTTCAAGGGGTTAGTTCACCCACACTGATCTTTGTTCATCTTCAGAACACAAATGAATCTAACTAATCTATCCGGCCCCCCCATAGACAGCAACACAACTGAAATGTTTCCAGGTCCAGAAACATAGTAAATACATCAGTATAACAGTCCATGTGATATCAGTGGCTTAACTTCTGTTTTGCCACACTACGAGAAAACATAGGTTTTGCCTTGGCCAATGAAAGCTGCCATACCTTCAGCTGTCAGTTCAGTCTAACAAAATTCAAACCAATTGGTACTCAAAACTTAAAATTAGCTATGAAAATCTGTTCAAGTTCACCTTCCTATGAGTTTTTTTGTTTCCGGCCGTGGACTAAACCAACAGCATAAAAGTAGCCTGACTGACAACGCTATCAGTCTCCTCCGTTTCCTTTTATCTGCGAATGGCCCAACCTGCATGTGCATATATGCATGGTTAAAATTGGGCTGTCTGTATGTGTTTGCATACTATGTTGGAATTCGTAAACACAACGTATGCATGGTCTAGCATATATGTAAAGACCAAAACACACTTTGAGCTCAAGCAAAACTAAATGTGTTTGTTGTACTCCATAGCGACCAGACAGTTTTGAGCATTGAAATGGGAACATTCTGTCTGGCGTGCGATAATGGACACTCATTCAGCAAAATAATGTTGGAGGGTTTTGCACCTACTTGTGAATGGCTCACCAACATGTGCATACTGTCACGGTTGTGTGGTAAGCACGAGAGCACACAACGAGATGCAATGAAAATAAAGGGGTTTAATTCCAAAATGGTAAAATAAAAGATATACAGACAGGCAGGTCGAACAGGCAGGCAGGATAAACACGGGTGTAGACATCGGATAGGGACCTTGACGCTCGGACAAACAGAACTCAAAACACAGGACTTAAATACACAGGGTAATTGACGAGACACAGCTGATGACAATAACATAATTAACACGGAGGGAAGGCAGGGCACAGGGAGCACATGGCACGGGACAAAAACAAACAAAGAGTCCAGAGATGTGACATTACCCCCCCCTCCCGGAAGGTGCGTCCTCGCACCTAAAGGGTAACAAACAAAAACAAACAAAAACCAAAAATGACTAAGATTTGGGGATACCGGGTCTTGGGAGGAGGTTGTGGTGGAGGACGGATCCCCAGGAGTGGGCAGGCAGAAGGCAGAAGGGTCCAAGGAGGTGTAGACGGAGGGAGGAGCCAGGGAGGAGACAGGAGGAGTCCGGAGCAGGAGGAGATCCAGAGCCCAGCTATGGTGGTCCACGGTGGGGCCGACGGAGGGAGGAGCCAGGAAGGAGACAGGAGGAGTCCGGAGCAGGAGGAGATCCAGAGCCCAGCTATGGTGGTCCACGGTGGGGCCGACGGAGGAAGGAGCCAGGAAGGAGACAGGAGGAGTCCGGAGCAGGAGGAGATCCAGAGCCCAGCTATGGTGGTCCAAGGTGGAGCCGACGGAGGGAGGAGCCATGGAGGAGGAGCAGCCATCGACTCCATGGGGCCGACCGACGGTGGCGGAGCAGGTGGAGGAGGAGACCGAGGTGGAGACGGAGAGCCGAAGAGCCAGGGTGACGTCGAGGCGCTGGAGGTCCAAGGCGACGCCGCAGGCTTCGGCGACTGACACGGAGACGGGGGACGGGAAGGACGCGGCGGAGCCAGAGCGACTGAGGACTGAGGTGAAGCCGGAGGGAAGGAGGAGCCTGACAGAGCCGGTGGGATGGAGGGACGAGGCAAAGCCGGAGGAGAGGAATCCCGAGGCGACGGATGGTCGACGACAGACCAAGGCGGAGCCGGAGGGACGATGGAGCCTGGTGGAGCTGGTGGACTGACGGACCACGTGTAGAGAGAGGGAGCTAGGAGCCCAGGGGAGCCGACGGGTCACGAGCCGAGGAGGAGTCTGGGTCTCGGAGGAGGCAGGACGGTGAGGCGAGGATCCTCCAACCTCGATGGCGATGGAGACCGGCAGACCCGTGGCGAGCTCCAGATGGTTTGCTGAGGATGAGCGCAGGGGCTGCTGGGATCCATCGACGTGGTGTGGCATGGGTGGGGAGGTGGTGGGAAAACTTGAGGCGGCACTGGAGGGAGCGCACGTGGCGCGGGCACTGGAACGGGACGGAGCGCACGTGGCGCGGGCACTGGAACGGGACGGAGCGCACGTGGCGCGGGCACTGGAACGGGACGGAGCGCACGTGGCGCGGGCACTGGAACGGGACGGAGCGCACGTGGCGCGGGCACTGGAACGGGACGGAGCGCACGTGGCGCGGGCACTGGAACGGGACGGAGCGCACGTGGCGCGGGCACTGGAACGGGACGGCTGGGCGGAACCAGCGAGCTAACGGGACGGCTGGGCGGAACCAGCGAGCTAACGGGACGGCTGGGCGGAACCAGCGAGCTAACGGGACGGCTGGGCGGAACCAGCGAGCTAACGGGACGGCTGGGCGGAACCAGCGAGCTAACGGGACGGCTGGGCGGAACCAGCGAGCTAACGGGACGGCTGGGCGGAACCAGCGGGCTAACGGGAAGGCTGGGCGGAACCAGCGGGCTAACGGGGCGGCTGGGCGGAACCAGCGGGCTAACGGGACGGCTGGGCGGAACCAGCGGGCTAACGGGACGGCTGGGCGGAACCAGCGGGCTAACGGGACGGCTGGGCGGAACCAGCGGGCTAACGGGACGGCTGGGCGGAACCAGCGGGCTAACGGGACGGCTGGGCGGAACCAGCGGGCTAACGGGACGGCTGGGCGGAACCAGCGGGCTTTCTGGGTAGCTGAACGGGAACAGGAACTCAGGATACAGGGGAGGTGCCCAGTCTAAGTCCAAGTCCAAGTCTACATCATCCAGCTCCCTTTGCAGATCCAGCAGCCCCAGGTGGATGATCAGCTCATCCTCAGCCGATGTGTAGTGGGCGGAGCTCCACTCCGCGCTCTCCTCGCAGTCGGCTGTCTCCACCGCGGGGAGCTCCGTTGCTGGCTCGCGCACCTGGTCTGACGTATACGGCTCGGGTCCTGTTACGCTCCACGGCTCTGTCGCTCTCTGTGACGATGGGTCCGTGGTCACGCTCGACTCCGCCCCCGTGTCAGCAGTGGGCTCAGGCTGGGGCTCGACCATGCGGTGAAGGGATGAGTTGGGCTCTGGATCTGGAGTGGGGCTGGTGTCGTTGTCCTCAGGCGCAACCATCATGGTTGATTTGCAGGACACCAGCACCCACTCGACGTATGCGGCGAGGCTCTCTCGAGGACCGCTCCCGGACAGCTGCGCTTGGCTGGAGGTGTTAAGTCCGCGGAAATAGAGTTCGAGCAGAGAGCAGTCCGGGTAGCGAGAGTCGTTGGCCAGTTCGAGGAATAGTTCTGTATAGTCCTCGAGAGAGCAATCCCCCTGCTCCAGCAGGCGGATGAGGAAGTTTGGGTCTTTAAACTGGGCAAACATGGCAAACAAAAACAAAAAAAAAATAAGGGGGAAAATACGCCGCTATTTACTTCTTTATATGGTCCGAGCGTTCTGTCACGGTTGTGTGGTAAGCACGAGAGCACACAACGAGATGCAATGAAAATAAAGGGGTTTAATTCCAAAATGGTAAAATAAAAGATATACAGACAGGCAGGTCGAACAGGCAGGCAGGATAAACACGGGTGTAGACATCGGATAGGGACCTTGACGCTCGGACAAACAGAACTCAAAACACAGGACTTAAATACACAGGGTAATTGACGAGACACAGCTGATGACAATAACATAATTAACACGGAGGGAAGGCAGGGCACAGGGAGCACATGGCACGGGACAAAAACAAACAAAGAGTCCAGAGATGTGACACATACGAAAGTGCTCATTTTTACTTAAAAAAATTATTTATGCAGTTCTCCATAGCCGGATTTGACTTAGTTCTGGGGTTTACAGGTCTGGCAAGGTGCTAAGGGCTACACACAATGGCAAGAGAAAATTACTGATAAAAGATAAAAGTAAATATTATTCACATTTATGGTATTTCACAAACACCCTAGTAGCAGAGTGGAAATTAAACCCTGCATGATAATGCTACTTTGCACTTTGCTGTTTGTCATAATACAGTTTCCTCTATCACTGCCTTGTTAGTCTTTTGATTCCCAATGATTTTGGCCAAAGCACATTGACTCAGCTGCGTTTTAATCGTTTTAGTTATGGACAGCACTATGTGAGTTATTCATAAATGAATGGTCAAGGAGGAGTCCAAACCGCTATTGATTGTGGAAATTCTAATTATAGTTTGAGAGGAGTTTGCAAATTGAGGGGTATATAAAATTCACCTGGGAAAAAAAAAAAAACAATCATGGTTTCAGATACATACACACACAAAGGTTTTTAATAGCAGGCTTTTGACTAATACAATCTTAAAATTTCCCCTCATAAATTTCTGCATATTCATTTAAATAGTAATTCATGTTAACAAATGCTGTTATTTAATGTAAACTAATGAACATTATTGTAAAGTGTTACTGTAAAAACTGTTATCGTTTCACATATTTTGTTTTTTTAATGTGATAATAAACAATAAAATATATTTTATGAAAACTTTTACTGCAAGGATTTTGATCTCTCAGTTTTTTATATCTAAGGAGTGAAATAACAAGATGCTAAATGTTTTTTATATTGCAGTTGAAATTGCAATCAATTTTGCATCATTTGCACAGTCACTTGACCCAGAAACACATTCTAAGTTTTATGTACTAAAAGCAAAATGAAAGTTCCAGCCAACATCTAAATGATCTCGGCAACGGCTTGGAGTACAAATGCAATAATAATATAATTAGAAAGCTTTTTACCTGGAAGCAAAATTTGTTCCTCGGTCAAGATGACAAAATGATCATGCAGATATATGCATACCTATAAAAAAAACTGCAAAACAAAAAAACCACTTATTTTTTATTTGAATGTTTATTGAACATAAATCTGTGAACAGCTGTTTACAATAAATCTAAATACAATGACAATCATCTGAAAAGTCAGTATTAGTTGCTAATTATATTATTATTCCTCTCATTCTCACTACTGAAAAAAAAACAAAACAGGTCAAGGGAGATCGGGTCAAGAGGTGATTCTCTTATTTGAGCAGGAGGTGAGAATGAACGGGCCAGGATCTCTGAGACCCCCAGAGTGGTGACACTGAGGAGGCCTGACAGACTGCTCTCCTGTCAGCAGATGGGCGGCATCTATAATTCAGTCTGGAGACTGTTGCATGCTGCTTCATTTCATGTCCTATCACCACAGCTCTCTCACAGTCAGTGTAAGGAAACACAAAGGCCACATCTACTTCTTTAACAGTGACCCCTGAATCTGTATCATACACACGCCCAGCTGTCACACATAAAAACTAAATGAAAAACAATAGAGAGCAATGTAGTGGGCTTCAGAAATAAGAAATTATTTTTAAAATTCAGTAAATTCATGTTTCATTCATTCATTCTAATATATTAATACTTTAATGTTTGTTTAAAACATTTAATAATAATAATAATAATAATAATAATAATAATAATAATAATAATAATAGCACAAATATTTTAAAATATTTAAATAGCAATATTTAAAATAGCATTAAAATATATGTGATATTTATATTATTATTAATATGATTATATTTATATAACACACACACACACACACACACACACACAAACTACATACAGTTCTGCTCAACAAACCTGCATTTATTTGCTCTAAAGTACAGCAAAGACAATAATATTTTGAAATATTTTTACTATTCAAAATGACTTTTCTATTTCAATATCTTTGTGTTATGTGTAAAATGTAATTTATTTCTGTGATTTTAAAGCTGAATTTTTAGCATTACTGCTCTTTTTTTAGGTTTTTTTTAAAGAATGCAAACTTCAGGTAAACAGCATTTTTCCTAAATAGAAATATTTTGTAACATTACAAATGTCTTTCAATTTAATTAATTTAAATGCTAAATAT
Organism: Puntigrus tetrazona; assembly: GCF_018831695.1. Lineage (NCBI taxonomy): Eukaryota > Metazoa > Chordata > Actinopteri > Cypriniformes > Cyprinidae > Puntigrus > Puntigrus tetrazona. Next base: position 22,525,021 of record NC_056714.1, on the reverse strand, counting down.
AAATATGAATAAAAATGGTGAAATTATAGCTTTGATGACAGAAATAAATTACATTTTAAAATATATTCAAATGGATAGCAGTTAAATTAGTGAAAATATTTCACACAATATTACTGATGATGCTATATTTTTGATCAAATAAATGTAAGCTTGGTGGGCAGTTCAAAAACTTTTGACTATATAGGCATTATGTGCATTGAGTTGAGTGGTCATTAAAAAGCAGCTCTATCACATATTATAATGTCAGCTACACTTCTATTTGTATGTGATAATGTCTAAGTGAGTTATTTACTGTGCCATTGGTCTGTCCATTTCCACCAGTTTCCACAAATTGAATTCATTCAGTTGAGGACATGGCTTTGATTGACAGGGCATGCAGCTAATCACAAAAAAGTAGAGGAGTTGTCTCTTCCCTGGCAGTACATCATGAATTAATGCCGGTCCTGTGCGGTTGATCATGAATTCAGAGTGTCGTATTTGGCCGGTGGTCCTGGCAGCGGCCTAGATCCGGGCCCGAGGTTGACATGCATTTCATATGCAGACGGTGCGAGTGTGTGAAGGTCGAGGGGTGGCAAAAGTGACATCCTGTTTCACTTAATTCAGTTTCACTACGTACCGCCCCTCTCAGATGCTCTTTATTTAACAATTCCGTCCACTTACTAGGAGAAGTGTGCGTGTGTGTGTGTGTGTGTGTGTGTGTGTGTGTGCAGAAGGGAGTGAGAAGACGGTGGGCCGTCTGTCAGGTCTGTAGCCTCCTTTAACCCAGAAGTGTTTGCTGATCCACCCACCCACGCATGCACACAGACACGGGCTAATGTAATATTAAGGGCCACTTTCTCTGCCCGATCCAGAAAGGTCATTTTTCAGTTCAGTCTTTTCTTCCACTTAATCCTCGTCTTTTATTTATTTCCAGTGAGCCCATATTAAAAATTAATTTTAATGTTTTAGATTCTAAAGTGCAAAGTGGAAGAAAAATTAAGATTTTCATTTATAGCATTCAAATGTGGTACAAGGGTTTTAAAAATGCTTCAATTTTTCAAATTTCATCTTCTATAATAATTATTTTAAATATTTCCTGCATTTCAGTTTAACATAACATTTAACTAATATTTAACAATATTTCCACACACGCACACACACCCACACACACATACATGTATAAAAATCTAGCTCAGCATTAACACTTTCAATTGCTTCTCCAGATCAAACTACACATCCCATAATCCCACTTTTTCATTCAGGTCACATGATTATAAGCAAGGAGCAGATGGTACAGAGTCATGTGATGTTGTGAGCCGGGGTTGAATCTGAGAGGTTCTCTTGCGTCTGATGTGAGTGCTAAGTGCTCTCCCTCTCAAGAAAAAGGGTAATGTATGAAAATTATCTTTGTTCATTTGTGACTCTGGTTAAATGGATTGTTCTTTTCGGCTGAGAATATGTCAGGTGGAGGTCAGTGTTTAAGGATGGAGAGGAGGTAAGGGGGAAGGGGGAGGGTAGGCCTGAGAGGATGCTCTCTTGTTACCGTGGCATTCAGAAAGAGCAGTGTATGTTTGGATAATTGCATGTGATGTAATACATTCAAACATAATGTCCCATCTGTTATGTGGGCCGAAGACTGTGTTTATGAATTTCTGTGTTAATCCTGAGCTTTGTGATTTGGTTTATGGTGGCTACGTAAGGGCCCTGGGTTTTTGGTGAGCTTTTGTTTGTGTCTTGTCTTCTTCTGCTGTCATTTACTGTTTACCGTTCTGCCGACCACTTGTTTAATTAGATTGGCCATAATAAGTCTTTTGTTTTGCATCGTTGGTCAAGTGAATCGAGCCTTGTGTTTTCACAATGTCTGTTGTGAGCATGCACATAATGCTAAACTATGGCAACTCAGAAATAAATGATTTTGAGTGGAATTCAAAATGAAGTATCTGAATGTCAGAAAGTCCCAAATGTTAAAATTCTAAGTTCAAAGAAATTGATGTAACCTCATGTAATTCTCAGTTTTTAACCAGAATATCGTTGTCGATCATTGGCTTGACAAAGCTTTACAATGCATGATGTTTAAAGGTTTATAGGCTTTACTTATGTCTGTTTTGAATTTAGTATTGTCTCTTCTCATCCACTTTTTTATTGCTAATGATATCTCTCTATTGAGGTCAAAAGGGAAACTCATACGTATGGTTAAGAAGAAAGCCGTAATTATTGTAATATGAGCTCTGCCTCTTTAGCACAACAGCTTTTTAGTTCTATAATTACTTAACGGTTTGTAAAATTAAATCACAGCCCTTGATTCTATCGCATATGTATTTATTGCACACCGAAATGGCGGTTTTCCACATTTTGTGAAATTAGTTTTGCTTGCCTACATCTACCAAAATCAGCCTTCCGCCAAATTATGTAGGCTGAATTTCACATAATGGAATTGCCACTAACTGGAAGTAATACCTGTGTACTAATATAGTAATTATATGTGTATTATGTAACAACCATATAAGTACACATATGGTACATATTGTAGTAGCTACAGCTCCAATATTTGTGTGACTGCACATATGTAACAATCCATTGAATGGTATGTGTGAGTACAAATGTGTAACAGGACATTGGTAAAAACACAAGTGGGACCAGTAAACTTAATGAGGAGAGACGATATGAACAACAGATTTCATATGAAAGTTATGATTGTCCATCACGAAGAAACTTCTCAGTAAAGATAATTTAAAAAGTCATAATGGACAATCATAACCATAAACTTGTAGCCCAAAGGAGCATTTTCTAATGGACGAATAATTCTGTACCTACTTTATGGCCAACAGAAGTTCACTTATATTCAATTGCATGGTCTAATGTTGAGAAACAAAGCGGTTCACCACAGTGTTAGTATCTGCATTACGGATAAACAAATTCATTTCCTACTAAACAGTCCTCACATATAATGCTTTTCAGTAAGTTCATGTAACTCTGTTGACTGATGACAGTAAATAAATTTCTTGTTTTCTGATTTATTTACAGATACGCTAAATGAGAAATGATTCATGATCTAAATGGAACCAATTCAGGATCAGGCTATGTTTCCCAAAAATCCCAAAAGTATATTGGAGATCTATTTTCACCACTGGTCTCTACTATCAGTTTATCTCACAATGCTCTGGACTGTGGTCTGCTAATTGTTACCTCTATGCTGGAGTAGAGTGCAGCTAAGTCACAATCTAGTATCTAGTAAAAGTTTAGTCTTTAGTATTTCAAATGTATATAACATGTGTGCATTTATTGTAGCTAGACATTAAAAACCATGTCATGAAAGACCTAATGAGATTTCTAAAATGTCCCCCCACCTTTTTTTTTATCTGGCTGATAAGACTAATTTCAAAATAAGTCCGTTTACCTCAGTATAGATCACATTTGTTCAAGTACGATGGATTACATCGTACAATGTCATTAATTAAACCTTTATGGTTCTAGCGAAAGATAGAAGACTATAAAAGTGCAGTGCATTCTGGGAAGCGAAACTAATACTTATTCCTGTCACGTTGCTTTCTTTCTCCACTTCACCTTATCAAACAAAACTGCTCTGGCCTTGCTGTCGGGGCAAGACAGTTCACAAAGTCCTACTTGGGTTTTAAAGCAAACCTCGAGGCCCTTTTTAGTTCCCGAAGTTGCCAGACATTTCTCTCTGACTTCAATTTTAAGAAACTGATGAGATAGCAAGAACCCATGTTCCCTACACCAGTGTGATTAAAATGCAATTACAACATCGCGGTCCACATCTCAGGACCACTTTCATGATTACACTCGCTTTTGATTAGGTTGAGAAAGCAAGTTGACACAATGGCATCATAATTAAGAAGGCAATTGTCACATCTCGAAAAATGGTGCATCGTTGGACATAATTTCCCTGCCAATCTAAAGATTATGTTGTGCTTGTGACTCTGGTGAGATTGGGTTGTAATTACTTGATTGCATAAGTAAGTAACTCGAAATCTGCGTAATTGGACTGCATTATGCAGCCAGTTGGGAAAGAGCCAGGCTGAGATTTAATATGTGTACCCCTGCAGACAAGAGGTTTCACCAAACAAGATAACAAGCCATGTGTTTTGGAGATGTGCGAGTAGTGAGTGGACAACTGTTAGGCATAACTCATCTAATAATTGTTGTAATAAAAAGTGCTCGAAGATAAGGTATGAGACACATATTTTATTTTTTAAGAAGCTATGTATGCTTACAAAAAACGAATTTACATTATTAAAATACAGTAAAGATAAAATTTCTGAATAATACTATTACATTTTAAAATACTATATTTTTTTTAGAATTTAAAATGTTATTTATGGCCATATTTCTGCTCAAGAAAGTTGAAATGAGTTGAAAACAAAAGCTAAAAAGTTTCTGAGATCCTCTGGACAATTTCTTTTTCTTTTCCTTTTGAATTCACATATAGTGTGTTTATTTATTATTATTATTATTTTATTCCATAAATTCGAGTTTCATTCCTTACATTCAGACACACACACACATAGTATGAGATAAAAAAAAAAAAAAAAAAAAGTAAGTTCTTGTTGTTCCATCAGCTCGATGTTTGGACAAATCACTTTAAAATTTCTAGCTGCACTCTCCTTGGCCTGCAACATGCCTCAAATATCCGAGAGATTTGATTGTCGTCAGCTTCATTTTTGTCGCCTCATATGATTAGAGGGACCCATTGATTGTATCATATTAGCTGAGTAATTGATTGTAACTGGTTATTAACCTCTAAGAACTTTATGTCCAGTGTGCCATTGCATGAGGACAGCCCTTAATCACTCACAAATGGCAGCCATTAATGAGATTAGTTCCTGGTTCTGCTCCGTAACTTTATTTGTTCCAGGAGGCATTGACAAGGGCATCCAGATGCTGAAGTTTACTTTTCTGTGAATTGATTTCTTTCCTGTTTAACCACATTCTTTGTCACCTTGATGAATGTGGGCTTATGTAAACTACAATAAATATGACTTTTTAAATACAGTGCGATAGCACTTTAGCAGTCCACACTTTTGAGTATGCATATGAAGCTGGATATGATATGATCTCAAAAAGACATTTTCTGGCTTTGATTATAGATGAGATTATGGGAGATCTGAGATTCAATACCTGCACAGCGTGACTATCTGTTCTATAGATAGAGCTACGGCACACTGTGTTTCACTGTTTATCCGGTATACATCACTGGTTATTACTTTCGCAAAGCGATTCACAGAGGACAACTTTGTTATCTGGTAATGCTTGAAGTGTACAATAATATAACGAGAGCCAAAGCCCAAAATAGTTTCTGCACATTATCAGATGGTGCATGGAAATGACACACACTTTGACAGGTTATGGAAAATGGGCAAATAATGTGACTCATCGATGGCAGATTTTACCATCTGTCGCATTATGTCAGAGAGACTCACCAACACATACATGCTTAAAAACCATGGCATGTACTAATGATTTATTTATTTATTTATTAAATCATTGTGGCTTTGTTAGTACACTAACAAACTGTATTACCAGAGCAGAGTGGAGTTTTTTTTGTTTTTCTTTTTTTTTTTTATTGGCTGAATACAACATTTTCTCTCTTAAACGTAATGAATAATGCATTTTGAGTGCAAAAAGATGATAACTGTTTAATAATTTAGTCAGATGTTCTTTCAATAAACCCAAGCAGAGTTCATTCAGTGAAGGTTTGTGAGTCTTTTCAAACAATTCATTTAGAGATTCTGTTCGTAAGAATCACTTGCTCATAAATTGCATTACAGATTAGTTATATGTTTTTGATTTGGTGAAAAGATACCTTTAAATAAGAGTCCATTTGCTTGTAAATTAGACTTCACTAGTTGCGGCATTTGTTTTTGACTCACGAAAAAAATAAGTTGCTCACATGAGTCGTTTGTTCATGAATTGGCCATAATTGAAATAAGTGCTTATTGAGTAGCACTGCACATACAGAAACTGTTTCTCATTTGACTGACATGAATTCATATCTGCTTTATTTTGTAGAAAGTATAGGGGATGTATTTAAAAAAAGGTTTTTTTTTTTAACCAAATTGTATCTGACATAGATAACTTTATAATTAAGGGCACCTGAAAATGTAATTGGGTTGAATACTGTTATTCAGCTTCCTTTTTGAGTTATGAATACATAATGCTGTTATATCCATTCTTTTGCAACTCTGCATATTACCATTTGATACCATCACTGTACAATGGTAAGTTCAATGGAAGATATATTTATTCAGTATGAATTTATTCCATTCACTGTTATCAACCTTTTTATTCCACTATGATGACATATTGCTGGACCCTGCCAAGGAGACGTCCTGTGTGTCCTTCCTTATCTCATTTGGGCTGGCTATGCCATGATTATGTTGGATTGTGGGAAACCCATCACCAGGATGTACTGTAGCTGTAGGGGGAAACATATGTGGTGTGAGGAGAGAACCAGAAGGCTAGAACTTGGAGGTCCAGTGTACCATCTGTTTCCCTCCCCTTCATGAGCCAGGGAGCCCTTGGAGCTCATAGTGAGATCAGCTCTCCTAAAATCCAACCCTAAAACAGCTTGTAATCCCAAAGGGAGGGTCATAACCATGTCCAGCAGTGGCATACAGCACTGGCAGCCAAAACAGCCTTGGGTCCTGTGTAAATGTCTACATACATCACATGCCATCATCTCGTTAAATGGCGGAATAGCTGCCATTAGGAGAAAACTCAAGACGATTTACTCCAGAAGCTCATTTTGGACACAATTCGCTACGTTCTGATGAACTCCACACTCACACAGTGCAGGAATCTTTAAGTATGCCAAAACGTTGCCTCAAGATTTACCTTGACATATGTGCTTCCGCAAATAGAAACACCCTTGCATTACTAATATGTTTTCCACAGAGCGAGCATTATGTACGCTTAACACAATGTTGAGACCAAAGTTTTGTCTGTGGTTGTGTACGGAGACAGTCAGTGAGGGAAATTATAAATGTAAATGTAAATCAATCACTGTAAATCAATAATGATCAAATAAATGAAAGATAGCAATGGGTTTCATTCATTACATATATATAAAGAGAGAGAGAGAAATTTTATAACGTACACAAATTTTTATTTATATCTCAAAAATATCATTAATAATTCAGTATTTATTATAGTCCAAAGTGCAACCCAACACATTTTTAATCCTAGATGAACTGAACAAATTACATTCAGATACATATATAAAATGTTTCACATTTTCATGTAATTTAATTTTCATGTAATTCCCATGACTCCAGTCCATCGACTAATGTCTTTTGATGTGAAACCTGCATGTTTGTCATAACTTAATGTCATTGCTTTAAATATTCTAAAGTTTAAATATTCTATAATATTGCTTTTTTCAGTAAAAAAAATGGCCTCATCTGAATCAGGTGAGAAATATACATATACTGTATCAATCATATAATGCACCAAGCACCATCTACTAAAACAGTACAAAACAGCCCAAACCAATATTTCTATCAATTTTCATAACAGTGGATGGACTTAGAAATAGAGAGAAACACATATGGTTAAAAACTGCAAATGCACATTTTCTGTGTTTCTGAAACCTTTCGAGTCTCTATAAAAAAAAAATATTTTTCTTGAAAGTACATAAAAACATTGGTCAGACCAACAAAATTATCCCAAATGTTGTCCCAAATTTGACATACAGTTGTTTGAACAAAGAATTTCATATTTGAAAAAATATTAAATGTTACGGCTTCGTAACTACTGTTATAGGTCTTAAGTTGACTTACAAACAAAGACAATGCTGTCTACTTATTAAATCAACTTATCCATTAATATTTGTCATTTGCTAGAAACAGAAACAAATCTAATAAATAATACTTCCGTCAAAACTAAAGATAATAAAGTGACTTTATTAAATGAACAACTTCAAAGTTGAGTACACTCAAAAAAGCATGTTGCCTTGAAATTTGAAGTTAAGTCAACTTTTGATTTTTTACATTGTAGTTATATATAATGCACTGTACATCAATGTAAAGGATCCATTATCGAGGAAGTCATTTTAAATGTAGCAATTTATCTGTTCCAATGAAGAAATAAACTACCATCTACAAACTGGATGGCCTAAAGGAAGGGAAGATTTGTTTTCTTATAGCTTTTTGCCAAACCTACTGTTTGATAGCAACTTTGGAAAAAGAAAATATAAAAAACGCCTGCCTTTTGAATGAATTAAAAATCCTTTGACATTGGATCTATGCTATGCACTTGAGCAAATGTTATTAAACAATATTTTTGTCACTTGTTGCGTTCTTTTTGAATGGACTTTTGAGGAGATTCAGCAGTTTCCCTTTATCTGATGGACTGCCACTGGTTGTAAATAGCCTGCTGTGTTGGAATATGCCAAACACTCTTGCATTTGTCACCCAGCTTTGCATCATTGTATGTGCTTCAGGCTAGCATTTGTCCAGACATCCAGACTCACCGTTCAAAACTCTCTCTCTCCTCCATTTCTTTTTATAGCTCTTTTACTAGCTCTTTTCATGTGGTAACTTGTCCTCGTACGTTGTTGGTACACATGCTGACTTGTTGAGATGGTCTTAGGTTTCATCCCCACATTCTGAAATTGAATTGAAATGAGTAAGGCTGTGTTTAGCCCTTAAGCATCACATCAGTGGAGTCCTACCACATCTCCTCTGATTGACCTCTCCACGAGCTACTGCTCACAATAAGGCTGTAGATGAAGCGTGCAATGTTGTTGTTTCATTCGTTGTAATTGCAAGTTTCCTTTAGCTTCATCACTTTTTTGCAGCATTTATGGAAGCCTAAACAGGCTTATTAATAAAAACAAACAAAAAAAACTTAACATTTTGAAAAGACTTAATCTTACGCTTTCATACTGTATTTATACTGTATCTCACAGTATGACTTTATATGTCATAGTTCTGACTTTATATATAAAATTTGCTACTTGAGTTATCAAAATTGTGACTTTGTCACGTATGAACGGTCTGAGGCGTGCGGATCCATGTGCAGGCTTTTATTAAATGAAGGCATGGTCAAAACAGGCAGGCGTCAAACAGGGCGAACAGGAATATCAGAGGCAAGACAATAGCAAAATCCAGAGACAGGCGGTGGTCAGGTCAGGCAGCAAACAATCACGGAATCAGAAGACAGGCAGGGTCAAAACCAGATAAACCAGAGACAATAATCCACGGGCGATCTAACAACGAAACAGGCGAAACAATGCAACCTGCAGTTGAGTGGCTTGCTGCAGTATTTATAGTCCTCTGACAGGAAGTAGCAGCAGAGGAGTGATCGCAGATCACCCAGAGGTAAGAGCCCTCTGCTGGCTTGTGACATAGCCCCCTCCTAGGAGCGACTCCTGGCGCTCCACAAAACAAACAAAACAAAACATAACTGGGAGCTTGGGAGGGGGTTCCGGGAGGGAGTCAGCAAGCTGAGACCAGGGAGGAAGAGATGGTGGGAGGAGCCAGGGAGAAGACGGGAGGAGTAAGGAGCGGGAGGCGATGCGAGCCCAGCCATGATGGTCAGTGGTGGAGCCGACGGAGGGAGGAGCCATAGAGAGGGAACGGTCATCAACCCCATGGAGCCGACCGACGGCGGTGGAGCAGGTGGTCGAGGAGACTGAGGCGAAGGCGGAGAGCAGAAGAGCCAGGGTGATGCAGAGGCGCTGGAGGTCTCAGGCGACACCGCAGGCTTTGGCGACTGATGCGGAGACGGGGGACGAGAAGGACGCGGCGGAGCTAGAGCAACAGAGGACTGAGGTAGAGCCGGGGGAAGGGAGGAGCCTGACAGAGCTGGAGGGACGGAGGGACGAGGCGAAGCTGGAGGAGAGGAATCCTGAGGCGACGGATGGTCGACGACCGACCAGGGCGTAGCCGGAGAGATGATGGAGCCTGGTGAAGCTGGTGGATTGACGGAGCACGGTGGAGAGGAGGGAGCTAGGAGCCTAAGGGAAGCCGACGGGTCTACAAGCCGAGCTGGAGTCCGGGGCTCGGAGGCGGGACGATGAAGCGAGGGATCCTTCACCCACGGCGGCAATGGAGACTGGCAGACCCGTGGCGAGCTCCAGGTGGAGGGCAGAGGATGAGTGCAGGGGCTGCTGGGATCCATCGTCGACGTGTGGTAAGGGTGGGAGGGTGGGTTAACTTGAGGAGGCGCACGAGCGCGCGGGCACTGGGACAGGGCACGCAGGCGCCGGCACTGGACGGGCGCACGAGGCGCGGGCACTGGACACTGGGGCGCGGGCACTGGAGGCTTGGCACGAGGCGCGGGCACTGGAGGCAGCACGCAGGCGCGGGCACTGGAGGCTTGGCACGCAGGCGCGGGCACTGGAGGCTTGGCACGCAGGCGCGGGCACTGGAGGCTTGGCACGCAGGCGCGGGCACTGGAGGCTTGGCACGAGGCGCGGGCACTGGAGGCTTGGCACGAGGCGCGGGCACTGGAGGCTTGGCACGAGGCGCGGGCACTGGAGGCTTAGCACGCAGGCGCGGGCACTGGAGGCTTGGCACGCAGGCGCGGGCACTGGAGGCTTGGCACGAGGCACGGGCACTGGAGGCTTGGCACGAGGCACGGGCACTGGAGGCTTGGCACGAGGCACGGGCACTGGAGGCTTGGCACGAGGCACGGGCACTGGAGGCTTTGCACGGCAGGCGGCCATGTTGGAAAGCGGCGCAGGGCAGGCGGCCATGTTGGAAAGCGGCGCAGGGCAGGCGGCCATGTTGGAAAGCGGCTCTGGGCAGGCGGCCATGTTGGAAAGCGGCTCTGGGCAGACGGCGACCATCTTGGGAAGCGGCTCTGGGCAGACGGCGACCATCTTGGGAAGCGGCTCTGGGCAGGCGGCGACCATCTTGGGAAGCGGCTCTGGGCAGGCGGCGACCATCTTGGGAAGCGGCTCTGGGCAGGCGGCGACCATCTTGGGAAGCGGCTCTGGGCAGGCGGCGACCATCTTGGGAAGCGGCTCTGGGCAGGCGGCAGCCATCTTGGGAAGCGGCTCTGGGCAGGCGGCAGCCATCTTGGGAAGCGGCTCTGGGCAGGCGGCAGCCATCTTGGGAAGCGGCTCTGGGCAGGCGGCAGCCATCTTGGGAAGCGGCTCTGGGCAGGTGGCATCCATCTTGGGAAGCGGCTCTGGGAAGGCGGCCATCTTGGGAATAAATGCAGTGTCTTCTTCCTCCATAATACCCAACGTGAGAGCTGACCCCACAGTCACTAAACCAAACTCAATAAAGTGTGCCAGTGATTCACGTGGACCCTCTCGAACAAGTTGTGTTTTGAGTGGCTGATTTATTCCCTCGTGAAAAAATTCAATTAGCAAACAGTCCGGTAAATCAGAGAAGTAAGCCAGGTCCAGAAATTCCTGAGTATAATCCTCAAGTGATCGGGTGCCCTGCTTGAGGGTTAGCAAAGACATTGCAAGGTGCATACCTGGCCATGGTTCGGGTGAAAAGCCGCTGGATCCTGGTGGGAGGTTGCATTCTGTCACGTATGAACGGTCTGAGGCGTGCGGATCCATGTGCAGGCTTTTATTAAATGAAGGCATGGTCAAAACAGGCAGGCGTCAAACAGGGCGAACAGGAATATCAGAGGCAAGACAATAGCAAAATCCAGAGACAGGCGGTGGTCAGGTCAGGCAGCAAACAATCACGGAATCAGAAGACAGGCAGGGTCAAAACCAGATAAACCAGAGACAATAATCCACGGGCGATCTAACAACGAAACAGGCGAAACAATGCAACCTGCAGTTGAGTGGCTTGCTGCAGTATTTATAGTCCTCTGACAGGAAGTAGCAGCAGAGGGAGTGATCGCAGATCACCCAGAGGTAAGAGCTCCCTCTGCTGGCTTGGTGACAGACTTTAAATCTTGTAATATGACTTTTCATCTCCTAAATTCTAAAAACTCTTATAAAATGATCTTTAATGAGTCATAATTTGGACTTTTAGTGGTAATTAAGATTTGTCAATTTTGACTCATAGTTTGACACATTAAGACTTAATTTCACTTGTTTCATAATTTCAACTTTTTATCTCATAATTATGATAGTAATAATCATGATTTTGATGTCAGTTGACTGTCAGAATTATGACAATTATTTTTGTCTCATAACTGTGACCTTGCATGCCATATGATTTGCCAGTTTCTCATGCTTTTTTCAACGGGCTTTAATGTAATTATATAATTAACTCATCATAACATGATTTCATATTGTATTTAATTATTTGTTAAAGTGGAAACAGCGTGAGCCAGTGACAGTTTTCATGAGCATGTATTGTTTGTGTTTAGATGCATAGATGGATATTGAAAGCAGGCTGAAGTGAGCGTGGATGCATTATCTCAGCATACACAAGCCACGTGTGCTCCGCTTATCTGCTGAGTGAAGCAAAACACCTAAAAGGAAAGATTGTAAAGGCATAATTTGCAGCTAAGTGCATCTGCATAACAAAGTTCTGTACCTGCATCATTTGCGCCGCTGTGCCATTATAAATCCAGAAATGGTCATGAACCATTTTTATGTGTTTTCAAATTTCACATTATGTGTTCAGAGTTTTCCCTATGGTTTTGAGGTTATAGTAGAAGCAATTAATCTTCATAGAATATCACACCAAAAGTCATGTATAAAAACGGCTACAAAAGCCTAACCGAGTGATACAAAGGGGTTTGTGGGTAATTTATGCGGCGACCATATGCAAATGGATTGTTGCTCGTGGGTTGCGCTCAGATGAGAGCAAATTGGTCTATCTCGAATTTGAAAACTTTCCAGCCAGGATGGCTTTGTCTGTCTTCCATTCACAGTGGAAAAACTGCCTTTGGATCCCAGGTGACTCATTTTAAATAAATTATGAGGCAGAATATGTTGATAAAGCCAAATGGCACATAAACAGCAGAGCCAGACTGGCCTTATAACTCATCCAAATGCATAGAGGGTTTTAGAAAAAAAAAAAAAAAAAAAAGTGTGACCAGTCCTCTTAGAGCTCTCTAACAAAATGAAACCATTAAAGTCTCCGTTCTCCCCTCCCGTTCTAACTGAAGGTTACTGAATTCTTCTCTCGGCATGTGGACAGGCTGTGTTTTAAGTGTTATTGATACTTACCTGGCCCAGCTGTCTTCATATCTTATAAATGTGACAGTATCATCAAAAACAAGCCAGCCTATCTTTTATAAATAGAGCAGCTGGTCTTATATGGAACCAGCTGTAAAAAAAAAAAAGAAAAAAACTCCTCTCCATCATCACGAACTAGGTGCTGCAGGCCACAGATTCAGATTTCGTAGTTCACAGACCTCTTATTACATGCATGTTGCCAGAAACAGCAGAAACATTTTTTGCGAATATGATCAACAGGTGCTTAAGCACATAAATTTGTTCTTCCCCTCATTCTGATGGTGATGAATCCAGATTAATCTAAAAGAGAGAGCACAGGCTGGTAATTAGAATAATTCATGCCCAAACTATATCTGTATACTTGCTTTTAAATGTCTTTGTGTGCGTTTAAATAATCATCAGTAAACCTGCAGATGTATCTATAATAAGTTAAGTATCTCAGTTGCTTTGCAGAAGATGTACACTTTCATTCCTTTTATTGTTTCAATTTTTTGATTTCAGTCATGTTATGTTTTTTCTCTGGGTCAGAAGGTTTTTCTCTGTTAAAATTAAATTAAATTAAATTATTTTAGAAATTGTAATCTAAGAATTTTTAATAGTTAAAGTCATGTTCCAGGCATGCTTTCAACTGCATCAATCAATCAATCAATCAATCAATCAATAAAATGAAAAGTTCGTAACACTTTAGCATAAAAGGACAAATTGTCACTATTAAGTTGTTGCTTATTAGCATGCCTATTATTAACATTGGCTGTTTGTTAGTTCTTATAAAGCACACATATTCCAATTTCTCCATATTCTACATTCCTAATCCTACAATACCTAAACAAAACAACTGAGCCTTACTAAATATTATATAGCAACAAATTAGGGGTTTATTGAGGCTTAATGGTTTATTAACAGCGATATTTGGACCTTAACATAACTGACTGAAATTCTATAGTTGCCAGGGTGAAATTGTCAATACTTGAATTTTTAACATTAAGTGTTTCCCCAAAGTCTTTTATCTTTAGTCCATCTGTAAATGCAAACTAAGAGACAATCTTTCTGTTTTTATGTGATACTCTTCATGTAAGTTCATGCATATTTATGACAAATGAAATCTGAGACCAAATGCAGACAGATTATTGCCAAGAATCATAAGTGCTTTTTACTTTGCTTTGTGTGCCAAACAATGCTGCTATTAAGATAAGCACCTCTGACGTTAAAACAAAAAAAATATATAAAAAAATCAGACAAAGGCTAATAATTTTCCCATTGTACTATTTTTAAAGCCACGTATTTCCCAGACCTCTTGTTAATGGCTGATTACTTGGAAAATTGCGTTGCGCTATCCTTGGATCTCTCGGCACAATCCTGTTAGGGAATTCTCAGCGAGCTACGAGCGTGAGATAGTGGGAGAGATTACGTTTAACTCACATCCTTCCCCTCTTCATTAACAAGCTTGTTAGACAGGGTGTTTTAATGATGGAATTCCAAACTTGTTTGCGCGCCAGCTCATTTTGGTGGCTGGTTTGGAGACAAATCATGAATGAAAAGACGACCCGGTGTGCTCCGTGAATAATTGTGGAACGGTGAGTCATCAGCTTAGCCACTGCTTCCTTTTTTTTTTTTTATCTAAAGGGAGCTTGTTAAGACTTGAAAGAACGTATAAAAGCACCCACCAGTGAAACAAAATTGACATCCCTCTACTTCCTTTCTGGTGGATGGCTTGATGTCTAAATGACGCTCGTGGCATGTGGTAAATGTGCGAGTGCTGCGAAGTGGCTGATGTGGCGTAAAAAGGGTGAATCACTCACACTAGCTAACATGACTTAGTTTGCTACCCGGCGCCCGCATTGACGATGACCGCTGCATCTGATAGGGCAGCCTGGATGGAGGTTATTTTTGGGCAAAAACTTGGCAATTTATCTCAATAATGAGTTTTTCTTATTTGTGACAGGGCAATTGTACTGTCTAAATTTGGGTGGGTGTGTGTGGGGGTGAGTGCATGTGTCCTTCACTCTCTGCTTTTGGAACTGAAAGTCAACACCATTTGAGCAAAGACTTTTGAAGGGGCTGCTTTAGAGATTGAAGCTTTTAAAATCTAACGAGCAATCTCACTGTTTACAAGCTGACAAGAATACAGAAAGAAAGAGACCAATCAAAGTGGAAGAAAATCTATTCCTCCTCACACCGTGTTGCTTAAAAGCAAGGCTCCGAACTCAAAAAGTGATAACTTCTCTCTGCGTTAAAGTGATTAGTTTCATTTAAAAAAGGAAAAAGTAACACCTGTTAACTATTAACTAGGACTTTCCCATCAATAAATTCTTAGTAAGGTAGCTGTTAAATTTAGGTATTGGTAAGGATTAGGGATGTAGAATAAGGTCCTGTAGAATAAGGGATTAATATGTGCTGAATAACCAATAATAAATAGCATGCTAAGAAGCAACTAATAGGTATAAATAAACTACAAAATAAACTGTTACCGTTTTTTTCCCCCTTATAGTGAAAGAAGATACGGTTCAGTGTCAAAGCTGTACTTTCTATAAAAAAGTATGACATGACGGTTAAAAATAGGTTTTGCTTCACAAAATGATGATTAAAGGGAACCTTAATTGTAACCGTGTTTGTTAGGCTGGAAAAAAATAAGGGACGTACGTAACTAAATTAAGTGTAAACACATGCATTGCACGGTTCTTGTTAATTTACACTTTGTAACCGTAACATAAGAGTTTAGGAAAAAGTACAAAATAGTCTTTTAGTTAATCCACAAAAAGAGGGAGGGTTGCAACAAACACATAAACGTAAAATCAAGTAGACCGGAAGACACATAGTGAACTGAGGAGAACTTATAAAGGGTAACTAATGAGGATAATTAACGAGACACACCTGAACCAAATTAACAAATAACAAGAGACAGAAACTAGGGCACACAGAGCACATGGGGCATGAAAAAACAAAAACGAACTGTCCTGGGGGCGGGGTGATGTATACATGCTGTATATTTATGTGTATAATCGGAGACTTCTTCAGAATGGCCTCTGGTTGTAATTTAATTTAATAATTATTCATAAACAAAGTGTGCTATTTTGTTTGACTTCTGACCTGATCTGATATTAGATTTAATAGAATTATGAATTTGTGTAGTAAAGAAAATATACATTAGGTACTAATAGCTTTTAGGTGCTAATATGCATTTGGGGTAGCTTTTACCCTCATTTTTTCCTCGTAGAGTCTAGAGGTTTGGATCGACATTAGGCAAAATAGATAATAATTTTAAATTTGGAGTTGTGTGTGTGCTTCCTCTTTATGATCCCTTTGTTAGCTTACTTTTTGTTAATAGGATTGAAAGCCTAAATGAGGGCTTTAAATCAGCATGCAAGCGTTTAACAACATAAATCACTAATATTAGATCAATTTGAATGGTTTGAATGAACAATAGCTTTAATGATTGGGTTTTTTTTTCACTGGGTTTTCCTTATTTTTTCCTGCGTCAAAAAAATGACACCCTAATGTGCTTTGACGCACATGCATGGCACCATGTCAAGCTACGGTTCCCTTTACTGCATTGTTATATTTAACAGTAGGCGATGAGTAGGCCCACATACAATCTGCGCCCACAGAACTCTGCAGAAATACACAGAACTGGAACAGCCATCATTCACAAAGTCATCCCGCACACTTTATATTTTGGCGTATTAATTTTAGCTACAGCGTCTTGTTACAATGAAGAGGCTATACATGTTGTGCTATGACAACTAAATTAGCGACTGTTTCTGTTTATTTCATCTGATAACACATTAGATAAAATTGCACATGTTAGACAAATATGTAAATATGTTATGGAATAATTGTTTTCCCCTTACTCTTTAAGCCAATAATGCTACTTCCCCAACAAACAACCCTTTCAGATTTTGAAGAATGATGTTGGATTTAGATCACTGTCACACAGTTCTAACAATCCCTCTGATTACATCTGCTGTTTGTTGTGGAAAGTGCGGCCTTTGCTTCCATTTAACCGTCTCTAAATCCATTTCACAGAATTCTTTAGATTTCAAGGGCCGGTTGTTGAGGGAGTCACATCATGCATATACACAAGAATGTTTTTTTGAATTAAAATACCTCCCTACAAGAGATGCATTAGGATATAATTGTCTACAACATGTGTTAAATGTCTGCTGTTTTATTGATTTCCTACAAGCATTGCTGGTAATGATATTTTATAAACACATGGGGCTTAGCCACTTTATTTAGCAATAAGGAAGTGGGCTATTTTCTGTAAGTGTGAAAGACTTGTGCTTTGTTGCTATAGGTAACTAGAAAAACAAAAAAGTGCAGTAAACAGTAGTACTTTTTGCGATTCAAATCAGTTTGACTGTAAATATGACAATGGAGAAAAAGTATAACGAGCTGTTTTGTAATATATATATATACATATACATACTGTATATACATATATAAGCGTTTATTTGCCAAAACACAACTATTTATATTTTATATGTATATTTGTATGTATACAGCTAGTATTTTGTTTGTTATTCAAAATAACCCAACTGCAGTTTGTTTGAGATTTATAGAATGTATACTATATATATATATATATATATATATATATATATATATATATATATATATATATATATATATGTGTGTGTGTGTGTGTAACAGTATTTTGGATTAAATAAATGCAGCTGTAGTGACCGTAAAAGATATTTAAAAAAAAATTTAACATCATTTTTTTTAAAATGGTAGCTCATTTAATGCACATTTAAAGTATATCACATTTAGCTGACATTTTCCAATTTATTCTTTGCAATATTAAATTGCCAATAAGTAACATATATTAATATATATTTTTAAATAGGTAAACATCACTGGTAACATTTTAGGGAATGTCGTGTTTTGACTAATCATGCTCATGATATTTTAAAGCAATCACCACTGTGCCACACGACTAGTATAGTATTTAGGAAAAATAGCTTGTATCCTTAAAAGCAAAGCTATTTGTACAACAGCTGGGCTCTCTACTGAAAAATGTAGCAGTCAAACCTGTTAGAAAATGCGGTCAATCCCAAACACTGGCTGAATGTAGCCATAGAATATTGGGGCAGATTGAGAGTGACTGGTCTGACATCCTTAATGCCTGTAAATCACTCCATAAAAATATGGATTACAGGCTTTGAGACTGTGCACTGCTGGTGTTTACGGACTCTGTGAGTGATATGGTACACACACACTCACATAAAAACCTCAGGTGGGCACACTGTTGCTGTGTATGTGTGTGTGTGTGTGTGTGTGTGAGAGAGAGAGAGAGAAATAAGCAGGCCATGTGACAGCAGTGGCTGTGTGTCCTGAGTGTTCCGCTTTGTGACTGTGTGCTCTCGTGCTGTGCTAAGCCTCTCTGTGGTGATAATGGGAGACGGGGAGCGGAGTGAGGGGACAAATTCAGAATGAGAGGAAGTGATGAAGCATTCTGTCGGCCCCCTGTCGGCCCACAATCCTGCACGGCCTCTGATGGCTGTATTTATTGCCGGCCCACTTCCACCGCCTCTCTGATAACACGCATTGACAAACTCGCTCTCCCACACTTGCTCACCACACACACACACACACATACACACACACAAAAGAGACAGAAGACACCTCAATGGCAGCTGTGGGATGACACATATGCCCCCTCTCTCCTTCCTGTCCCTGCTTCTTGCTTTTTGTTTTTCACCTTAAATCACCTCTCAGTGTTTCTTTCAAGGTCTGAATAAGTGAGCCCCTGGATGATTTATTTTGTTTTTTCAATAAGATGTTTATTTATTCAATAACTGCTCGCAAGGTGGTCCATAAAACATTTAGGGCCAGATTTACTAAACAGGTCAAATTAGCATTAGAGCGCAATTCCATAAAAGTGCCAGTGAGACGGGAAAATACAGAGAGCGGCGCAAATTACCACCTGCATTAAGACATGTTTTTAAATAATGGAGCGCATACAATTAATAGAACGGGCGAAAATGAGATTTACTTTAATACTTTCCTGCCATAAATTTTGTGTCTGAACAGGAAACTACTAAAATCGCATATTCCGTATGTTCAGGTGCAAAAATAACCGTGTCCACGCCATTTCAGTGCTAATTCTTTACTGTGCATCTTAAGTAAATCCGGTTTTCGCTGGCGCAAGCTGTTAGTAAATTTGGCTCATAATTGGCAGGATTTTACAATTGCTGTCATTGTTTGTGGCCGTTTACTTCGGCGGGCAATTTTTATTACTATTTACTAACCTTACTATTTATATCCTCCCCAAACCCCCCATCCATATCACTTTGGCTAAAATAAAGTAGTAATGGTAATTATAAATAGCAATAATATATAATAATGTACATAGAGTTTAATAATAATAATAATAATACATTTGCTATATTATTATTATTGTTGGCTTTTTCTATTAATTGCTGTTTTAGCCAACTCTTTTAGCCAACATGTCTGAGCAAGCGCCAAACCGTGGCCAGTCCTTTTGGAAGACGTTTTTTTTTTATTTTAGTCTTTTATGTTCATTCATTTGCTTAAACTAGCACAACATGTTCCAAAAATTGTCCCTTTTAGTTAACTAGTGTATTTTCGGAGCTTATTTTTATGGTGAATTTTCTTTATTACCCATGTTACATTAGGGCGATGTTTGATCCGTAATTGACCTCAGATTTATCCCTTGTCCATTAGCAAAACTATCAAGGGTCCAGCGCTCCAGCTCGTGCAAACTATGCTCTTTTAAGCCGGCGTGCCATTAAACCTTAACATCAAATGTACAGTATGTCCTAAATTAAATGAAATGCATTGCACTGAATACATTTTTATGTTGTTTGTGAAACGACCGGTAAAATAAAAGTATTTTATATTTAAACTAAACGCAGTTACTGCTTAACAGCAGGATTTTTGCATACGCTATCCATTGGATAAAATAATGTAGTAGGTTTCGGTTCTAATAGTAGTTGCTTCAAATATTTATTACATTCTGAAACATTGGGATCGAGTACATTTTATTAATACAGTCGTGTCCTCTTGCCCCTTCCTGTCCGGTCACATGATTAGCAGAGGAACAGACAGCTGTCTAATTGTGAGTGACAGACTGATCAACCTGAGTTAATCAACCGCTTGGTTTCTTATATGAGTGACCTGTCAGTCAGAGCTCTGGCAGTCCATCCAGTGATGATGGAAGCCTTTGTGACAGCAAAACCCCAGGCTGGAAAGGTTTAACAGAAATAAGCTGTTGCTTAATTACCGTCTAAGAATTCAGATACACACGTCCCGGCCAATCTGATAACAAGCCGACCCTGCTAACTTACAGGTTTTGTGATGACCCACTTTACAGCCTTGTTTGGTGTGAAAGAAAAATAATGTTTCCAAGTTGAATGAAATAAGATATAACCAGCAGCACTAAAAACTGGAGTGTGTTTTTTTTTTTTTTTTTTTTTTGTGAACTGTGCAAAGCAAAGAAGCGGAAAGGGATATTTTTTAATTGAAAAATGTAGGCAAATATAGTCAAAACAAAAATAGTCAAAGCAAATATCTCCTAGCATCTGAGTGAGCATGAGCAAGAAGCAGCAAAACATTGTCTGGGCTCAAAATCAAGAAGCACAGAAATGTTTTATTGCTGCCAAAAGTAATTAATCTTCCCGCTCTATGGAAATTAATCGGATTATTTGGCCACGTGGCCCGGCAAATTTCATCTTCCATCTCATTCCTCCCGCAGGCTTGGCCACCTCGCCCACCTTCAGTCTCTGCTTCTGAAGCGACGCAATCTTTTTCAGCGGAGACATCTGTCATTATCTCCACAGGTCCTCACACTTTTAGAGTTTAGCTTACATATCCTGCCTGGATCTACAGAAAGGCCTAATAATAAACTTTTTAATCATATGAAATGTTTAAAACTTTGCTAGTTTTTTTCGCTTAAAGGCGTAGTTCACTTTAGAATGGAAATAGTCATTTATTCACCCCCGTGTCGTTGCATACCGGATAGCTTACTTTCTTCTGTGGAAAAGAAAAGGTGGATTTTTGAAGAATATCTTGTCTTCTATTTTCAGCCTAATAAAAGTGAATATGTTTTGTGGCTGCCAAAATGTCAAAAAAGCACTTAAAAATTATCATACTGTAAATGTGGTCCATATGAGTCATATTTTGAAGGCATAAGAATTGACTATTATTATTAATATTACTAGTGCTGTTTATCAACTATTAATCACAATCGCATACAAAATAAAAGTTTTAGCATTTTTACAGTTTATTTAAATTAAATAAAATGATAAAACTGAATTAAATTAAGATAAATAATTTTAAATTAAATTAAAATCCTATTATTCCTATATGTGCATTTAAATGTATATATTTATTTGTATGTATTCACATAATTATATGTATGTATTCATATAATTTATATTAATAATAAATACATACTCATTTAAAATAAAATTTATATTTATACCATGTTTGTCTATTTTTTATTTTAACTTAATTTAATAAAATTTGATTGTATTGGGCATTGTATGATATCATAATTTAAACGGTACCATATCTTATTTTTTTAGTTTAGTTTAGTTTAGTTTAGTTTATTGGCTTTGCTTAATTAATTTTATGTGATGCTGCAAAAACTATTAATTAGTTTTAATTAGTTTAAATAACACTTCAAAAATGGTTACATTTAGTTGATTCATCTACATGAGAGTCGTTTTCATTTATTAATGAACTATCCCTTCTTCTTTTTTTATTGTAACAAGTGAAGATTGATTTCTGTAGTCCTCGTGCATGATGTAGATGATGACATTTGATGCTGTATTCGTAACATGACTGTACTGCAGGTGATTCTGCTATCTCGCCGTTCGCACTGTGTTGAGGGTGAGAGGGTCCACACACGCTTTCCCAGTGCATCCTTTAACCTTTTAACCGTTCTACACACCCCTCACAATATTATGATGAATGTCAGTGACCAGTGCAGAGTGGTTCGCGAAGACTGATTCATGCCATGAGTAGTGTAACTGTGTCACGAGAGGTTTAATTCATGCTCGCACTCACACACGCAAAGTACATGTCACTGTGGGGTGAAATCGTGCCACAGATGCCCCATATTAGTTCACACCTTCAGCACTTTGCTAATGAATGTAACTGACACACAGTCCCAGTGCGCTGATGAAGTAGCACATGAGCCTCTGTTAATTGCGCACCAGACCCCATGAGTTTGATGGGTCATAGTTTAGATGGGTCAGGACTGACTTCATTCAAGTAGATCTATCAGACACGTGGGTTTCATTTTATTGCATCCTTTTGACCTCAGTGGTGTGTATTAAAGCATGCGCTGTTTGTACATTATAACATTACTCCTGAAATTTAATTTATTAATTGTAATAATTGTATTAATTAGTATTATTAGTATTATAGTGTAGTATTAATTACTATAATTATAATTAGTATAATAATAATAATTATTATAATTTATTTATTTACAATATGCATCAAACATTGGACAAAATTGGTCCATTGATATGCTGCAAAAAGTAAAAAAAAAAAAAAGAATTAAGTCAAATTAAAATCTAATATTCTTATTTGTGCATTTAAATGTATCAAATTGTAGCAGGTCTATAGGTGTGTGGCCAAAAACAATAAATAATAATAATAATAATAATAATAATAATAATAATAAACAAATATTTTGATTGATTGATTTAAGACTCCTATTAATTTTTCCTTCCTCTTCTATAATTTTGGTTATAACTATATGATTTTTTTTCTGTGCAGACTAGACCCATTATTGGAGGACCCAAAATGTCTTACGGATCCATTGACGCGGGATCGTTTGGAAGCAGAAATCCATTTGGTGGACCCACAAGGCAGGGATACCAGCCAGTAGGTAAAGACCCATTTTTCTTTTTACACTCACAGTCAGGAGTTCTCTCTATTAATCACGAGGCATTCTTCAAAAAAAGTATTATAAATCATACAACAAACATTTTGGTACCTCCTCATTTACTAAAACATGGCATTGTGCATTTATTCCCTCTCCATAAATCATCATGGGTTTAATAAGCCATATGGCTAATTTAGTACCGTTCTGCCTCGTCTGAGTTCTGATGTGTTTATTAACAAGTAATACACATCTTATATTAAACAATGTCTTCGATAGTTGTAATACAATGTTATGGTAGCAGAAGAACTTGTTAGAATGTTTCAAAATGTTTGAGCATTTTGCCAATTAAATGTTAGATTAACTACAACAACAAAAAATCTACAGCTGAAAATACATTCCCAAAAGCAATGCATAAAACACTTAGTAAAACCTCAAGAGTTAGTGAATGCCAGGTTTTAATACATACAAATGACCTTAGCTGACTTATATCAGAGCAGCATAACCAAGTACATATCGGTTTATTGTTTTATTTTTAGTTAATCTGGGTTGACCTTTTTATTGAAGCACTTCAGAATTAAGCATAACGAGAAGGTGTTTACTTTTACTCACTTTCCAGAACTAATGTGACTAGCAAGTCATCTGCTGGTGCTTATGTCATTTCGAATGCTTTCCACATACTTCTGTGGAACAAAACAAGAATCATTTCCATTATAACCAAAAACATGTCTGTCATGATAACTCAGAGAGTTTGGCACGGCGGTGTTTGATCTGTTTTTGTATGCATATACCAGTCAGAATTTGAAGTGGATCAAAACCTTCCATCAAGGTTGTCCTAAAACCAAAATATTTTTTTTCTTCCACTTAATATGTTGATTTTTAAATGACCTCATAGCAGGACTATACAGGTGGAGCTGGGGAAGGTGAAGGCTTTCTGAAGTGTGCTGCAGCTGCTGTATAAAAATTTTAAGCAGTGAGCTCATTGGCTGCGCAATGTGAATAATGAATTATTTTCATTTTTAAAAGTCACAATGCAACTATGTGATATTGTGACTTAAAAAAAGAAAATGTACTCGCCGTCAAGCGGTCCGAGATCATAACTTGCTCACCAATGGATCCTCTGCAGTGAATGGGTGCCGTCAGAATAAGAATCCAAACAGATGATTAAAAACACCACAATAATCCACAAGTAATCCAGACAACTCCAATTGATCAATGTCTTGTGAAATAAAGACAGACAGACAGATAGATAGATAGATAGATAGATAGATAGATAGATAGATAGATAGATAGATAGATAGATAGATAGATAGATAGATCCTAACCAATGTAGCGACTCATATGCAAGAAAAACAGTTTCACGCTGTGCCTTCCTGTGGTTGTTGTGTAATACAGATAATGGCATGCATCACGGGCCGTGTCATAAGTGTGAATTTAAGCGACACATTCAGTTCACATGAATTCATTTGCATGAATACAATATGTTTTACAGGAGCACGTTGGTACGAAAGTGAGCCGCTGAAATGTCAGTCTAACAGCATGCGCCTTTTGCTGGCTGTGTTTTTGTTAAGTAGAGTTTATGTTTTTATCAGAGCCGCGCAGGAGAAAGGGATGTGACAAATGTAAGAGAACACCTAAAGAAAAGAAAACAACGTCTTCCTCGCAGAGAACCTCTCACAATCAAAACATCCAAAAACAAATAGCGGCTTTTTTTTCACGCAGCATGACCCGGGTAAATCACACATTGTGAGATGTCTCTCTCAGTCTGAGCGCTCCCACAGGACAACAGCGAGAGAGCGAGGCAGCTTGAGCTGTAAGAGACAGGGCTTTGATCACAGGCAGACCTGCGTTCAGGAGGCTGTCAGCTTTGCTGTGTTTGGGCTCCTGCATCAGGCCGGCTGAAGGGGGGCTCAGGCGATGATCAAAGCCGAGGTTAAGTCTCTAATGGAGTTGTCAGTCGAGCTAATCTTTCCCCACCTCTCCCCTGCCAAACCTTTTAACTCCCCTCCAGCAGCATATGCATTTCTCTGCTGTTCTCTCTCTTCCTCTATCGCTCGTTCTTTCTCCGTCACTCCGTTTACCGCTGTCGTTCTC
Source organism: Puntigrus tetrazona (assembly GCF_018831695.1). Classification (NCBI taxonomy): domain Eukaryota; kingdom Metazoa; phylum Chordata; class Actinopteri; order Cypriniformes; family Cyprinidae; genus Puntigrus; species Puntigrus tetrazona. Next base: position 22,499,963 of record NC_056714.1, on the reverse strand, counting down.
CTTCCTCCTCCTGTCCATCTTCAGTCTCTTCCAGCTTCTTCATCTGTTGTTTGTTTAGTAGGTTATTTTTTTCCTTTTCTCCCCCTCTCTCTTTCTTTCTCTCTTCTGTTTTTCTTTGCTTATTTCATTTTCCTTCTTTCTCCCATCAATTCCTTTGTCCCTCAATTTATTTTTCCCTTTCCTTCATTTCATCTGGTCTTCTGCAATCACATTTTCTTAGTTTCTTTCTTAGTAATTCCATTCTTTCTTCCTCCCTTCCGTTGCCATTCTTTCTTTCTTTCTTTCTTTCTTTCTTTCTTTCTTTCTTTCTTTCTTTCTTTCTTTCTTTCTTTCTTTCTTTCTTCATTCCCTATTTCCTTCCTTTCCTCGGCCATCACTCCTGATTTTCTTTCTTTCTTTTCCTTTCTTCATTTCTTTCCTCTGCCATCATTTCCTTTCTTTTCTTTATTCCCTCGTTTTTTCTTCTCTTCCACGTTTTCTTTTTTCTGCCATTACTCTTTCCTCTCTCTCTCTCTCTCTGTCTCTCTTTCTTTCCTATTCTTCCTTTCTTCATTTTTTTTTTCTTCATTTTTTTTCCTCTGCCATCACCGTTTCTTCCTTTGGGCCATCCCAGTCTCACTTTCTTTTTATTTTCCTCCCTTCCTTCAATCATTCTTGCCTACCTGCAGGCGCTGTCACAGCACAGCCTGACCATATCTGCTCCTGTCATGGTCCTCTCCATGTGATTTTTTTTTCTTTTTTTTTCTTTCCTTTTTCAGTAATGGTTAACTGCACCCTTGTCTCCCTCCTCCCTCGCAGCACACAGGAAAAGCTCTTGTCATGAGACGAGCATCTGAGCAGAGCCCATCGCATGTGGTTAGTCGGCGTCTGGATGAGGCTTCAGCCTCTGCTGTGTTCATTAGGGAGGTTTGCGGGGTGGGTCTGTCTGTGTGGAGAGACTAATGAAGGGACACTGAAACACCAGCAGGTACCGCGCAGCCGTCATGAGCGGCCAAACCCGGGCCGTGCTCTCCATCCACGCTGCAACGATCCAAACAGAAGGAAGAAATGAGCTCAGGTGTCATGCCTCGTTCAGAGGGAGAAGTGGAACAAACAGCATGACACCACACACACACACATACAGCTACAAAACACGGCCTGATTGTCTGCCTGTTCTTTACCATGCAGTGGGTGTGTTTGTTATATCCATTTTTCAGAGGTCTTTGGCATTGTGAGTCTGGGTTTTACATATAAGTCCAATTACTGCACTTTTGTCTCATTCTCAGAATTGCAACCCTCCTTGACTTCTCCAAGTGCAATTTTGTGTAAACCAGTATTATTGTCTGTAACCATATTGCATGTTACCGAGACAAAATGTGAAAAGCAAATTGACTAAGGAATAAAGGTCCTTTCTCTCACAGAAGTAATCAAGCATTCTGTGATTACCTAGAAAGGCCACGTTGTGCGTCAATGTCTTGATTGCGTTGTAATTGGTGGGTTTGGGGAGGTGGGGGTCTTTTAGTACTTTTCGGTATGGATTGTGAGATTACATCAGTGTAATGAGAGCAAATTTTACAACGTTTAGCGACAAGTTAAATGCTGAGAAAGACTGGAAATGTCAAACATTATGTGTTAAATATCCATTAACATACTTGAGCCTTGTTTTTTTGCACTTTCTGTTGTAAAATGAGCAAAATGTCTGTCCTTGGGTTGGTGTCCAAGCTGAATAAACCAAATCTAATTGGATGCATTATGGATTTGTCTGCACCAAAAAGGTCTCAAATGCTTGGAAAGAACATTGACATTAATTTTAATGAAAAATGTCTTTGTATATAGTACACAGATACTTGAATAGCAGTCAATATAGGTACATAATGGCGCCTTTGTAGCATAGACCTAAACAAATTTTAATATTATCTTACATGCACTTATTTTCTCTTGGAGAGAATTGATTGACTGAAGTATTTGCGCATATTCTACATTTCCTTAACTCAATAACCTTCTTTCTGTGTCCTTCTATGACTGAAACTTCAAAGCACTTGTAGTTATCTCTTGAAGAACCAAGCTTTAAATATGAGTTTCGCTTTCCAGAGAGAACCCCAAAGTTATCTTCACAGATTAGAGTAGTTGCCTTGTCCCGAAATCCCCACAGCTAAAAATTCTATATGTGCAGGGTGTACAAGTGTGTGTCTATTTGCAGAAGAAGACTCAAAAGAGCGTGCAAAGCTCTGCCAGAACCTACTAATGTACTCACTGGAGCTGCTCATACTGTGCACGCAACCTAAAACACACAGTGACTTCTGGTGTTGATGACAGCAAATAACATGCATGCAGTAAGCAATGCACTTCAGGCTGGAGTTCTAAGTATTTTGAAAAAGCAATCAAATGAGCATATTTAGAAGTAACAAAACATTCTGAAGTGTGCGTGAAGCCTTTTTACTCTGGGGAAAAAGAAAAATTCTTAATCAATGTTTTTTGTCGTCTTCATTCATAATTTTAAGATTTATTTTCAGAAAACACACACACACACACACACACACATATATGTGTGTGTGTGTGTGTGTGTAAATATGTGTTTATTTACATTCATGTGTGTCAAAGGTTTGGGGTCAGTAAGCTTAAAGAATAAAAAGAAATGTAGAACTTTTCCATTAACATAATACAAATATGATACATTAATATCTGTACAAATATTTGTGTGTAAAGCAAACGCCTACTCCATGATGCTTTATAATAATAGACAGATAAAAACTGAATTATGATTTCAGCATAGACTATCACGTCAGTGCTTGAAGCACTCACACATGCATTGCATTCCTTAGTGAGTCATTGTGCGACAGGCCTGGTGCTTGCACTGCGGGGATAAGGACCCGTCTCACACTGTATCACACATATCGTCTGACAGCCATCTCTGGCCTGTAAACCCCTCTCTCCCTCGGCTCATCTCAGCTTTTTATTTTTTTAAACCCTCTGTCACAGCTCTCAGGCAATACATGGGATTACATTCTAGTGTTTGAGTTTGCATTTTTTCAATAGAGAGGGTGTGTGTGCGCGCGCGCGTGTGTGTGTGTATGTGAGAGAGAGCCACATGCTGACCTCATGCATAACAAGGAGAAAGCTTTTGATTAAGTCATTTCCTGATTTGAGAGTATAATTGAACACCCTGCAAAATCTGCATTTGCAGCCTCGTCGAACAATTCAGAAAGGGCAGAAGTTAATTTGTCCTGTGTCCCAGATATTTAAGATCAATTTTCTCACCCCTGACAAGAGAAAAGTGCTTTTGTTTTTCCTACAACACGTTTTGCCTCTGTTTATTTCCAGAAGCTCCAACTTTCAAACCCTAAAATGTACTTTCCTCTCTAATTTCCTAAAGCTCTCCTAATTTCCATAACTTCCCTTATGCTTTGCCCCGTCTGATTTTTACTCAACTTCCACATGTTTTTATTATACTAGATTATTTATTAAAAGTATTGAAATGTATAGATATTGTAGATAAGTACATTTCCATGTACAGAAATAATTATCAGCTTCAAAGGTTTAGCCTATAGTTTTAGGATTTATTCTATATTCTATATTCTATAGCATAAAGTTAAAATAAAATTAAAACCTTTAAATAGCACATGTCCTGAATTCACTGGTGTTTGGGTTCAGTGTGTAGTTTCAATATATATATATATATATATGTGTGTGTGTGTGTGTGTGTGTATGTATATATATATATATATATATATATATATATATATATATATATATATATATATATATATATATATATATATATATATTATCTGAAATATTTTAAACCAGTGTCAGCATAAATAGCCACTCACAGCGCCTTTAACTATTTGAATGTAAATGTGAGTCCGTAGTTTGATAATACGAACTGAATACATTACAGAAAGAACAAAAACAGTATAACAATTCATATTTCAATTCATTTCATCAGACAGCTGATAGTGAAGCTCTTATTAAATAGCTTTCTATTACAGTCAACCAAAAGACAGTGTCTTATTATTATTCATTCCTTATATTTTTAGAATACTAATATTTAATTGTTTATTGTTTGATTTTATATTAAAGTGTTAAAAAAAATCCCTTTTTTGTTCTCATAATATATAACATTCTCTAACATTAAAATATTAGTTTTTTCTGTATTTAAATTTTGCGGTGTTCTATAATTTCAGATTAGATGGAGAAATGATCTTCGACTGTGGCACAGACGCAAAACAAATAACAAACAGAAAAAAACAACAAATAGTGGTAGACAAAATGTCAGAGATTCCCAACTCAATAAGTGTGTGTGTTTGTTTAACGGGGGTTTAGGTCTCATGAAAGGTTGACAGAGAATCCTGCTGGGTCTTCTCAAATGCGCGCAGGAAGTAGTTCCCACTTCTTAGCCCACACCTACTGTATGTGAAGGGATACCGCTCAATGCAGAGTGAAATGAATATGGAACGTCCATCTATCACAGTGATGGAGGAGAGAGTATGAGAGGTGTGCGCATAGCTGGAGGCCAGTGGAGATAACAGTAAGGGCACAAAAGGTTGTTTCCCTGAAAAATGATCCACTGAGAATGGCTTATCACCTTTGTACTGCATGCACACACACATAAACACAAGCATCTGACTGGAAGCAGTCAAATAGATAATGTAACACGCTTCTTGCTGTCATGTAAAATTCACACCAAATATATATATATATATATATATATATATATATATATATATATATATATATATATTTGGTGTGAGATATTAGTCATGGATCCCCATTTTCTTGTACTTGAACTGGTTAATAACATAATTCATCATGTTTTAGCACTGAGAACATTTCAGTGATGATCAATGTTTATTGATGTTGCCTACAAGTCAGCTCGTATACAGTCATCATTATGTCATGTAACGGGGCTTTGGTTTGCTATGAAATGCTCTTAAAAAGAAGAGTTGAATTTGCTGAAAGATGACTCACCTTCAGGCCGCAGATAATGTAGAACAGTTTCTTCATTGGAACAGGTCTGGGACTAATTTGGAATGTTTGAATTATATCACTTGCTCACCAGTAGAATCTCTGCAGTAAATGGATGCTGTCAAAATGAGAGTTCAAACAGTTGCTGAAAAAATTACAATGATCCGCACGACTCCAGTGCATCAATTAACATCTTGTGTAGCAAAAAGCAGTGTGTTTGTTAAAAGACAAATCCATCATTACATTTTTAATCCTTAACTGCTGCCTCCAACAAAAATTCTAACATTCTCCAGTGAAAAAGTATTGTAATCAGGAGAAATATGCACAGATCAAGCACCACTTAAAGCCCATTAAAACATCTCAAAACAGAGTTGAAAAAATGTGTTGGTAGATTTTGATGTGATGAGACAACAGTAAATGGACATTTTTACTGTAGGAAGCATTATTATGGACTGTGAACTTTACTTTGGCCAGAATTAATTGTTTAAGGTTAAAACAATTCAGTGTTGGATTTGTTTATTACAAACACTTTTTTTCCGTTTCACAAGACATTAACTAACTGACTTGATAATTTTGATGTTTTTATTAGCAGATTGAACTCCTGTTCTGATGGCACCCATTCACTGCGGAGCGAGTGATATGGTGCTAAATTCAAAGCAGTTTTTTCCTAATACTTTTGAATCTCGGTTTGACGCCATGAAACTGTCAACGCATTCTGCTTTAATGATAATTGAAGCATGATTGTGGAGATAAATGAGGGTTTTGGCTTCCTCTAGCATCCTCCTGAGCAGCATCCATGATTTTTTTTTTTTGTTCTTCCTGAAGTGTCTCTCCCTTATTTGTTAAGAAAAAAAAAAAATACTGAGAGGTTATTTTGGGTGCCGCATTCATGCTTCAGTGGACCAACAAAAATCACAGACAGGGATATTTCCTGTCTTTACCTGCATCCTCTGTACCAAGTCCAAACCCTCTCTTAGAGTTGAATATGCGTCTGTGCAAAAGATTGCCTGCGATTTTCCCCTCTCAAAAGCAAGTGCATTAGAGCCCAGATGAAGAGTTGTGAAAAACAGCACGTCAATTACAGTCATTTTGAGGACAGAGGTAGACAAAAGCCGAGAGACGACATATTTGTGTGCATGTGCGCAGGGCCAGTGGGTTGTACTTTGATACAGAGGTTGTGCAGTGGATTTTGATTAAGAGCTCTTGATGATTACCTGTTCTTATCAGGGTGAGCATGATACATGCTTTTGATGAAGAAAATGACTGTGCCCACACGCCCATTTGGGTGGCTCACGACTCAGTCTGTTTAGACCTAACTGCTGCCCAGAAACCTGGTATGTTTTTGATTCTGCTTTGTTTGGCTTGCTTAGCAGAAATATGGAGACCCTCATGAGTAGGATGTGCCAGCTAAATAAAGAGAAACTATAATCATAGTCACAGTCAAAGTACTGTGTAATAATAGTGATTTTTACCATAGGTAAGAGTTTCGTTTAAAAAAAAGAAATCAAGATACAAACAAAAATCAATCAATCAATCAATTGCAAAGTTCAAAAGAAGTAAATGCAATTTCTAAATAATTAATCAAATCTATTAATAGTCTGAATGAACTTTTTTTATCGCAAAGTATTTATGTTATTAGTTTTAGGTTAACTTTAGGCAGTTTGCAAGCGATGTGACATTTAAATATAACTTCAGCTATCAATACTTCTTTTCCCTCTACAGCTACGCAAGTCAGTCCCTCCGAGCTGCAAGACGTTTTCCAGGAAACCTCCTCTAACATCTTCCAGATCAATGCTAACGGTGAGTTCAAAAGCCTCCTGGACTTGATTGAGAGCATGAGTTTTAAGCTGTGAGCTTAAAAGTGACTAAATGAAAAACAAAGAAACTTCTGTCTGTCTTCTCTTTAGTGGTAACACTAGAGAAAAACCTTCAGTCGCTGGGAACATCCAGAGACACAGCAGAGCTACGCCAGAGTTTGTAAGTAAACTCAAACCTTGGAACGATAACAATCCATGCAAGTTGTGTGCATATATAATTTTGGATAATCTGATATTTATATAAATAAACTCCCAAGACCTTTTACTGCAGTAGAGAAAAGCAGATTTGTGCTACTTTTTGATGTCATAATATCCCCTCCCAGGCCTTCAGTGGTTTTATATAGAGTGCTTTAAATCCGAGCAACATCTGAGTGCTCGCTCTCACTGTTTCATCACCTACCACCCAGCATGTATTGATTACTCATCTGACTTCTGTAGTCAGGATGCCCGCAATTACTAAATTTCTTTCCGATGACAAAGTAGCTGGTCTGAAATTGCTCTTGTTTGAAATGCATTACACAATCTGTGTCCGGTGGCGAATCATCAATTATATCAGCCATTTTTTGTTAATGAAAGCACTGAAAACATAACGCTGTCTAGTGCGTGTGTGTGTGTGTGTGCGGTTGTTTTTATTTCCCTTGAAGAATCACCATCCCTAAGGCGCAACATGACATCTATTGTTAGCTATAAAGCCTTTGGGCAGATTGGCTGCCTAAAACCAAATGAGATAAGCAGCGATGTCTTTCTGCTGCTACACCCTCTGCTGTTCTTGTGGAGTGATTGCACGCTAGACAATAAAGAATTACGAGCTAAAATTATATCACAAACCGCATTAGCGTGTAACATTTCCCTTGTGTGCTGCTGCAGTCTTGTCTTGTAGGGAATTATATCAAGTGTAGCTTTATTGCAGACGGCTAGTCTCAAGCACACCTGAGTCATTAGCTGATGTGAAAAGTCTAGTGTGCAAAATATGTGTGATATATTTTTTTGTATCCACTTCATTAGCGTCTGCATGTATATTCAACAAAGCTGCACCTGCTTTTCTAGCTTTTTCTTTGCATCGCTCGCTTTTTCGGTCTTTTGAACTCTCCTTTAGGGATGACTGTTACAAATTCACTGCAGTTCCTTAATGATTTTGTTAATGATTCTTACAGTAATTGAAGAATAATTGGATGTAGCTATATATATATATATATATATATATATATATATATATATATGTGTGTATATGTATATGTATATGTATGTAAACGTAGGCCTACATTCTGGTGACATATTTCATTTATTTTATTTTTTAAATTACCTCATGACAAAACTCTGTTTAGAGAAAGAAAACTAAACAAACAGAAAAAAAAGGTTCTTCTTTTTTCTGTAGAACACAAAAGGAAGGTTTTAAAGATTTGTGCTGGTAGCTTATTTCCTTGCTGCTACAAAGAGCGAAAAGCAAGACTTTCAAGCTTTAAAGTGCCCCTATAATGGATTTTTGAAATTACCTTTTATGCGGTGTGTTCACATCAAGTGAATGAAAACATCCTGCAAAGTTTTAAATCTGAAAGTGCACCGTGTATAAAGTTATTGTCTCTCAAAAGAAAGAGTCGACACTGAATCATTGAAATGAGTCGTTTTTTTAAAACGAATCCCAAGCCGTTTCATGTTGACATTGACATTAACATGAGACATTAGCACATTGACCACCCATTTGTTGGTCTGAATGAAAATGCAAATCAAATTTTTGCCAATAGGTGCCACTTTTGGAGTGGCAAAAAATTGGATTTGGGATTCCTTGAGCAAGAAAGGTAAAAATACGTGTATTACAAGACATTTTTTTTGTTTAAGTTTTGTTGGGGACTCCCAAAATCAAAATATGAACCTTTCATTACCCATAATACACTTTAAACAGATCCAAAAGCACCATGAAAGTCTAATAAAAGTAGTCTGTATGAGGCATACTATTCTGAAGCCATATAAAGCAATCATTATTCACTGTAAATCTTGGCTTCCGTTCTAACCGTATTTGACATGTTTATGACAGTAAATAATGCCAGAATTTTTGGGTGATCTGTTTGTCCTGTCTTGAGCGATGTGTTAAAGATGATACACAATTCATAACAGTTAACTCTGAATCAGTCGTTGAGTCACTAGACTGATTCACACTGACAACTCAAGAGTTTGAGTCTGATTAGAGTCTTTTTGAGTAATTCATTAAAAAGAAACAGCGTATAAGTCAACGGAAGTCCATAAATATCAACACAAGCAAACCAGCTACAGTGAATGAATATTTGTTTAAAATACCAAGCTCACTGTAGCTCATACTTCTCAAATTTAACTGTTTTTATTATTTATTTATTTTTTGCTGTTTCTTTGACCTTGAATATGCTTCCTCCGTGCCAGGCTTAATCCTGCTGCTCCGAACAGGGCACTTGACAGCAACCCCCTCTTTCGCTCTCTCTGTCGCTCGCTCTCTGACTCTACCCATTTTCTTACTCTTTCTGCCCTCTGCTGCACCCCAGCCATGATTCTATTACAGCCAGTTTCCACGGAAACCTCGCAGTTCCAGGGTCATACCTCCCAGATGGCGATATGTCGCCCAAAGGCCCTGGCAGACTGAACCCCCCCCCCAAACTTCCTCACACGCGCACGCACACACATACACACACAAACATTCACATGCTCTACAATGTCACAGGGAAACCAGATATGGACTGCCAGTGTGCTAAAAATGCACTGACTGAGTGGACTTCAGAGACTGGCAATGAAAGAGACAGATGAAGCACATGGCCACTGTTTTTTGCGATTTGTGGGTATTTTTTTGCACAACTTAAATTTTTACAAATTATTTTTAATAACCTGTAGAAAAGGAATGTCATCTTGGATTATCAAGTGAAAATCCAACCACTAATACAAAAAAAAGGTGCCCATCAATCATACAGAGCACAATAGAAAGAGAGTGCAGTCATTATCACACATCAAATTTAGGTTTTTAATATCTTTAAATAGCAATAGGTTTTGCATCAACATTAGTTTCAGGCTATTTATTGAAATGAAAAATTAAATTATTTATTTATTTATTTATTTATTTATTATTTATGTGTGCATATAAATTCACCACAAAAACAACTTTGTTCGGCATCGATAAAAATAAAATGTTTAATATTTCCACAATATTATGGTTTCTACTGTAACTGATTAAATAAATGCAGTTTTGCTAAGCACTTCAAAAGCATTCTTTTCTTTTCTTTGTAGTGTAGTGTACATTGTTGAACATTGTTCAAAGGTGAGAATTTGGCATAAACAGTAATTAAGAAACAAAAGCATAAATACATAATAAAAGTAGCAATAAAATGAGTACTGAATTGACCATCATAAAGCATTTTAGAACAATGAAAATATATTAAATTATTATTTAAAAAATAAATAACTAGTTATAGCCCTGCTCTCGAGTGTAAGCTTGACAACTTACAACTCTAAGTATTTGTAAACGTGCGGTGCATCGTATTCCAGTGAAAAATCACTTGCCTAATTAAATTCGACCCATCTTTGTAATCATAGAAACACACACGCAGCAAAACTAAGTGGATTAATCGTTCACACCCTTTGTTTGTCATTGTGCTCGTTAGAGCATTACACATTCCGCTCTGCTGCGTACAGGGCTTCTGAGAGACGCTCTTCGTCTTTGGAGTGGAGGACGCTCTGCACCGTCCGTCCTCATCTCTGCTGAGGATTCAGTAGACAGAAGGTGAGCCTTATGCTGAGGAGCCTAAAAGGAAAAAAATTACACTCAAATAAATGGTCGTATCGAAAAGGTGCTTTGAATGTTTGCCCAAAAAGTGAAAATCATGGCATTATTTGCCCTCTGTGACTTTCCTCTTTTTGCATACCACAAACGGAGATGTAAGGTGTCACATTTTATTAATTTATATGCAAACACAACATTTCACACAAGCGCGGCAGCAGATGAGAAACTTTTCAATGAGAAATTACTTGAGTTTCTGTGTTCTTTCTCTCACAAAGCTATCGTAAGACTTCAGAAGACTTGGATGCAAGAGTGTTTTGGGGTGCTTTTTGTAGTTTCTGGACCTTGACAGCCTTTATTCATAGACTTTCATTGTATGGAAAAAGAGCAGCACCATTCAAAAACTAGCTCTTTTGTATTCAGAGAAAGAACGTCATACAGACAACATGAGGATGAGTAAATGATGACAATAATTTTCATCTCTGGGTTACATATTGTTGACACAATGGCTGTAAAATATTTATAATGTACTAATTTGCATGTCAACAACATATCCGCGTACATACGTTGCATACATTGTTTACGTATGCCATAATCTCCAAAATGGTGATGCAGAGGAGACGAACTGTTGAATGAAGTCATTATCCTTTGTGTACAAGAAGCATTCTTGTAGCTTTGTAAAATTACAGTTGAAACGTTAATGTCGTATGGATTATTTTCCCAATGTCCTTGCTACGTTTCTGAGCCTTTTTCGTGTTAAGATCTGTCTGAGGAAAGGTCAGGGAGCTCTCAGAAATCATCAAAAATTTCTTAATTTGTGTTCTGAAGATGAACAAAGGTCTTGCGGGTTTGGAACGACATTTTCATTTTTCGGTCAACTAACTCTTTAATGCACACCATGAAGTTGATAACAAAGACTGGAGAATATTATCTTATGAGTTGGGTCAAAAGTAATCTAAAAGTAATCAAAAAGTAGTTATAATACATTACCTAATATGTGTAATCCAATAGATTACGTTACTGACTACAATTCACATTAAGCAATCTACCCAGCACTGACTGTTCATTTTATGATGCTGAGGATAAAGACCAGGATGTCATAGCAGGTACCATAGTTTGCCACTGCCGCAAATCAGATATTATATTCATTATTACGTATTAGTAATTACCAAACAGGCAATCATATATATTACAATATTGCATTTCTGCAGAAAAACATACACTATATCAGACATGACAGTAATATTATGATTCAGTAATGCAATCTCGGCGGAGGACCAAGCGTGTGTATTATTAATCGTCAGATCTCTTAAGCAAATGCAAAGTTAACTATGCATTATCAGAGCAATCAGAAAATGAACAGATGATTAAAAGCGACTTCTACATCACCTCAAGCTTTCAAAGCAAAACAAGTGCAATTTACTTGCAAACTCATCTAGCTAATTTCACTTCTATTAAAATACCCACTTAATCAATGTAGTGTGAAATATATTATTCATAAAACCAACATGCCAAATATGCCTAATGAAAAATGCACCATAAAGACCATTAGCTAAATTAAGCGAGTTCTGAATGAACCTGTTGTGAACGTTCACTCTCCACACACAAATAACTCATCAAGATTTTCTGCAGCCCTTTTAGCGAGTATCATTCGTGAGTCATCGTGAGATATGTAATCTCCGTAATTTTGATTATGTATAGCATCGCTGCACAAATTTTGCCTCACCTGACAATGTCAGGATGGTGTCCGTCAACATGACTGATCCGGCATGCGTCATTACCCCGGGTCGGGATCGCTGCTTAATGGCACGTTACGATGGGATAATTGTTTTCTGCTCATTAGTCCTACATTTCCTTGGCTCAGCGGGCAAGTCAACTTGCGGACGCTCAGTACTCCGGTTTGATGAAGAGCACGGGATGAGTACACCAGAATATTCAACAATGATCCACTGAAGTCGAGACCTTTAGAACAGCTGGTGGGGGCAGCAACACATGATTAGATATGTTTAGTTTTATTTGCCATGTGCTTAAATGGTGGAACCCAAATCTTTTTATGAGAATGAGAGAAAGAAGCCAGAATGTGTACAATTAAATAAACGTTACACTGATCGCACTGTAATTCTGTTACTACACAATTATAAAATAATAATATTAATGTTTATGTGTTTGTTTGTTTTTTGGTGATAATTTACAGTCAGCCGGTCAGTCCCTGCCGACTGATTTTAATGGTCAAATATTTTTGTGATAAAAATCTGGTTATTGATATCTAGTAATTTCAGTTAGTTTTATTGTCTAGGACAATGTACAGGATAATTTATGTAATGTTTCGGAAGTGGAAAATAATATAATCTTAATTCAAAGTGAAAATTTGAATTACTTTTCCAGAATTATTTGTGCTTACATTTGTAGCGTTATATGCTACATCGTATCTTGAAAAAAACTAAACTTTATTTTATTTTAGTTTCACGTGTCATGTGTCATCATAAAAGCACAGATTATGTTTCTTGTTTTTTTATTTTGTGTGTTCAGTTGTCTTCATTATACCTCAACAGCTGAAAAAGCTTTAGCTTGCTTTCAATGAAATTTGATTCTCATTTTTGATTCTCATTACCACCTTTGTTTAAAGTGCTTGTCAGTATATTATAACTATAAACCATAAAATATACTGTATATAAATGTTAATAGTATAATAAATAATAAATATTAAATATAATATTATACAATACTATAAATCAGAGTACATTGGTATACTGATATTGTATCAGTATATAACTGAATTAATTATTATTACTTTTCTTTTACTGTAAATTTAAGTTTCAGTGTATAACATGTTGTATGATTCGTGGTAAAGTTCTGGCAATCTCAGAACTATGTGCAGATTTTCCTTTGCAGTGCATGTAATTAAGGCCATCAGGAGAGTGTGATGATTTTTGTGAATGTGTAGTCTAAATTGCTTCTTTCCTCACATTTAGTGTTTGCAGAGTGCTTTTACTCAGACTTTTTAATGCACAGAGGCAGCATAAATGTATACTTTCAGAGTAATCACAATTGCTGGAAATTATGTACCGTGCACTTTAAAACAGATTGTTGATTGTCATGCACAGCTGATGGAAAAAAAAATGCATGCTGATTGTCATGACAACAAAAAGTTTAAGTGTGACGCAGTGCATAAAGAAATACAGACCATACAGTGCACTTTCTTGCGTACAGTACTAGCTGACAACTCTCCATCCTCGAAAGGCAAGATGGATTAAATATTAAAAAAATGAAGTATTCACAGGTCTGTTCTCTGTGGTTATATTGCATCTGTTGGAGATTATAGGTGTTATGTTTATATCCCTAGACTTGTTAAAATCACACAAAGAGAGCTGGGTTTATAGAAGACAAAAAATAGAACAGTGTTTATTAGATTATGAATGCCTTCATGGTGCAGTATGATTCATATAAAGTGCAGCATGATGAAAGAATTCTTGGTTCACTTGATCTTGGGCTATGACCTGGACCGACCTTTTTACTAACAGAGTAGTCATCATAAATGTGTTCTCATAATTTTTCATTGCAGCGCTACCAGCATCCAATATAATGAAGTGCAGTAATGTGCATGTGCAACAACGTTCTCATTTAAACCATATGTGCGTGTGTGTGTGTTTGAGCATTCTTTTTTGTCCTGCAATGGTCAAATAATAAGAGGCTTTTAAAGTAATAAGACAATAAAACAAGGTTGTACAGTATATGCTGTATGGCTGAGAAACAAGCTGAGCAGTACAGGAAGGAAGTGATGTGAGAAATGCAATGAAACACCTTAAGAAAGAAAAACACTGTGTTCCTTGCACAGCTGTCTAAAACTAAATAAAAACTCACAAAAGTAAATACCCTCTAGACTTCACACAGCATGACCTCAGTACATCACACATCTGAGCGAGGGAAGTAGCATTTGAGTTACTTTCACAAGTATCTTTGTATTACATTCTGACCTCCAGGTATCCAGTCACGATTTGAAATTAGATCTGTATCTTTCAGGTTATGCAAGGCAGCGTGGTTTCGCCTATTAAGTTGTGCGAGGTATTGCAGAACTGCACAGAAGGGAAAACTGGGGCAAGTTGTCACACTTTTTGCTTTTGTCAGATTAGAAATGAATTTTTTTTCTCGCATAAATACCTTAGTCTTGAATTATTATTACATTTATGTTAAGCTCATGTGACTATATGCCCTAAAGCGGGGCTATTATATGCAAATATTTAAATATTCAGTTCATGAAGTGATTGGTGTGGCAAACGTTTCTATTTTATAGAAATGAAAAAAAAAAAACATGTGACAACTTGCCCCTACTAGACGTTTATCTCTAAATCAAACACAGGTGTGTTTGTGTGAACTTTGCCATACGCCTGTCTGAGAACTTTGTGTGATCCTTTACTCAGGTTCAAAGCATCCTAGGTGTTTGTGACTTTATTCTTTAACATGAAACCGTTCTGAGTTATATAAAAAAAATGTTCCAGCCCCCTCCTAGCCTTTCCATGGGCGTTTGCTGTATACAGAAGACATTAAATAAAGTGATCTTATCTGTAAAAAAACAGCTTTGAGGGCTGAATAAAGGCCTCCTGTAGCTAATCCATCCATACACATTTCAAAGTAATAAACCCTGTTTTTCTCACTTTCTCTGACTGTGGATAACATAAGATGTATGCGCTGCGTGATTAGTGACAAGCTCAGAGAGAGAACAAAACAAAACAGTAATCATTAAGTGAAAGTACATACCAAGGATTTGTTACCTTTGCTCATACATTTTCCATGTATGCACGACGCATACATACTGTGACATCCAGATGATCATCTTTCACTTACCACAGTCAGTGGAAATTAGAAAAAAATATTGAAATATGGATATTTATCCTACCGAAATGCATCCATTTGCTACAGGGAGCCTTCATTTTACACCTTTGTTGACCCTGAAACGACATAGTGATTAGCCAGCTCAGATTTGAAGAACCATTTTATAGTTTTTGTAAAGATTAGTCTTACAATCTGTGTTTGGTGCTTGTAAAGCAGTGTCATTCTTCCTCTGATTTTAGGTATTACTCATGGGTAAGGTTAGGTTTGGGTGTAGAGATATGGTCAAGACTAAAATATTGTTCCGGAACAAAAAAATATGTAGGAACTCGTCAAGCTCAACAAAACCAGGATGTGCTGATCCCTGTTGAAATGCTTGGAGGGGTAAGGACAATTTATAATAAATAATAAAAACATCACATACACCTAGGATGCTTTAACGGTGAGTAAAACACAGGATAATTTGAATTTTTGGTTGAACAAATTCTTTATAGGGTTCTTCACTGGCATTAATGCAAAAATTCACATTAAGAAAAACTATTAATTGATTTTTTTTTGGAGAACCTGAATTTTTAGTTTTTTTAGCATTGCTTTGAAAAATATTTGGTGCCATTACAATCTCTTTCGCTGTCTTTTTGGTCATGGCCTCCTCATTTTCCATTTTCTCATATCACTCAACGATCTCCACCTCAGCTGTAGAAGTGGCCTAATCTATGCGTTCAGTTCTCCAGAGCTTCAGATTGAAGATGGCCAGTCATAGCAGAGGAAGATTCAGATTCTCCTCCGCCGACTCGACAGACACGAAACATGCTAAATGCGGACCATGACTAAACAGCGTTTGGGGAAATAAACTGCTGGGTTTTGAATATGTGGGATGAGTAATAACAGAACTTTTCCACTGCTGCGTGGCGACCCTTGAGATTGTGTAGGCCATATTGAGTTTCACATGTTACCGTTGAGGGAACACAGGAAGCTGTAATTGAGGGCGTATTGAAGGTGTTCAGTGGATCACAGTATGCAATATAATGAGGTTGAGTCATGGATGTTTCAAAGGGCTTTATTTGTACAACTGCCGTGACTAAACCAAGGCATTATTGTTGAGTTATAAAACGATTTATAGCAGTTACATTTTTATTTATTACAGACAGCAAAAAATGTCTCTCACCACAGGTTCATTTCCTGTTTTTTGTCCTAATGTGACTTTCTTCCCTCCTCCGACTGGTTTTAAATAGAATAAACTAAGTCTTCTGTGGCCTGGCCTTGTCCTTTTTTTCTTCTTTATTTTCCCCTTGTCTTTTCTGCCTGTTTCTTTGTTGAATATACTTCAGTTCTTACAGTCAACTGCATTTCACTGAGGACATTTATGTTCTGTTATCTCGGGCACCAGGTTAACTACAGCTAATGTGACATTGGCAATGGCATAACATGTATGCAAATGATTCCACGTTGACCTCTTGTCTATGCCTCAGACAGTGTTGGTGCATGCAATTCTTGTGATTTTCAAATTCAAAATTCTTAAAGGTATAGTTCACCAAAATCTGTCATTATTGACTCACCTTGTTATTCCAGATTTGAACAG
The DNA here is from genome assembly GCF_018831695.1 of Puntigrus tetrazona. Classification (NCBI taxonomy): domain Eukaryota; kingdom Metazoa; phylum Chordata; class Actinopteri; order Cypriniformes; family Cyprinidae; genus Puntigrus; species Puntigrus tetrazona. The sequence continues at coordinate 22,483,063 of NC_056714.1, read as the reverse complement.
AATTGTTTTCCATTTTCACATGCTTTCCCCCCCCCCATATAATTGCACTGATAAGTTTAACAATTTAAGTGAAGAAGAAAAATTACAAATGTATGCTTTAAGTCTTGCAATTCATTGTAATTGCATAAAACCTGTGCAGTATTCAGAATTTCCCATTTAGTATGTTTTACAGGTTTGGAATGATATGAGGTGAGAATATAAATTTTTATTTCGAGTGCACTGTCTGCTGAGTTTATAGAGAAATGATGACCTGTCAGAGACAGATATAAGCTATTAATTCACCATTCCTGGCAATGACCTAACTAGGCACTATCAACCGTGCCCTAAAACCTGACACCAACCTATATAGCAATGCCAGGAGGGGTCTTCAAATAAAAGTACTCGAGGGGAGGAAAATGTTTTTGATTTTTTACGTTTTAGCCATCATCGGAGCACATGTCTAGGCAGGAGAAACCATGCTCTCCCAAAAAATCTCAGCCAGCAATATTAAGTCCATGCATGCAGAACTGTAGAGGAGTGAGTCATTGCTCGTGTTCAGCCTTGAAATGGCCCGATCAGGTTTAAAAAAGTGCCCAAAGTCAAGCTTTATGGATGAACTGCTCAGCCACGTTCCCCTATTCTCTGGCGTGTGATTAGAACGTTCACTGTGGACCTCTGGCTTTTTTGTTCACACAGCACGACTGCTGCTGCCGCTATTGTTACAGGTGCTTTTCCGCTCGACTGGTCTCGTTTCTCTCTCGTGGACTGAGAACGACAGTGACATGCCCCCACCCATAACGAATGCACGAGAGATGTTTCTGCCTGACGCCTCTCTCCTCGTTTCCTTCCTCGCTTTTTAAATCAATATTTGAGTGGGAGGTGGGCCCCACGTTCGCCGCCACATATCTCTGGGGAGCAGGAGGCACTCTGGCCGGTGGTCTTGGTTTGGGTTTTAAAGGAAGGGATCAGACGGAGCAGGGCACAGACACTAAATCAATGGCCTTATCCAAACCCCTCGCTCCGCATGAGGAGAAAGCAGAATTTCTATCAGGAGATTATATTTGTTCACCAGCTTCTGACCCGTTGGCCCCTTTTTACCGTCTATCTTCCATCCAGCTCAGAACTGCAAATAATGTACAGTCAGGCTCAAGTTTTCAACGTCTTTCATTCTCTCACTTTTGCCTCCTTTCTGGTCTTTTTCAGGCCATGTTTCCTCCTTTTTCACCCCCATTCCAGAGATGGATTATGACATTGACGCACCCAGGGCATGGATGTCTCAGGGGCTCTTCACATAGGAAGCATTCTAGCGTTAAAAACGGCTAGATGGAGGAATACAAGTGAACCAAAGGCGCGTTTATGGGTGCATGAAATCCCATGCAACGTTTAGTTCACTCCTTAGATTGCTTTGATTGGTCAGTGGTTTAAAATAGACATTAATGGTGCAACATGTCACATTTTTGCAACTTGACTTTACTGTGCTATATGGCATAACATTTTGGCATATTTTAAAGGGTTAATCCCCCCCCAAAATGTAAATGCTGTCAAACAATTGGATATAAACCCAGAAGCTCCCAACTAAATTACACTGTCAAGGTCCAAAAAAGCATGAAAGACATTGTCAAAATAGTCCATCTGCCATCAGTGGTTCAATCTGTATTTTATGAAGCGACAAGAATACTTTTTGTATGCAAAGAAAACTAAAATTACAACATTTATTCAAAAATTCATCTCATCTCTGTCTCTCCGCATCAACGTAGTGCCATTTTGGATAGTAGCCGCTGAACGCAAAAAGCTTGTGATAGTCACAAGTCTCACAAATTTTCATCCAAAATCTCTTAAATGGTGTTCGGAGGATGAACAAAGCTTTTACTGGTTTGAAATGACATGGAGGTGATCAATGATCAATGACGAAATGTGAAAATCTTTTCTCGTCCAGTTATAAATTACTTTACATTTCAGGTAATTTATGTCTACTGTGAACTGCAATTCTGCATCCCATTTGCTATGTGGTTCGCAATTAATATCTAAACAACAACCCTGAAAATCTAGCCAATATGATCTGATTCTGTAACCCTCTTAGGGCCCCCTGTTGGTCTGGAGCCTTATGCAAATGCTTGTGGACTGGTCTCTTTCTTCCCTTTCCTTTATGCAATCATAAATATTGCCCTATATAAACCCAGTTTATGCAATCTTGATTTCATCTAGATGATGCATTCAGTACAGCAAACCTCTCATCACTGTGCTACCTTTCCTCCATTTGATTTGCCGTCTCTGTACACAACGTCTAATCCTTCCCTTTTCCTCTGGGGCGGCAGATTGACTCCTGCCTGGAGCCTAAAACCTTCCTGACATCATCTGAGCTCTGCAGTCATGACACACAGTTCCTCACTGCACAATGCTGTTCCTCTGTCGCACAGTCATTAATATTGATTTACTTAATTGGTTGAGCCTAATCCAACCAATAGTGCTGTAAACCTAGCCCAGCTTGGAGAGCATTGCACCTTGGGATAGTTGATGAATCGTTTTGAATCGTCTTCTGTGGTTTGTAAAGCATGATTACCTGTCTTTTCACCCCTCTCGTTCTCCCCCCTCTCTTTCAGACATTCCACACAGCAGCAAACCAATAAAGTCATAACAAGCACGAGCCAACTTGTTAAACAACTCACTGACATCATCAGCGGGTCTTCACGGGTAAAATAAATCTTCTCTGCATCTCTCATTTTTCTTTCTTTGCTGGAACAATCATCCTTATATGAGTATTGCCAGTGATTGCGGTTTATATCATGAAGCGTTTCCACTGGCATTTGTACTGACAAAAATAAAATCTTGTAAAGTCACTGTATGTGATGTTAAACGGAGCCAACGTTCATTTTAAAATCATGCTATTTTGTTTCCTCACAGCAAGACAGGCTTCGTCTGACAAGACTCAAGACAGAGCTATCAGATTCTGTGCAGCGTTATGGAGACCTGCAGAAGGTACACTGACCTTCTATTGTTTTCCCTTATACAATTGTCAATCTTGATATGAGAAATAGCTATTAAAATAATGGCAGTTAATTCTATTGTAAGCATAAAAGAAAATACTAAGTCTTATTGAATGGTTAACATTGCCCTTGCTTTGGTAATGTTTGTGAAACTTATTATAAAAAAATATTATTATTTCCTGCCAGGGAAATAACCCTATTGATTATGTGCTGTGCAGCTGCGTGTTGTAAGAAATTTTGCTTTAAAATAGTCCCCAGTCTCCTCGGCTATATGTGTGCAGCCCATTCATGCAGCAATAATGTAAACCAGTGAGAAAAGAATCCACTGAAATTCTCTTTAGCTCAGCTGCTGTCACACGTCTGGCTATATTTGCATATTAATGTAATTTTTTCCTGTTCTCTGACAGAAAATTGCAGATCGTTCAAGGGCCTTGCTTCCTCCTGCACAAAAGGACAGGAAACAGGTGAGTGGGCTTCAATATCTCAGTCCAGGGAAAGTCCACTTCTTTCTCTTTGTTCTTTCATGAGCTCTTTCGACATTCCTTTGACAGTAAGATAAAGAGTGTGACTGGTTGTGTCATTGCGTGTGGATTGAAAGCTCTTTGATGCTAGTCTTTTCTCACAACTTAATTTTGTATCAGGTCAGATATTGACTGTCAGAATTTTGTGACACTTATAAAACATCAGTCCTCATATGGAGTTTGATTGGAACCGCTACGCTTGATGTGCAGAACCTGCAGCCCAGGGAGACAGAAGGTGGTCAGAGATCAGGGCTGTAAGAAATATAGATCCACAAGAGGAGATAGATAATCGTCATGCAAGACACTTAAAAGAAAAACAATGAATTTCTTTCCAAAGAACTTTCTTCCTTCTTAGAAGTATTAAAGAATATCCTTTCAGATGTTTTCATCTAATGAAAGTGATAGGAAACTGTTCAGCAATGAAACAAAGTTGCTGACAGTGATTGGAAACTTACAAATAATACATTTGCGCGGAAAGAGTTAAAAGTGGTCCTTATGATTTATGTAGAGTAATCCAAGTCTTCTGAAGCCATTTTTCTTCAATTTAATATGGTGCCATTAGATGTGTCATGTCAAGATTAACGTCAGTGAGGATTGACAATCTCACATTGACACTGTGACACTTAATCTGACATGTTTAAATGAATACAATCACACATTTCTCATTTGACTTGTTTAATAAAGTACACAATCTTTTAACAATACTTTTATGGTGCTTTGGATTCCATTCACTTATATATGGAAGAAGTGAAGTAAGTGAATTTGTTTGGTTTTCTTTTCTTGTTCCAGAATGAAGTAAGTCATACAGGTCTGTAGTGATGTGAAAGTGGTAAAATTATGACAGTAATTTTTAAGTAAACTATTGCTTTAACCCCAGATTTCCCCAGAGCAAGTGATATCCTAAATTGCGTTTCAGTGCGAGAACAAAAAGAAAACATCTCATGAAAAAACAAGACGGCTTGAAAACGACCACAGATGACAGTCCTAGTGATGTTCACTCTCAATGGAGGAGTTTCAGTTGATGAAACACACTAAAGCTGACATCTCCATCACCACACCTTTTTTTCAGATTCCATCAAACTCCAATTTTCAGTTCATCTGAGTTGGCTCAAGGATGTGCTGAAAATTGAAAGTGCTGACTGAATGATAGGAATTGTGTTCAATATTACCTGCGGTACAACAGCAGCTCAGATTGGCTCAGCTGTTAGGTGACTCTAGCACATACATACTCGCTCCTGTCTTATAGTCTCAGGTCTGTTAAAATCCTCTCTTATTCTATTCCCTTCCCTCCTGTCGCTCTCTAGAGATGCTGCTTTTATGTGAGACTCTGTCACCTGCAGCGGTGTCTCTGATCTTCCGTCTCCTTCCACAATCCCCCTGGAAACACCCGACTAGAGCAATCAAACAGGATGTGTAGTTCTAATATGAACGCCAAGAACACATCCAAAACAAACAACATGTTGAGTTGTTAGTCAAGAGTAAGATGTTATTAAGGAGTTGTTTGATCGCCGGGTTCTGCCAGAGTCTATTTTTTTTCTGCCTAAGTTCAGAAGAGAACAGGGTTTGTTATCAGCACTGCCAATCTGTAAGATGATTCATGAATGTGACTCACTATTATAAATGGAAAAAATCACAGCGGTATAGACTTTTATTAAAGCACTCGTGAAAATCATATGTTTAAATGAATTTCTCAACATGAGGTGTAATTTCTTATAGGCTCGCTTCCCATTGGGTTGAATAAAAATAACAATACGCTGATTGTTATGAGAGTCTGTTTCTATAAAATAAGTGATTCATTTATGAATTTATTGGTTATGATGTTATCTTTCTTTCTTGCCCACATAGCACACGTACGTCTGTTAAAGATCTCTTGATCTGGAAAGCATCTGCTGTCTACAAACGTCTGGCAGAAAAAAAGTATGACTGCCAAACAAAAACTGTAAAATTGAAGTAAAATATTGTAATTAAAACAAAGAAAAATCTGTAATATTTATTTCTGTAAAATAATTGGTTTTTGCGCACTATTTATATACATATAGATGTTTTATTGTAATTTTCAGTTTTTCTTTAGCAGCCAGCCATTTGACCGTTTTTTTTAAATAATTTTTTCAAATGGTGCAAACATGTACGATGCAGACATACATAGAATTACACAGCAGAGATGAACTATAGCACTAATATAAGAAAAAACGAAAATGAATGCGTATACAGAATTAGAAATCTAGCACATTTAGTTGTTTAAATGAATGTACAGATGCGTTATTTACAAGTGTACCGTTTTTGTTGTTTACAAAATTAATGCTCTGTATAAATGTGTCAGTTAGATATTAACTTTTTAATTGTTCAGGCTTCGTGGCATCCCTCAGTATTGGTATGTATTTAAGTATTTAACACCAGTTTAGCACTAATTTAAGTCTGAAATTGTTACCGTGAGAGTCGCCACTTCTGCAGCAGCAAACCATATGCTATTAGCAAAGAAATGTAACTGTCTTTCTCACTTGTTTAACCTTTTGTTCTCCTGACAAAAGAAAAAAATGCTCCCGAGATCTATCATTTTAAGAGAAGAGAAAAATCAGGATGCTCTGTCTTTGGATTGATTGGCGGAGAAAATGGCTCCACTGATGTAAATAACTTGCTCTTTGCTATAATTAAACCATCGCTCAGCTTCAACAACTGCCGACATCTATTTAAACAAACTTTGTAAAAAATGTATTAAAGCGATATAAGTGCAAGTCTTCAAATCAGAGGTATATTACATAATAGCACTTATCCTCCAGAGAATTTAGATTACTGAGGCATTTCTGAATAAACGTCTTAAAGTGGGAATATCCCATCTTGAATGAGTCATGCTGATCCTTTTTACTTGGATCTTTTGACTACATAAGAGACCCCTCTCTATTGTGTTGAACACATCTTGTAACTCAAATATTGTGAGGAAATTCGAAGCTAATTTTATTGGTTTACTTTACTGCATGTCTAAATATAAAATAAGGTTTGAATAAGCATATTTTTTTAAATATGCATAATTTTTTGAAAGAATTTAATGATAATGGGCTTATTTTTAATGAGGCATAATTCATTCAAATTCAGTTAAATTTAGAATATAAGAAACTTTAGACTGAATTTCAGGGCAAATTATGCATCTGAGATACAGACAGAGATTAAAGGATAATTTATGTTGTACATCTTGTCAGTAGATGAGAAAACTCCAACTACAAGCCACTCTGTGACCTAATAGACAATGATATCCTCGGTGAGTGGGATGACAACAACCGCGCAAAGAAGATGATGTTCTCAGAGTGGCATTGTGCTGGGTCGAGATGTATTGGATGTGCTAATTCTGAGAGGGAAGAATACAATGAGTCATTCGACACATTGCAAAAAAATAATAGCACGCCTCGGGCCTTTATCGATGTCATGCATATGCAAGTTAAGAAATTAGCAGATCAATGTGGCTCTCTCTAAGTGACCAACTCCCACCTCTTCAACCTTCAGGCTGACAGAGAGTTCAACCTAAATGACTAACAAAGGCGGCAGGAGCTTACTTTGCGATTCTTTTGCTGCAGCATGAGGTGGCGAGTCATTATCATTGTATTATATTCTCCACAGCCGTGAAATGTCAGTGCTTTGTTATTATATAAGATGTTTACAAATGGTTCGCAAGGAAAGTTGTGTCACTTCTAATATAGAAGTTTCGCCAAAGTCAGGTCCTACGTCTGTAAGCATCCGCAATGCTCTGATCGTCTGATGATCTGAGCAGAGGCGGTTCTGGGGTCAGTGAGTATTCAGGGCATACGAAATGGAATCATCCTTTGATTAAATACCACTATGGTACACTTTAAAATGAATGTTATCATAACTGCAAGAAATCATTTTTAATGAAGTAGATAAACGTACGAAGGTCGACTGATCTTTCCAGAAAAGTTTGCTTCAGCTGGTAAACACCTTTACCATTTGAAAATTTCAGACATCTGCATGTAAAAACACAAACACGACCGAGAGCTGCTTTATAGAAGAAATTATTAGAAGTTGATATTGAAAGTGGAATTGACAGTTTTTTTTATATTTGCCAAAGCTATTAAAGCAGCTTTACGTGTACGTGCATGTGTGCGCATCTTGTCTGTTGATTATTATGAGCACTTTGTGTACTCTTAAAGGGTTGAAGAAAATTATTTATATTTGTGTGTTTGCGGATAGAGCCTACAGACTCCTTTCAGTGAACTGGTTGAAGAGGGGCCGTTGTTCGGAGCAGAGGAGCAGAGCATTGAGGGTGACGGTCAAGCATTCCTATCAGAGATCAGTGAAGAAGATGTGGAGATCCTGAGGCAGAGAGAAGAGGCACTACTGCAGATTGAGGTAGGAGCTCTTTAGCCACACCCACTGAAGAGCTAGCTGCATTAACATGCAAAATACCATATAAACTGTAATGTTTTGAGATATTTTTTTATAATTTAAAAGAACTAAAACGTTTAGATTTTTGTCATATATCCATACAATCATCAGTGCCCTGCACTGTCCTTTCATTCCAGATTTTACACACACTTGAAAAGAACAAACATTATCGTTGGAAAGAACACCGTTGCATCACTTACATTTCCATACAAATAGAACCCTCAGGTCTGCATTCTTTCTGTACTCGCCATCATCTTTAGCAACTGTCTGCTTTACCAAAGCTTTCGGGGCAATTTTCCTGAGACTCAATAGTTCGGTTTATTCTGCTGTCTAGTCACAAGCACACAAGCAGAAGGCTTTTCATACGCCACTGAAAAACAGCATCACATTTCTCCACTGAAGTATGTCTCGACTGTAGCAAAACAGCTGTTTTCCTCCAGATGTGCATTTGCACAGATGTGAACTTGCGATGATGGGGTCGTTCTGTTGTTCTTTGACATCCGTTTGGGCCAATTTCAAAGCCGTTTGTTTTGGACGTGCACCGTGTGCTGGTTGTCTTTGATGCAGGGTGTTCAAAGACAAATATTAAAATGAAATAAATGTCAGCCCGTCGTGATTATCGACAAGGCTAGAGGGAAAGCGAATCGCGCAGATGGCGCATCAAACAAATGGCTCTTTCTTGTTTGAAAAGCATGGAGTTGAGAAACGAGAGGGGCCGCACGTCCTAATGACCGATGACAACCTCGAGAAAGCCTTGAAATGAAGACATATGGCTTCTCCCTCCTGAAGACCTGTCTGAAGTTCATAGACACTCACTTGCTAACCCAACTACCGCATCTGGCTAACAGACAGGCATCAAACAATCCCACGTCTAGAAGCCCTCTTAATAAATTCCCATTCATCACACGGACAAAACCTGAAAGGCTCAAACAAAACCGACAGCTTAGTTTAGTCACAGAGAAAATGGAGGTTTTTTCAGGTGATCAGAAGGTTGATGAGGATGAGTCGTTGCTCTGAGAGCTCTGACGCAGGTTCTGGAGATGTCTCTGGCCTCGAGCCCAACCGAGCTGATCATATCTGACAATGTGCTTTTCCTGTGTAGCATCTTGCCGCCTTCCCAGCCCCCCAAACCTCCAGCCTGCCCCACACCGCCTCCTCACGCAACTCTGCTCAAGTGAATCACCAGCATTTGCAACCCTACTCTCTCTCTCTTTCATCCATCTCTCTCTCTCCCGTTCACTGTTAGATGGGTTCCCGAGGGAAATGGAGAAGATGGAATGTCTGTTATCCGTGTAAAGTACAATCAGGCCCCCCCTCATTCTCTCGCTCTCTCTCCAAAAGCTGATCTGTCCTCCTGAGTAGTTCACATTTACTCTGGCGGCTTGTGCGTTCAGGCGAACCCTTCTTTGGAGAACCGTGCAAAGGGACGGACACGCACGCACACACAAGGCCGATAGAGGATGTGTGTGTGTGTGTGGGGGGGTGTTATTCCACATGCCGTTATGGATTCTCCATCTTGATTTTCTATGAAGCGACCCACAAGGGTAATGAACTGTACCTCTGGGATGACTAATTAGATTTGGATTCACCCTATATTACAGCGAAGCGACGGACACATTTGAAGGGAGGAGCCAGGCTCCGCCCTCCACCGTTTATGACATCAACCCCAGACGTACCTCGCTGACACTTTGGCACCGACCATCATTTCATCAAAATGAATTCGTAAAAAAAAAAAAGGAAAACATAGGGCACGACAAAGGACAACTTTCAAGGGGAATCTGAATGCAACACCTGGCCCATAAAGGAGAAAAAATACAGACACGTGTCTCCCCTGCAAATGTGTCCAGTGCATCCCTTTTGCCCTTCAGTGAGAAATGGAAGTTAGTGGAGCTACAGTAAATGATGTAAATGGCAGACAAGCACTGCTGTAATCTGCTCGTGAATCTCTAGTCTAGTAAAACGCTTAACTTTAGATGGAAAAGCGTCTACTTATAAAATTCCTTGTGCATTTTACTAGGGACCAAATCTTTATTGCAGAAAAGAGAGTTTTTTAAGTTGTTTCTCCCACACAGCAATGAGATTGAATTGAGTGCAAAGTCTCCTGCTTCTCTGATGTTTCCTCTCAGAAAACGCCTTTATAATCTCTTTTTTTCCCCCAAATGTGTGTTTTTTAGAGTTTCCAAAGGGACAGCGGAGGTTTTGTTTTTGACTTTAGTGAGGTGCTGTTCATTTCTCTTGGAGGCGTTTTGCTCTTGCAGTTTTTTTTTTCAAGCAGTGCTGTTTCTAATACTACTTTATATGAACAATTTTAAGTTTTAATCTAATGTTCTAATAAAATTCTAATATACTTCACAAATGTAGTTAAATATTTGGATTTCCAACCTAAAGTATTTATACCAGTATTAGAATAGAAAATCACATGTATATAAGATTGTGGTCATAATTCCAAATTCATTTGTAACCAAACCAAATTCTTTTATTATGCTTTTTAAAACGGGTAAAAGCACCATATGTTTTCTTTATGAGCACAATGCATTGTATCTAAGTGTCTGGTCATGTAACTGTATCCACAGTATGTATGAGCACATCATTTTATCATGTGTTGCTGTACTTTGTTTTTGTGCCTTGTACACGGAAGTTGTTATTATGGTGGCCAGTACATTGCATGCTTATCTACTTTGATGCATCAAGGCAAAGACGTTGTTATTCTTAACAAACAACCTGACCCTTGAGAGAACAACGGCTCTGTGGGGGTGCTCTCTCCCTCTCATTCTTGTTCTTTCTTGCTCTCTTTCCCCCTCTTGCTTGTCTGTTAACACATAGCTGACCGAAACCCTTACAGCGCATTTCCACATTAAGAACAGGTAAACCAGCAAAAAAAAAAAACTAATTTGAGTCCCAAACAAATGTCTCTTTTCTTTTCAGAGAATCAAAAACTGTTAGAGCTGTTACTGAATCAATCAGACTCGCTTACTGAACTGCTAGTCATTAATTTGGTCATGTCCGACTGCCGAAACAACATACATAATGCAAATTGCCTAATCAGTCTAAAACATGGAAAATCATTTACAAATACTCTGTAAAGCAAGGATATTTCACTGCATAGTAACTTCTAAACAGCATTTTACTTACTTGAGTATACTTGAGTATGCTGATAATGTGCCGTTATTTCAGGAGCTCTGGTTTCGTGACACTGATACTTTTTTAATTTATGAAACAATTTTTAAATTTGTAATATCTGGGAAGCGATAACACTTTAGTTCAAAGTATGCTCATTTTCTATAATACAGTTCTACATTATGCTAAAATGTTACTTTAATGTCATTTTAGTTCGAGCAAATGGACTAAAATGAATGATAGATGACAAAATGAGAGTAAATGTAAAGGATAGATTTTTTTTTTCAGTCGTCACACACTAAAAAGCTTTTACGACCAAACTAAGAGGCTCTTTCTGGTTTTACATTTGCTGTATTGATTTGTTTTTCTGAAAGTAATTTCTATCCTATTTTAAACATTAATATCTGTCTTGCTTTCTTTAGTGTTTGCCATTGGCTTTATTGTGCATCCCTGTGCTACGCCTCTGATTATTTTTTGTTGTTGTTTTTGTGTCACAATCAATAGCAAGTGCCGTTGAGCAACTCATATTCCAGTCCTCATCTAAAGCATGACATACACAACACTCCCCCGACCATCTCCTTTTTTTCCCCTCTGTGGATAAGATGCACACACGCACACTTTGTGCCCTAAGACTGTGCGCTTTGAGTTTTGAGGTCCTTGGGCTGTGACGGAAAGGAAACATTTGATTTTACATTATAAACCGTTTATTCAGCAAGGGCAAAAAAGAGACGTTTCACGCTTAAGCCCTCAGCAGGCTGCGCACGGAAATGTCATCATTTTTTTGGGGCTGTAAGCGTGCGCGTAAATCTGCTTAACAGTTTTTCTGCTGTGGCACTGACACCGCGTCCTGTTGCCCGTTGCCTTTGGGCTGGGGGGGGTGCGTGTGGGGTGGGGGTGATGTGGGGAGAATCTCATATCAGCGTTAAACACATTTATCTAGGAGAGTGAGAGAAATAGAGAGACAGAGAGAAAAGAGAGGCAGGGGAGAAGGGTGGTGGCTAGGATTCTGGGAGGAGGATGGAAGACAGCATTAGGAGTGAAAAAGCAAAGTCTTCCACAGTTCAGTACTGCAGAGGTTTTTAACCTTTACAGGCCTAGAGATCCTCCAACCACACTCTCCGCCAACCCGGTGACCTCCAGTAGAAAAGATAGATTTTCTCGGAAACCCTTTGTAAAATAATCAAATATTACCATTCTTTAGTGATTAACCGAACATTTAAAGCCAACTTGACACCCCACTGAAAGCTTTTTTTTGTTGTTGTTGCATTTAATGAGATTACAAGTTGTATTAAATATGGGTTTATATGAAACAGGATATTCAAGGCAGCACTTCAGTGTATTCGTAGGAAACTAGTTGAAATTTTACCCGTTATTTGTGTGTGAGAAAGAGAGAGTTTTTTAGTAAGTGTGTGTGTAAATCATTAACACTATTTGTAAACTACACTATTTTATCTAAATAAAGTATTATATTATATAAAGTAAATAAAGTAAAATATTTAAATGTTTTAGTGGTAAAATATAATAAAATATAAATAAAAACATATACATAATAATAATAATAATAGTAATAATAGTCTTTTTATTATTATTATAGTAACATTTATTTATTAATAGTTTTAGTAGTGGTGATACCTATTTTTTAAAGAACCGGAAAAGAACTTTTAACTAGTTGCTTATTAGCGTGCATATTACTAGCAATTTTTAGTATTATTAGGCATATATTAATGCCTTATTCTGCATGAGCATATAACCTGACCTAAACTAACTTTTATTAGGGAAAAAAAGGTGATCTCAGTATGTTAATGAGAATGTGTGTTCCCTAATCTAAAATGTTAGTAGTAAAATACTTACTATAGCTTTATTGCTATACATGTTATTTTCATACTACATAAAAAAATAATAACAACAAAAATACTTTGCGACATTAAAACATTATCTACAAGTTAATTATTATTTTGCATTACTCCATTTTAAAATACATAGAAAAAGATTCTTTTGTTTAAACAGGAGTTGTGTATCAGATGACAGACCTCCACGCAGAATCTTCACGGACTTCCAGGCAGAAAACCCTGACACTGAAGCACAAAATCTAGAATAGCCGTGTCTGGATAGTTTTTTTTTTTTTTTCCGTTAAGCCCAAATCATTTTAAACTAAGACTCGCACTGATTGTTTTCACAGACATCTGGATTTTTAGAGGCCTTCTGCCGGAGCATTGTCATTTAAGACCACTTTTTGTGGTCCAACTGCGCAAGCCCCACCTGTTCCTTGAATCCTTTGAGCTGCGGCAATCAAGCAATAAATAAGCTGCCAATTTGAATGCACTGAGGCTGTTAGACTGGCAAAGATCAAAGCCTTCTGTGTTAGCACAGCAAATACAGCATAGAGCCGAGCACCTCCCCTCCCTAAAACAAAACCTACACACCGAGCATAATTAGCCAGCATCTCCCCAGGCACTAGCTTAGCTGGCGCACTCTTCTCCACCACTGTCAGAGCTGAGATGACGGGCATCAGTACAGCTATCGCAAACACAATATGCTCTTTTATTTTCTTGTTTGCAGAAATCAGCCATTTTATGCGCAGTCCCTTGGCATCGTTCTGGAGATTGCTTTATGATTCTGCTTTCTTGGTGAAAGCGGCCTTACGTAAGTCTAATTATGCCCCTCAGGACCACGCAGGCCACTCAAGAAGGCTGAAAAACATTTAAACGAAGAAAGAAGAGGTGCGCAATACAAAGATAAGACTATCACTCGGAGCGATAGCTCACCCAGAAATTAAAATTCTGTCATTATTTTTTCATTCTCGTGTCCTTTCAAACCTCTGTTGTTTTGTTTCAGTCAAAAAAAAATTGTTTTTAAAAGATTATTACACAGCTTTTGTGATAAAAAGACAAGCTTTCAATCTCAACAGGGTTAAAATAATAGCATAATAGCTACTATAATATGTATTTTAATGTATTATTACAATAGAAGTAGTAGAAGCTGTAGTAAAGCAGTATACATTTTTTTAATATGCGTATTCTTATTACTCTTGTTGTTGTAATTATTTGTATTTGTATTATTATAAAAGAGTAGTATCACACACACACACACACACATACATATATATATATATATATATATATATATATATATATATATATATATATATATATATATATATATATATATATATATATATTAAAATGTCAATAATTGAAATAAAATTGCATGTTATTTTTATTTAGTACTGTCCAAAAATAAGCAATTTCACATAACAGAAGCTTACTCGACAAGACAAAATAATAATACAATGATAATACTTTTTTTTTTTTTATAAAAATGACCCCAAAAGTTTTTATTAATGACCCCATTTTTTTAGTTCAAAAGTTTATTAATACTATGTATCACTATGTATTATTTTCCTGGACAATGATAGTTGTTCATAAGCCCATTGTTTCTCCTGAGCAGTTCCTGATGTTCTTCAGAGGTTTTCCAGCATCTTCTGCAAATGTGAACCCTTTCAAAAAGTGACTGGTTAATTTTAAAATCAATAATTTCACACTGAAGACAAATAATAAAAAAAAAATTCTGGTGCTCGAAAAGTCCAGACAATGCATTCAGCTGGGGAATGTAAGAAAAAACATTATCCCTTATATATTTTTTTCAGTTATTCACATTTTATAAGGAGTGCGTAAACTAATGAGCACAACTGCATATAGCTTTTAAGATACTCTCAAAGAAACTCTCAAGCTTAAAACACAAAACTAAAGTCCACATACCATATAATAACATAACAGCATATTTGGATATGAATATGAGGGAGAATAGTATAAATAATGATGGGACTGGATTTTAATTTTGGGGCGGACTGTCATTTACGAAAAGGTCAGGTAGCAGTAACTTTTTTTTAAAATAATTTTTCCATATTATGTAAGATTTCGGCGTGCTTAGAGCATGTACTGTGCTTTAAAGGGCAAAAGTTACACTATTCACACTGCACTTGTATTTCATAGCTTCAGTGAAGTGTGTAGTGTTACTTAAGAGTGAAATTTAGGGCACTTATGGGTCACACACACACACACACAAAAAAAGGACATTTTAGCAACTTGACACTGAGCACAAGCTTGAGTTTGACTGACGTTTCAATCTGTCTGAGTATAGTTCTGCTAATACCTCTGTTTTCTGATCAGAGGCTGATGAAAGGCCCGTTTATCCAACTGCCTTGTATTGAGGAGAAACGTTAATGACATGGTTTATCTGTCTTGGCTTTTTGAATATTAGAGACTGTAAAAAGTACTGTAGATTTGATTTTCATTTACTGTATATAAATGATTAGGTTTAAATGGCTGCTGAAAATTAGCATTATCACAATAGGAATAAATTACATTTTAAAACATATAAAAAAAAAGCAGAAATATAGAAAGAAATAGCAGAAATAGAAAGCAGATATTTTGAATTGCTGTAATATATCGTTGTAGTATATTGACAATATTGCAGTTTTATTGCTGTTTTACTCTACGCCAAAAATAAATGCAGTCTGTAATAATTTATTTCATTTTATTTTACTTAATTTTATTTGATTTATAAACCAGGTTCCCCATTTCGACAGTTTAGTCTAGAGCAAAATTCAGGAAAAAAGAGAGCAGCATGGCAGTAAATGGTGATGCAGCCACTGTGGCATTCACACGGGGTTGGTCTCAGACTTTGAGTGAGAGATAGACTGGCATTTTGGAAAGGTAGAACAGCTGTAGGCTCCGTTTGGGTGGCGGGCTTCTGAGGAGACGTACAGCAGGGGTGGATGGATGGATGACTAGAGTAACGACAAGTGCTTCAAGCAAATGATGACTAACACACTTGCAGCATATGCATTTCATATAGAATTTAAATAGTGCATTGATGTGACAGTGAAGTAAGCGGTGCACTTGAGAAAGCCATTCAACACAGCAAAGCCTGTATCATACAATAAAACGACACAAAGTAGTCACGGAGCAAATAGCATTGCTTAGAATTTCGAAGTTATTTAGTTTGAATGATAGCTACATTTATTTGAATTACCAGACCGTTGCTCTGCTGTGTAAAGAAATGTTCTCTTCCCCGGCTGTCTACTGTTAAAGTTACGGTGAAAACTGGTAGATGTTATTTTTGGTAATTCTTTGTAATACAGTGGCATTTCTTTCTGCGGGGGGTCTTTTTGCCGTGCCAGTAGCACCGACTCAATTCGGTACCTTCTGAAAGCTTTCAGAAGCTCCAGCGTATCTTCGTGTTTCTATTTAAAAAGCAAAGGTTTATATTTCCAATGTTTTGCAGGATTGTGCTTTGTGCATTGAAGCCCGAGTCTGAAACTCGATTAAAAACTTTTTTTTTTCACACATCTCCTTTTCGGAGCAATTTTTATTTAGTTATAAAATATTTAATTCTACATTACAAAGTTTCCAAAGCTATAAAATGAAAACTAAAATTCAAATGCTTCTCATTCACTAAATAGTTTACATATGTGTTACAACAGATTTTGATTAAAATAAAAGATTTTTTGGGTTTTGTGAGTTGTTCAACTCTTCACTTATGGCACACATACTGTGTCCAGCATAATAGACTGGTCAATTTTCCTCCTGTATGAGATAGAGAATGCAGTCACCATGAAGAATTGTCTGTCTTACAGGGCATGTTGTCTTTTTATATGCTGTGTTGTAGATATGACAGTACCTGTGATGATTTATGATACAGCTATAATCTGATATTCCACTGCTTCACCTCATTTATGTGTATCACCCACGCATGAGCTTCCCTTATAGGCCAAACTCATAAGAAAAGTCATTTTTACCCTTTACCGCTTTTTTCCTTTTTTATCTATCTATCTATCTATCTATCTATCTATCTATCTATCTATCTATCTATCTATCTATCTATCTATCTATCTATCTATCTATCTATCTATCTATCTATCTATCCATCCGCTATTGCCAGGTAGTACTTGGTTAGATAGTAATTTAAACTAGATAGAGTCTAAATAGAGACTGTGTGGGACCAGTCTGTACATAAATAATCATACTATGTGTGTGCATAAATGTATATATTTCAATACGGCTGTGATGTTTCGGAGGTGCAGAGTGAAAGTTGCCTTTTTAGAGTATGTTGTCCTTTGAAACTGTTTTTATCCTTTTTTCACTACAGGTGCTCTCACTCACTTATTTCTGATGGTCAGAGCTCTCAGAGCTGATTGTCTAGCAGTGTGAGCGAACGCTCTTTTTCGCAAGCTATTATGAAGCTATCAGCCACCAACTGACTGTTCGAGGTTTCTTTTTTTCTCATTCTATCATACGCAGTTCACGCTATACTTTCTAACCCTCTCTTGGAGTTACACACGCCCAGCTGGCAGCTTCTAAATATGGAGATTTCAGGTTGTTAGCCCCAGGGGAGCTTTGATACATGCTGCGTTTAGTTCAGGACTTGAAATCAGAAACACAGAGGGTAGTCATATCATATTATCTTCACCTAGCGTAACACGTCAGCTTCATCCAGGGCACATTTCAGCTCTTATAAATGCATAAAAATGCTGCATTGTTGCTTGACCAAGCTCCGTGTATTGTGATATTTACTGCAGTGAGGTTATCACCTCTATATAAGGAACCCTGATTTCACCTCAAGCTATTTTATTTCAAGTGTTGTCCTTTTTTTCAGACTTACGGAATGTGGTTCATTCTTATTTCCTTGAAATCAGTAAACCATTCAGAAATATAGATTGCAAGAAAAAAGGTTATTCTTTAAGGAAGAATACAAATGTGTGTAATACATACATATACTGTATACACACACACACACACACACACATATATACATACATATATATATATATATATATGTGTGTGTGTGTGTGTGTGTGTGTGTGTGTGTGTCTTTAAATTTCCATTTATTAATAGTAGTAGTATTTACATTACGATATATACTATTAAGTGTGGAGAACCACTGGTTTGTTTCAAGACTTCAGATCCTAATAGCCATTTTGAACCTGTGCCCAGTCATTTTGTTGGGCCTTTCACTTTAGATCATCACCTTTTATCAATGACACTGCCAGGATTGCACAGGGTGTACAAAAACTCGGACCGAAGCCAGCATATTCTTTATTAAGAGACATTCATTTTGTTCAGAGCTGCCTCATTGTGTTAGCTTAAGCAGTAATAGTGTAGTTTCAATTTAAGGAGTCATTTAGCTGATGTGCTTATCCAAAAATACTAAAAATACACTTATTATTGGACAATCCCCCTGGAGCAACCTGGGGTTAAGTGCCTTGCCTTTTGATTACCAGCTCTGAGCTTTAACCACTGAAGCCCAGTTTTATATTTTAAAGGTAATGCGTGTCACTTTGTTTCGCTGTCGAGATATTTTCTCCTTATTTTTGCTAGCACTTTGTCCAAGCTTAATAAATAGAGGAAACTAAAAGTAGAAAAAAACATGATACTTTTTTCCCCCTTACAGTGTATGCACTGTCACAGTATTCAGTGTTATTGTAGTATGATTCATATACTACTATAGTGTTTAATATTGTTTAAAGATTAGTACTATTTTAAACTGCCCTAGTTGCCAAGTTGACATGTATTCTTTAGTTTCTTTCTTTCTATTTTACATTTAACATTTGTGCTGTGCAGAAAATCTGCACAGTCAGAGAAAAATTGCCAGTCTTTTAGTAGTAACCGGTTGTAAATTATCGGCAAATCTTAAAATGTTTTTTTTTTTACTCAAAAATGTTGAAATCAAATAGGTTACAAAAAATAAATACATATACTAAGGTACAAATATACTTACATATAAGTTTTTTTCTATCAGGAACAGCACAAGTGTTACAAGGTGGGGAAAAGCAAGGCCACAAATTTCACAAATTATACATTTTTTGGGAAATAATTTTGCCCTATGTGAGGACAACGCTCAGTTTTAGTCCAAAGTGATAACATTAGCCAGCATTTTCAGGGAAAAGAAAATTGCACACGTTATGTTTTTCATATTTTTGTTTTATTTTATTTCAGATTTAATTTAATTCCTGAAAACGATTCATAATAGTTTTGTACTTTGTTAGATTATTCACACATCCATTCATCACCTGTCTATTTTAAAGTGAACACGGACCACAAATAATTTCTCAATTCACTGGGAAACCTCAGCAGCCCTACAGTATATAATCAATAACTACAACCCTCCTATCTGCCTTTTTTCTCACACAAAACTCTCTCTGAGCTTTCCTCAGTGTTTTTTTTTGTCTCAGGTAGGCCGTCTGACGGCTTGCAGTCGCTCCCCATTCGCTCCTATCAGTCTGTGCTCCTGCGAAACCTCTTGGCTCGTTGCGTTCACAGAAGTGTCAGTCATCTACTGTTTGGGAGAGTGTATTTTTTCCATGACATCCACAGCCTTATCAGTCCACACATTTAATTGCGTGTCTGCGGCGGTTGCTGTCAGGAAACAGTATGTGTGTGTTTTTGGTGCAGCGCAGACCCGTGTGTCAGATGCAACAGATGTCTGACATTTTATATCTAATGAAACAATGGCAGACCCTTTGAATCCTATCGGACCCGTGTTTGTACGCTTTCCCCCTATATCTTGTCCTCTATCTTTCTTTTTCTAAATAAAAACAGAATGATGTTTGACATGAGCGACTTAATCGCAGTGCTAGGAGAAGGAGCATCGATTCGATCCACATGACACTTGGACTGTCGTTTTCTGTTCAACATTAGGGTTAGGTTTAGGAATGGAAACTCAGGCATATTTCTTGTTCATCAGAATATAATAATGGAATTATTCAGTACTGATGAAATCTAGTTTATGTTTTGAACATGGTAAATATAGTACATACATATACGGTACATACATAATACATACACATATAATAAAAAAATATATTATATATAAAAGTTGTGTGTGTTTTCAGGAATCAAATTCAGCAAGGTCACATTAAATGAATTAGAAATGACAGTTATGATCATATAAAATAAATGTAAAATAAATGTTCTTTTGAATCTTCAAAAAAAAAAAAATTAATATGTAATTAAATTTGTATTAAAAAGTATATTGAATATTAAGCTGCATGTATGTTTTTAACATGGTTAATAATAATAATAATAATAATAATAAAATATTAATATTAATAAAAACATAATATTAAAACATAAAAATATCAACACCACACCTTTTTTTTTGCAGTTGTGATATAATTCAGTATTGTGTGCAGGATCATATAATTTAATTCCTTTAAAATAACTTTAGATATTAAAGAAATATTTTTAGACTTTCTTTTTTTATTTAGTGACCAAACAATTATCCATTATTATTATTATTATTATTATTATTATTATTATTATTACGATTTCCATAGAGTGGAGAGAAAAACAACATACTATCAAAGTCAAAGTTGCCAACATTTTTTTTCAAAATATATATTATTTCATGTTCAACAAAAGAAAGATACTAGTACAGATTTAGAACAATTTGAGGGTGAATAAATGATTACAATATAATTTATTTCTTTAAAGTACACAAA
Source organism: Puntigrus tetrazona (assembly GCF_018831695.1). Classification (NCBI taxonomy): domain Eukaryota; kingdom Metazoa; phylum Chordata; class Actinopteri; order Cypriniformes; family Cyprinidae; genus Puntigrus; species Puntigrus tetrazona. The sequence continues at coordinate 22,462,568 of NC_056714.1, read as the reverse complement.
GAAGACGAAGAAAGGGAAAGAATTGTCTGCAGACAAAAATTCTCACTTGTCATAATTGTCACAGTTTTGGTATTCTTCTGATCTATCTCTATGAATGATCCAGACAGGAAAGTTACAGCTGTAGAACTTCCAACTGTTTCATTGGTTCATGTTACCCAAAGCACTCAACCGCTCAAAGTGACCCGTCTGAAGCTTTCTCCACTGCACGCAGTCTCAGGAGATTGCAAGACCATGGGTCTTCATGAAAGAGTAACATAAAGACGAGCGGTGGGTATTGGGTCATAAAGGAACTCGTGTGCTTATTATAACCTTTATAAATGATGTAAAGAGGCACACCTCAGCCCCCAGGGCTACCCAGACTCCCCCTGGGCAGAAGGACACAAAGTGCTCTCAAAATCAATACATCACTTTCTGACTCTTTATACAGTATATAAAGACTCAAACATACTCATGTTAACGTACTGAATGAATTCAAGGTTTATTTAACGTTTTGCCTATTTGTTTATTGCTTTCGGTGGGTCTCAAATTAACAGACACTTAAATGTTTTTAGTCAGTAATGTTTTCCGTGTTTTTTAATTCAGAAATGATTGAGTAAAAGTTATGGTATGGAAAAGTCATTAATGTTCTTTTGAAAAGAATGGTTTCTAAAAAATAGTAAGCAGCATAACTGTTTTTTTTTCTTTTCTTTTTTTTTTTGATTGATAATAATATGAAAGAAAAGCTTCTTGAGCACCAAATCAGCATATTAGAATTATTTCTGAATCTTTTTTTTTTTTATAACGATATTTATAGTTTTTTTGTCAAATACACACAACCTTAGACAGCATTAAAAAATCAAAAGCAACAACAAAATCCAAACCCAATGTGTTATTTTGCATACAAAATATATATATTTATATAAAGATACTTTGGCCGCTACATGAAATATTTTCATAATACTCACTTTAGCGCATGTCTCACCAGGCAGGTGTCATTACTTTATGTTTGATAGATAATACAGCAAATTATTTGTCTAAAAGTTTATTCAAACTGTAAAGTTTGTTTAGGTCATTTAAGTAATTTCTTCATATTTCGTCAGACTTTTTGTCCCCAGCCTTCCTTCAGTGTGTTGAGTAGTGTTTGCCGGGTATGACTTGTGCTTTGATTTATTCTGAATTAAGTGCCTGTTAGCTACAAACCCAATTCTCAAAGGGGTTGCGGCTCCACGGAGAAGTGTTTACTAAAGCAGCCATTCTAAACATTACAGTAAATGAACTTTTGATTGCTCTAACTACATGTGTATTTTTTCTTCGCCATCCTTTAAATTTCTCCCATCCAATCAAGCGTAATGACACTCCATATCCTGTCGTTTCTACGCACTGAATTTAAATTGCGCGAATGCCTTGGTGGGAAAAATAAATATGTTGCTCTGTGATGGTGCCGACGGTCAGAGAGAGAAAATGCAGAAACTCTTTAGTAATGTGTGATTTGCTAGGGGCCATTTTGGCTCTGGCCAAACGGTTCGTGCCAAGAGCCAGGATGGCTGCCAGTTTCCCAAACAATTGCAGACACCTGTGATGAATGGCTCAATGGTTTGAGCTCCACTGACCCAGCTGCAGTTGCATAGGGTTGTGTATGGAGACAAAAAGGCCTGTGAGCAGGAGATAGACTCGGGCTTTAGAAGACACCATGTTGCTTCAGGCCTGTGTAGAGGGAATTTTGACACGTAACAGCACCAGAAGAAGAGCTTTGCTTTTAAAATGTTTGGTCTCTTATGTTGTGACCACACAGTATATTATGATGTGTTGTCACAGTAGGATAATTTAAGTCGTCAATAATATGAAATAACAGTATTTCATAATTTGTCATACCAATTTAGATTTTCTGTTTACTAAATAAAAAAGCATCTTTTAAACTTTAAAATATATACTAATTTAAAATCTAGAATGATAATGCATAGCCTAATAATAAGAATTAACAAAACAAAAACAGGCTATTTCTCATAAATGTTTTATTCTATTTAAATAAAATTTTAATTTTTAATTTGTTCATTTTCACTATCATTAAGTTTTAGTCTTTCAGAGTTTTGAGTTTATTTAGTTTTACTGTAGTTTCAGTATTTTAGAGTTGTCCGTAACTATACCAGTATTTCAGAATACTTGATATTGTATGTAATTAATAAATACGTTTTTAAACTTTAAAATATATACAAATAATACAAATATTAATGATAATATTACTGATATCTTTAAAATATAAATTTAAATGATAAAATATGAATATCGGGCAAATTTCAGGGTTATTATGAATCAGAATTTTTAAAAATGATTTTCAGTTCGTTTTCTTTTTAAGTTCCACTCTATTGTCGAGTTTTATTAAGTTTTTAGTGTTAGAGTTTTAGTAGGGCTATCCAAGTTAATATGTTAAATGGTGTTAAACATTTCTTTGAAATGTTATGATATATAACATTTTTTATGCCTTTTTTTATTTCATTGTGATTTCTTTGGGAGTCATGAAAATGTATTAAAGCTTTCTCTTTTTTCTCTGTAATGTTTTGTAGCTCATCTACACCCAATTATAAGCTTATAAGCTTCTGTTTATGTGTGTTAAGGTGTAATCGGTCGTCATTACGATCTATTTCCTTTCGATGTCTCTATTTTATTTGTTGTCGTTTCATTTATTTAAAGTAACTTAAGATGCATGAGAAGTCCATTTCAGAGCACTCTGACGTTTGCCTCTGTTTTGTTTTTGCAGAGAGACATGCTGGACGTCAATCAGATTATGAAGGACTTGGCCAGCATGGTGCATGAACAAGGAGACACCATAGGTGAGGTCTTATTTGTGCGCGTGTGTGTATGTGTTCGTGGCTCTGTGTTTCCAGTTAAGAGTCTATTGACTCATCCTTGTTTGTCTGGCCTTTTATTGATAATCACTTCTCCCCCCCATATCTATCCCATAATCCCCCGCTGTGCTAAGGTGAAGTTTCAGAGGAGAGAACAAGACATCACCTTCACCAGCTCAATACATGACAGACAGAGAGTTAGTCTCTACAGGTCTCTGGAGGAGACTGAGATCAGAGAAGATCCTCAAAGATTCAATTTATTGTTAACAGGCAGAGAAAGACAGACCGATATTAAACTGGAAGCATGATTTAGGAGCTGAGTCACCGGTTACATGCAGAAAGCAGGGATAATAGTGTTGTTGCTTGCTTGTTTGGAAAATTTTTTGCCTAAACCTTTGACATTTTCAGTACTGAACATTATTATGTTAAGATGTTTCTGTTCACTTGATTTTAGTTTTTAGTGTTTTATTTTGAATTTATTTTCAAATACTAGTATAAAATACAAATAATACAAATTGGTTTTAATGTCGATATCACAATAAGCACTGACCTTTCTATAATAACCATAATTTGTAAATGAAAATGCTATATATTTACATGCTGAATTTTTATTTTTATTTGTGCCGTCAAATGATTAATCATGATTAATTGCATTCGAAAAAACTTGTTTACATAATATATATGTGTGTGTGATGTGTATATTTTTTTTATATACAAACACACACATTATATAAGAAAAATGGGTTATGCTTTTATATTGCATACATGTATATATAATACAAAATATAAGAAAAACCAATCTTTTATTTTAGATGAGATTAATTGCGATTTTGTTTATTTATTTATTTATTTATTTGACAGCACTAATTTTGAAATATTTATTTTTGCCTTTTCTGTGCCGAAAGATAAACGAAACTCTAAAAAAGTCATATGGCTTTCAAAAGATATGAGGGTGAGTAAATGAATTACTAGGTCTATTACTTTAAGACTTTTTCAAATTTGACGTTTATTGCACATTTATGTCATTCTTGCGCTCCCTTACGTATTGTTGAATACAGATGGCTGTGCGTGAGTGTGCATTAGAATTTAATTTACTTCAGTTAACGGATGGCATGTGATTGAAAACGTGAAATATTAAAGATTTTATAGAGCTGAATATGGCTGCATAAGATGAGAGACCCTTAGCCGTGGCCTCTCTGTCGGAAAATGCCCATTCCTGTTCTAATTGGTACCCATCCAACGCAGTGTCCTTTCGTCCGGCCGTTTTAATTAATCCTGTGTGTACTGTACATTCAACAGGTCAGATGAGTAAAGATACCGTTCCTTCAGGAGAGGTTAAGGATGTGCTTTGCACATTCTTCATCCTAATTTAACACCCTCACGGTCACGATACAACAGCAGCTCAAGGGAAAAAGAGAGAACATGAAGGTGTAACACAATGAGGAAGGAGTTGACGAGAGAAAAGGGAGATTGAAACTTTTCTTGTCACCAACTTCCTCCCTCGCACGGACACTTAACATTTACACAGGAAAATGATGTCAGACACGTTGAAGGTTATCACAAGTTATGACTAGCGAAATAACTAGAATCTATCGGGACACACAGTATACAATAAACCACCCAATAACGCTGTTTTGCCCTTTAGAAGGACACTTGAGGATATAGGTGGACTATGTTTTGCTTTGTTTTCATCTTTTCGGTCCTTCTCATTATGCTTCATGCATTGTAATTTTCATATTTTATTTATTTTAGCACCTTCTGGTTTCTCTTCGCCTGTAAGCTTTGTTTAAAAGATGATCCATTTGTCCAGGCCTATCTAGTCTACTATGTCTGATACTTTTTCACAAAATGAAGCCATCTTGATCACTCTTGATCACTTAGTTATGACAGAGCTAACAAAGGACAATATTCGTTTGTATTTTATTAGATTTATTTTATATTCCTATTCTTATTTTACTGAAAATAACAGGAAGCTTCATACAATTAAAAATGCTATTAGAAATGGTATTTTTCATATTACAAATAACTGTGAAATTAGTAAAATGAGTGATATTGGTATACATGTAGAGTGCTTAATTTCAGGCTGTTATGAGCAGGGTTATTATCATTAAGTAAAATTTAAACTACAAAGAATTACTTGAAATAAAAAGCAAAATAAAATAAAATCTATTTATTTTACATATTATTTATTTTATTTCCAAAATTTCAGGCAACATTTCTCTGTTTAAATTAAAGTGCTAATATATATATATATATATATATATATATATATATATATATATATATATATATATATATATATATATATATATATTTTTTTTTTTTTTTTTTTTTAATTTTTTTTTTAATGAAAATGACAAAAAAAGAACAACAAAATAGTGCTTCTAATAAATTAAAATAAAAGCAGAAAATATTAAAACAAAATCTAATTCAAAATATTAACAAAAGCTATATTAGAATAACTGATTATGAGTTTCCACTTCAGTCAACAGTTACGTTTCAAAACAATTTTTTCATGGAAATAAAGCCACTCAGCTCATGCTTCTTTCTCTTTTTGAACACACTGAGCAAATGCAATAGGGGGATTTAAGACATGTGTGCCCCTCCAACTGTCATCCTTTATTTACCAAACATTGTATTTTTCCTTTTAAAGCCACAGCTTAAGAATGAAATGAAAGATGCTATTCTTCACATGGTCGTGATATGTTTCTGGATACTCCTGCAGAGTCACTCTCTTACAACTTGATTATAACATGATAAACAAATACATATGCGCATGCAACATGCAATCATTTCATGAATGCCTATTGGAAAACAATATTGGCATTAAGAAAACAACATCCAGGTGTGATGTTTTCAGGAGGTCTTCTTCAGATCAGGAAGGGAAGTAAGGCCAGAACTAAAATCTGTGTGACACATTACTGTTTTGCTCAGAAACAGATATGGTTGAATTGCTCTTTGCCTTTGTACCCGGTGTGTTTATTAGGAGGTGGATGTGAATAAAGTTGTGACACGTACCTGAATGAAATGGCTTGTGCTATTCTAGTTATCCAATTACAATTACAAGTAATTTTTTAATATTATATTAAATTATACTACAAATTTCATTTATTAAAGTCAATCATATTAAATTTGTAAAGTATATTTAATAAATGCATTACGGATTACATGAATAGTTTTCATTGGCCATATTCAAATGCATTGAAATACTGATCTAGACAGATTCAAATTGTATTATTATTATTATTACGACTAAGATATTTGTTTAATAAACTAATATTTAGTTTACTATATAAAAATAGAAATATTAGTGCTGTCAAATGGGTAATCATGATTATTCACTTCAAGAATTTTTTTGTTTACATATATATGTGTATGTGTGTACTGTGTATATATAAATACACACACATACATGTATATATTTGAGAAAAATGTGTTGTTTATATAATAAATGTAATTTACATATAAATTATATGAATATAATTGAATCCATGTAAATGTTTCAATAAATATATATATATATATATATATATATATATATATATATATGTGTGTGTGTGTGTGTGTGTGTGTGTGTGTGTGTGTGTATAAATACATAGATAAAAAATAAACACAGTGCACACGCATATATTATGTTAACAAAAACATATATTTTGGTTGCGATTAATCACAATTATTCATTTGACCGCAGTAATATTTATCTCTCTCTTGTATGCCAGGAAAGAAGCTCAATAGAAGCTCAATCTCTATGCATGTTTGGTGAATTTCTTTGTTCCGCCAAAGGAAAAGAAGATATTTTGTAAAACATTTTTAAGGTTCGCTTACAAGAACAAAGAAATTCATGCAGGTTTGGAACTACTCGAGCGAGAGTAAATGATGACAGAATTTTCTTTTTTGGTTGAGTTATTCCTTTAAGTTTATTCATGTTATTTTAAACATAAAAATGAGTCCACCCGATGCAGTCCTGTGCGTGTTTCTTCCATTTGATCCTTTTATTGCGTGCCATTTACTCTGCTTTAGCAATGCTTAAGGTTATCTGTGTACATAGTGTGTCTATTAATTCTGTAAAGAGGTGATGTGATTCTGTGGCTATGAATGCTAAATTATGTTTCAGGCTAATTGGGTGTTTGTTTTACGGCTCAGCTTTGTGCCTCCCTAATTGGTTGATTCTTTAATTATTTCCAGCCTAATGTTTTCAGGAGTATTCACCGCGCGCACGTGTGTGTGTTCGAGTCAGTAGTGACCAACTGAGGAGTCTCTAGATAAGAGCTCGTCAAGCCTGTTCATTTAGAGTCATTATAAAGTATGTCCCTGTAATTCTTAAATGAATTGAGGTTGATGGAAATTAAAAAGCAACAGTTGAATTGTGTTTACGGAGACTGTTTGCCCATGTCTGGCAGTCGATAAGGTTATATTACACAGAGCAGGACTCCGCATATAAAAAGCTGAATTAAAAGAGAAACAAGAGCCGGTGTGATTCAGCTGGTTTAAAGCACAAACAGTACTGGCCTTTTTGGACCCCGGTGATACGCACTTCATCTGCAGTCATCTGTTTGATATGCATTGTGGTTAATGGTACATCTTTTATCTATTGTTTAACACATTTTGTTTAGTTAGTGAATTAAAAATGAAACCAAACAATAGTTTTGTTCCAAAAACTAGCTTACTTGGCAAAACCTGCTCAGCTAGGCAATGTTTTTGAGCTTTATCCTGAGGTGAGGAAACAGTATGTAGCGAAATTATGTTGGAGTGTAGGATAACATAAACTTTAATAATAAGACAACCCCAGAACGAGCTGCGAGAAGAAAGTTTTAGAAAGGTGTAGCTGACTAAAACCTATGGAGTCTATGAAAATGTCTACATTTTATTTGGAACTGAAACATTTTATTTGCTACTAATATCTAATCTTAAACTGATTATACACAAAACATTTATGGACTATTTTTTGCATTTTTTTTGTATCAAATCTTAAGCTAGGTTTTGGTAACGTCAGATACTAAATTTTGCAGCAGTCATTATATCTACATTGGTTTTCGACAATAATGCATAAACTGTTCAAGACAAATCAAAAAATTACATTTATTGCATACTTCAAATCCATTATCATATTTATAATAATAATTATAAATATATTATAAAATTCTAAAAAAAAAAAAAAAAAATAAAAAAATGTATTCCACATATTGTACATTATTATTCTTTTCTCTAAGCCCCGCCTTCAGAAACGGGTCGAATTGTACAAAGCTCATTGTTGTAAAAAAAGTGAAGTGTGCTCTGATTAGCCAGCTTTCCAGTGAGTTGTGATTGTCTAAATACTGCAAGCGTTTGGTGGAAATTTTACTCCACTTATCATAACACAAAAACAATAGAACGCATTACAAATGAGGCATTTGTTGCATCCAGTGGGGACACAATTACTTATTATAATGACTTAGTACTGTCTTTTTACTTGCCGCGTTGAATTGCTCCGCATAAACATGACCATGCCTGTGATCGGAGAAATTACAAACATTAAGCACCACCCTTCACTGCTCAAAACTCGCGTTTGAATAGTAAGTATCAGGTTCTTTTAATAAAAAAACGCAACTTACTTTTTTTTTTTTGATAAGTGAGGAATGCCAGAGATTTTTCTGTTATTATTCAAACAAAACACACACACACAGAAAAAAGCTGAACTCTCAGTAATGTGTAATTTAAAAAAAATATCTTGCACACAATGTATTATGATTAGGCTATATAATTTATACTCAATGACATATACGTAAAGTGTTTAATATACAATCATTTAGGTTGAGTAGCAATCCAGTCTCGAATTTTTTTCTGATGTCTCTGTTCTCTGATATTAGTTTGTAATATTATGTTTATCCTCTCAGAGTAGGTTGGTTGGCTGTTACCCTGGCCTAACGTCCTTTTAAATTAAATATGTAGAAATTTCTAAGGCAGGAAATGAATTCCAGTGCTGTTGAAAAAAATTGGTGGCCACCATGGAGCTCTATTGAAATCGACCGAATCTCTTGTGCACTTCGTGTGAGAAGTCATTTGTGCCATGTACATGAGTGACAGTTTACAGAGTTGCTATGAAAAGCGTTTCGAATCATTCTCTTATGAAGTTCCATTACATTTGGGATGCTGCTGCAGAAAAAAGCTGCTTTTGTAGACAGTAAACGGTGAGGTGACTTTTAGAACATCGTCGCTCTATAGCTTTGATAAAAATCCATTTAGAATGTGTTTTTGACACAAGTGACACTAATAAGAGGTTGGTTGCCCTGCGGGGTGTGTTTAGCAGACATGGCTGATGATTCATCAAGCACAGGGCCTTCTTTTCAGTTTTGCCATTGAAATATTGATTGATAAGTCTCTGTATGATGTGTCTTCTCCCTTCAGTCTTTCTAAATGCGCCATTTCTCATTTCCACCATGATTCTCTGTGCCTATATTGGTAGTAGATGACAGGTCAGTAATCTCACATAGAGATAGAAGAAATGTTCACGCCGGGAGGGTTATATTGGTCACTGGAGTAGATACTGAGCGCTTCCTGAATATAATGCGGCCTACACACGCTTTCGGATATTGCTTTGTGTAAACTTTGGTTTGTTTGTTGTCGTCTGCATCGTTCGAGACCATATTCCTGCTATTTTTCACTTTTGTGACTCAATGAATCTCGTTGATCAGGCGCCATCATCCTGAGAACGGCTTGTGATAACAAGAACTAAATGGGAAACTACAATATAAAAAATGCTGGGTAAAATATGAACAGAATCAGCGATTGGTTCTGGTTTAGATTTTTAAAGCCAGTTTTTGAATTACAACCCAGAAGGTTGGGTTGAACATTTAACCAGCTGCTGGGTCAAAACAACTTAGTTCTGGGTTCTGTCCATATTTAACCCAGAATTTATTTTTAATTTTTTATGCTGTATGATGGGGTACATTTAGCTGTTACCAGAAACAGAAAGAAACATGGGGTTGAGATGAATCCGAGTCAGGAAGGTAGGATGAAAAATTAGTTGATAGCATGTTGTAGCATCCTTTAAAAGTCCGTCTAACAGAATGATGGATGAAAAAATACGCGTTCCCACACAGGTTGCCAGGTTCTTTCCATTGCAAACCCTCCCCTTCCACATCTCACGGTGACGGTGGAGACCAGGACCAAATCAAATCAGAGAAAGATAAACAAAACCTCATTAGTTCCTCCAGCTAGGCGGAGGTGAGGTCTACAGTGTTCCCCTCAGCTGAGCCTGCCCTGCTTTAACCCCGCTGTAACTCTCCCGCTTCTGCTTTCGTTCTGCTCTCCTGTGTGGTGAACCGCACATTTGTTTTTAATTGGGAAGGGAATTGACTTTGCATTTGAATCAATGCTCTCACTTGCTAGTATAAGTACATGTGCATTGGAACAAGACAACTCATTTGGATTATTCAAAGTTAATAATTGGCTGACTTTCCTGCGAATTAAGGAAGCAAGGACATAACAGAGTCTTTGTGAGTTTCTAGCTGATTATCATACAGTATGTGTGTTTCTAAGCACAATTCTTTGCGGAAAATGTCTTTTTGTGTTGAATTTCTGAACAGAATATTAGCTAATCTGCTGGGACCGTGAGAGATGTCACAACTATTTGTTTACGCTTTTGTACTAGATATTTCCTAATACACAAATGGTCATACTGTAACCATTAAAATATATATTTAAATACTTCACAGACCAATAATGCAGTAAATGCTTCACAAAACAGTTTAGAATTGAGTTTTAATAATTCATTTGGCACAAGCGCATCCTGCCTGTGAAGGGTTAATTATTGAAATGAAAAGCTTATGATTATAATTCATATATAAATTAATAGTGTGCCATTATTTACTCATCTTCATGTGACACCAAAACATTCAATCAGTTCCCTTGTTCAGTAGTAAGGGCACTTATCAGGGAGTCGGCCATTTCAAGGTCTGTCTCAATCGCGAAATCCTTCCAGTGCACTGGGACATTCGCTCCCTGAAAAATCACAATGCACCCCAAAAAGACAGACCTTTTTTTATATTTCAACATAAATGCACAGCACTTGACTGGTAATGAACACACATAATTAATTTCATAATTAATACTCGGTTAAAATTTTGTAAAATCATGTAACAGAATCAATCTTTATTGGATAATCATTTAATAAATTCTGTAATTTCTATATTAATAGTTAATTTGAGCTTTTTGAGCTCATGAATGTTGTTGTGTGGCATCTCTGCTGAAATTAAATAAATAAATAACATGCCAGTTTGGAACAATTATGAAAGTGAGTAAATAATGCCATTATTATTATTATTATCATGAACGGGAACCAAGGTTTCAGTGAATAATAATTTGAATTTGGGCTGATTCCCAAAGAGAGTTATCAACTCTTTTTTTATTATTATTAAAATGATTTTAGTAAAGTATTTATTTAATAATAATAATAATATTAATTTAATTTGATTTTTTTTTTTTGTACCATTAACAGTCCCTGATCACTATGAATTATGTTGTTGTATGGCATTGCTACAGAAAAAAAAATAATAGCACGTAGGCTTGTAACATAATGAGGGTGAGTAAATAATAACAGAAATTTTGTTTTTGGCCGAACTCTTTCTTTCAACATGGTCTTTTGTGGTGATTGTGTATAGGGAACCACAAAATGCAGTGTAGCTTCAGTTCTTGGCAGCATCAACATTGGGCACGTTGCTCTCTAATCTCTTTCTCCCTGGGAGAGGGAACATGAATGAGAGAGTGGGTATGTTTATAAAGGTGCTCTGGTACACTGTGTGCTTGGACAGTCTTTTATATGAGTGTGGATAAAGGAGTCACACATTCTTTCATGAAGTTTGGGGTTTCATGTACATGGGCTGAAAATCATCTTAAAAAAACACATTCATAAACACATTGTAACATGATGTACATCATAACACAATAACAACAACAGCTTGTTTTCCCTCTTCACAGACAGCATTGAAGACTACATTCAGACCACGTCGTCGCACGTGGAATCAGCCAATCAGGAGCTTGCAAAAGCCAGTCATTATCAGGTATGTTATTGACGTCTTGGAAAGCTTTTGCTCTGATAGCAGCATTAAGGTACACAAAAAACTGTTTGGTAAAAAGAGTCTTTCAGTAGCAGTCTATAAACACAATTATTGTTGCAGGTTTGTTTATTAGTTTCAGCTGACATCACACAGTGAGATTTTAAACATGTTGTCATTCATTAGCCGCTCACTTCAGTAATCATCCTTACCTGACGGGTGGACCATAAACCCATTTGAAAATTTTAATTTGTCATTGATTGTTCTCAAGCTCTGTTTGAGTATATTGTGTGTGTAAAAACAAAATGGCTGTATTACACATTTGTTTACTCTGATGCCATGCATTTCATAATTGACACAGTTAGTGGACTTTTTCAAATTAAAAATGACTTTCATTCAAAATATGTCTGTCGTGACGACTCTTGGAGAGTTTGGCGTGGTAATATGCATGGCGATGCTAATGTGTTTGGTCTTGGTGCTACACATAGGACATCCTGCATAAGAAATCATCTCTATGTATAACTTGCATAATATTACCCTGTAGCAGATCTATACAGGTGGAGCTGGGGAATGTGGAGGATTGAAATGCTCTGAAATGCTCTGCAACTGCTACAGCAAACACTAGCCAAGTGTTTAAAGGTGCTGTATGTATTGCAGTCCAATTTCAAAATATTGGAGACAGCATTTTTTACCCAGCCCCTCGGACTTGACCCACACACAGGTTCACGCTCAGGCCCCTTTCATTTGCCAGCTTCCATGACTGAAATTAAATACGCTCTGTTATCCACCAACTGGCAACCTGGGGTAAACTGACGTTGGGCAGGTTTCAAAACAGAGCCCAACATTCTGGGCCGGAACGCAAATTTTCAGAATAACAGACTGTAGCATTGTTTTAAAGATAAAACAAGTATGCTGACTTAACATGTTTCTTAAATATCAGCAAACATACTATGGCATTTTTATGCTTTAGTAAGATCAAAATCCTACATACAGCACTTTTAAATGTTGAGTGTGAAAGCTCATTGGCTGATGATGTGAAATTAAACCAATCAGCTGCACCATATGAACGATGATGTAATTGTGTCAATTTGAGTCAGCTTGCACCATTCTAGAGTGTCATCTTTGTATTTATTTCAAACCTATGTTCTTGGCATTGCTAGTGCCAAACTCATCTGTAACAGGGTGTGTGATATCATCTGATAAGGATGATAAGTTATTAAATGTGGAGTAATAAAGTAAAGATAGCAAAAACACAATTAAAATAGTCCATGTGGTTATGTTATACTATAAGAATACTTTTTCAGGTCTTTAACTCATTCATGGTGCTGCTGATGCAGTAGCTCGCGCTCTATTTTTACTTTCTTTGTGTATAAATATAATTCTCATAGCTTCATAACATTATGGTTGAACCACTGATCTCAAATGGACTATTTTAACAATGTCCTTACTACCTTTCTGGGCTTTAAACGTGTTAGTTGTGTTGCTTTCCATGCATCATATCAAAAATATTCTTTTATTCCTGTCTGATTAGAGCAGTTGGTGTTTAGATGCGATCTTTCACATAGTTCCTCTCTGGGATTCACAATTCTACCCGTTTACCGATTCCTGTCTATCTGAGTTCATGTGTGGCAAAGCAAATGAACGTCCCAAACGGGTGCTTTAGCATTCCCCTCTTGGCCGTAGTTTTCTCGCCTCTTCCTTCCTCCACTTACAAAAGCGCAAGGGAGTAAATGAGTGAGTAGCAACAGCTTTTGGATTAATTGTCATTTCATTATCTCAAGGAGAGCTCAGCCGTGACCAAACTCACGCAGAGCAATTTAGCACTTCGCCAGTCCCGCTGCCGCCCACCCTGAGGGGAGGAGGGAAACGCCTGGCTTAGGGCGCTACCGCGTTTCCTCTCGAACATCTCCCATAAACCCACACTGTTGAACATTACACACACAAGTCAATTAAAAATAGCAAGTCATTTTCTTTCCATGGACCAAAATGTCAGTTAACCGAACGCAGGAAATAAATTGAATCTATAATCCATCAAGCCAAAAGCAGTTCCTCTCCTTCCATGGAAGGTCTGTAAGTGACAAGAATGATGTTGTATCAGCCCCATCAGAGTTCAATGGAGCACGATGGAACATGATTGTTCATTACCATGCTGCTGCTCCAAACTCTAAACTCAAATGAACAGACACTGAATAGAGTTCACGCCATAATACACAGTCTCCAGACTTCATTTACCATTACTCATTTTCTCAGTCTCTCCATTACAAGCCCATTTTGATGTGGAAAAGTGCTTTATTGGGCACTCTTAACTAAGTGAATCTTAGTTAAGTTTATTCAGCTCGGGTCTAAGGTCCGTGTTTAGTCTTCAAAATCCCTTTTTCTGCAAGTGCTGCATCCATAAATGAGCAAAGTTTATAATTAGCGTAAATTTAGACACGATATTTGTTGTGCGAATATTTCTGAGACACGGGATAACTTTGTGTCTCTGAGGAACACATAGCAGTGCTGTTTCATTCTTGAATTAATCGTTTGTTGCTGTACAAATCATTTACAGAAAAGGTTCAATGACACAAATATAGTTGGACGTTCCGTTACCGAATGAATGAGCAAATCTGAATTATTCCAAATGAATTAATAACCGACTCATAATGATTATATATACTATGTCACATAAAAAATATATTATTACAAATTACTGTTAAAAGTTTAATTAATTAAATAATCAATTATTATTTATTCTCAAGCTGCAGTGATTTAATCCAAGAACTGTAGAAATATCAATAGCATTTAAAATGTGTATTTTAATATATTTTAAAATGTAATTTACTTCTACAACGGCACAGATAAATTCACAGCATTATTATTAGCACTATTATTGCAGTCTTCAGTATTACCTGATCCTTCAGAAATAATAGTTGAGTATTTACCTCTAGGAGCGCTATACCAACATCAGGTATTCAACCACTTATTTTCTCTGGTAAAACAAACTCTCTGAATACTGATGATGGTTATTTTTCTTGAATCCATGGAAAGAAGCAGCAAACACTTAAATATCAGGTATGGTTTCATGTTTCACTTAAAATCAGCTCAAATCCCTGTGGTTAGATCAGTATACTCAGTAATGTGTCTTTGACCTTCAAGTATGTATGTTTTAATTATACTGTGTTGTAAATAAAATGCAACATTTTTAAGCCAGTTTTCAATTTCCTTACATTCTTTCTTACCTTACCTGTCATTATAGGGGAGGGCCGTTTTGTCCCTCAAATGACAATCACTGAATATTAATGGCCATTGTCACTCCCCCATACAGGCTTTCAATCACAAAAACATGTCTTTAACATTTTCAAATAAATATATTGTTTTCTGTGAAGGAGTAAGACTGATTAGTGAAACGTCTTATGCAGAACTATTCAGTATGAATTTTATGGCTTTATTTCAGTTTTTCCCCCAGAACTTACAAACCACGCATAATATTTTTTTCTCTACACATCCATCTTTTTCACATATTACTGTAGCAGTTTGTGCTGAATACAAAAAAAATGTTGACCAATAGTGTGTTATAAGTAGCTGAAATAAGCACAAATGTCATGTCAAGGGCATGTCAAAACATCTCAAGGGCCCCAAAATCACTTCAGACCCCTGAGGGTAATATGCTCAAAAACATTTATTATTATCAATTTTAATAACCGTTGTGCTGCTTCATTTTTTTTATACAATATACATGTTTTTGATTAATTAATTTTACATATCTTTAGTCACATTTATTAAATTAATTTATAATAATAAAAATATTAATTTATCAAAAATGTTTTTTTACAAGTGCAAGAAAACATATTATTAGTAAACAGCATACTTTAAAGAAAAGATTGTGCTTCACTGCCCATGCCGAAATAAGACATAATGAAAAGAAAGAAAGAAAGAAAGAAAAAAGACAGGCAAACATGTGTATTAGAAAGGACAGTAGTAATCTACTAAAAACCCATAGCATAACCACTGTTGTGCAACAAATGTATTCGCATATTTCACAGATTATTGCTTACACATTGCTCATATCTGGTGTGTGGAAAATGTACTTGTGTAAGTGTGTGTGTGTGCGTGTGGGCTGTGTTAGGTTGTATTTATGTCAGTTGGATGATCTCGTGGCCTGTAGAGTGTGACAGTGAGCGGGGTGTTGGATTATTATTTGCTATCTGCTTCAGCATAAGCCGCATGCTGTCCCGATTGCACTGAATCCATGCAGACCAGACGGCTTATGTGTGTGCCCAGAGCAGATTCACTGCTTCAACGTACCCTCCATAACCCTCCTTCCCACACACACATGCACACGCACATGAAAACATAAGAGAGCCAAAGTGTGATCTAAGGGGGACAAATTAAATTCATTTTATTAGTATCAGTGGTACTGTTGTGGATACTTAGGGTTGGGGACTTGATGATACCTCAAATCATGCAGTTTATTGAGGAGAGTTACTGCTGTTACTTTTTTTTCCCCTGTAGACAATAAAATGAGCAAAATATTTCATTGAGTGAAGGAAGGATCTGAGTCATATTTGGAGACTAATATAACCTATATTGGCTTGGCAACAACCTAGATCCCCTGCAGTGAATGGGTGCCATCAGGAATGAGAGTATAAATCAGCTGCTAAAAACATCACAATAATCCATAAGTAATGCAAAAAAATCATCTATTATTAATGCATTATTCTAAATTGTCGCTTCTGGACAAAATATGACTGTTTTTTTCTTTATTTGTGCATATTTCTCCCCTAAATCAGATGAAATGACTTTTGAACTTTGAGTCCCGAAATGAAAAACATCATATTTTGGGATTTTGTTACAACTTGAATAAAGACACGTACTTCTGTGCACTTTTTTGTGCCACGCAATTTTTATGTGCCTTACTGCGTGTTTCAAAGAGAAATGTCTGCTGGCTTTCGCTTAAAAAACACAGGCACATTTTTATTACGTTGATATAGGTATGTATTGCTGTTGGTTCGGAATTCAAATATCCGTGATCTGTCACTAAACGTTCATGCTCTATCGCAATACTCAGATAACCAGATCATAGAAGTGAGCTCTGTGCCTGAACTGCATTTTGAATGGAACATATACTTCAAACTGGAAGTATAGTGGAATATCCAGTGATGTGCATTTCGCAGGACACTTACGAATACAACAAACGTCTGAAGTGATAAGGAGGGGGGAAACTGCAATGATATGTACTTGTTGGTATGTATTTCGTGTCTCGCTGAAAAATGCACCCAGTTATGTTTATGCCATTAGACCTGGTAGGATTTTTAGGTACAAACACACAGCTTTTGTGGATTATTGTAAAATTTTTATCAGCTATTCTTATTCTGATGGCACCCATTCAGTGCAGAGGATTTACTTGTGATTTGATACTAAATCAGTTTCCTTTAAAAACTACTTGGAACACCCTAAAAACCAAAATGCCCTGATAACATTTTTTAATGATGAAGCATCACTCGCATTTTTCGTCCAGAATGTGTACAATTTTGTGTTTTGATTTATTGCTTGTTGTTTAAGTGCAAGAATAATAAAAAAAAGTGTTGTGTAGTTTACTTATTCTTTGCAAGAGTAATTCTCTTCACGATGAAAGTTTGTCAGGTTTGTTTAATGAATGCAGAAAGCAGCTGATCAGTGCTGTGTCATGCTGTGATCAAGCACAGCAATGCAAATCAATCATGCAGTGTAATTTAGGTAATGGTGATGAATGGAGTTTAGCTGATGTGATGACTGCCACATAGGCCTGTCTGTAATATTGGAGCTGAAGTGGAATGAATATGTATGTGAATGAGGGGATGTTGTGGAGAGTTTAGCACAGGAGCATTATTCTCCATGAGCTGGAATGTGGCAACTGGCCAACTTGCCAAAGTCGCTGCTGCTAATATACAGTACAACGATACAGTGATTAAATCATGGAGATACTGTGGTACTTTTAAGGATGTTAACTGATACTGATAGCTGATAAATATCATGTAACATAAAATATATTATATAAATGTGATGGCCACAGCAGACTCTCTCTGTCTGTAATCCCCTGATAATAATACAATATAATATAATATAATATAATATAATATAATATAATATAATATAATATAATATAATATAATATAATATAATAATAGGAATGTATTAGAACATATGACAAATTTAATTATTTGTATTATTATATGTAATATTAAATAAAACTGATAGCCGTTAGTTATAATATAATTAGTGCTGTCAAAAATGATTAATGAAATTGCTTTGTTATATACATAATATTTTGAAAATATTTGCAGGTATTCTTATGTATATGTATATAATCTCTCTCTATATAAATATATTTAATATACTCATTTTTAACATGTATGTTTGTGTATTAATATGTACATAATAAATATAAACAGTACACACGCATGTATTATGTAAAAAAAAACATTTCTATTGGATGTGATTAATCACTTGACAGCATTAAACATAATATAATATAATATAAATTTTCATTTTCATTCTTTAAATTAATTATTCCTTTAAATAATTAGGGTTTATTAGGGTGAAAATTCACGTTGACACTGTTTTTTTATTACTAACTGATCTGTAGTATATAATTATTCTTAATGATTTATTAATGAGAGTTAAAATGATCAACAACAAATGATCAACAACAAACTTTTCATTATCTGTCCCAGAACAATTATTTTAAAGCAGCTGCTGAAATCTCTGCTTTGCAAAAACTGCAATTCAAACATTTGTCAGTCTAGAGATAAAATAATTTGCTGATCCTCTCAGATTTATGTAGGGTGGCAGGATCAAGGTGCAACTTTCAAACCTTTCTTGTTCATCTGTATAACGTTTTCTTCCATAGAGCTTTCACACACTTGTGTACATCAGCCTGAGGCAGAGCATGACTGGTGTTTGCCAAAGGGTAAACTGCATAGTGGGGACCTCAAGTTCCTGTTTATTTGTGTCTTTTAAACATCATAATCAGGAAGACTTGGATTCAGAATTTTTATGTAAATTGCGCGTAAGCCGATTACAAGCCAGGCAGTGGCAGCGCAAACATTATTTATTTTATGGACCTTCAATTTTCTGAGCAGATGAGATAAAGGCAGAATAATATTATGTGGGTAATCATCGTGCTGCGTTATTATGACATTATAAAGACGTTTCTCATGTCACACAAGGTAAATGACTCTCTCCCCCTCTCTCTCTTTCTCTCTCTCTCTTTTAAAACCAGTGTCATTCTGTTTCTCGTGAAAATTTGATGTCCACCTATGTGACTCAAATGCTTCAAAGTAAAATTTGCTGCTTTCTTCGGGGTCTGATACGAGGGTTAGTTTAGTTGAGTTTTGGGTTCAGAGGTTAGCAGATATGTTCCACCCTCCCTCATGGCAGGAAATCCATTTGTGGTCACATGACAAGTTTGTCTCCAGCAGAAACAGAAAGTATGTTACATTTACAAGCAGACTAATGTACAGTTTTCCAAATGTTAAATCTAACGTGGAATCACACTAACTGAGAAAAAAAGACAAAGAATTAATTTCATTTTGAGGTAGTTTTCCCATTCAGCCACTAGGTTAGATGAATAGAAATGTACAGTGTATATGTATTTTAAGATGTAGCTCAATTGTACAATTTAGTGCAATATGCGAGGAGTTAGGTTAGGTGCTGGGTTAAGGCTATGAATTGAAAAACTTGTAAAAAAAAAAAAAAAACAAGACTGGAGTAATGATGTTGGAAATTCAGATTTGAAATAATAAAGTTTTAAATTGTGTAAATGCATTACTATTAAATTGTGGCATTACTACTTTAATGTGTTTTTGGCGATCCTGAGCACGAGAGTCTTCCAAAAAAAAAAAAGTCAATGCAATAAAAAATGACCAACCCAACTTTTGAGCGGCAGTATATAATACAGTATTATGTAATATTGTATAATTTGCATTTCTCTACAATTGAAACCAAAGTCAAAAACTTTAGGAACTAAATCAAAGCTTCTAATGAAATTATCAGTGCATATTCATGCAGTACTTTAATCATTTATAGGTCTACCCCGAAA
Source organism: Puntigrus tetrazona (assembly GCF_018831695.1). Lineage (NCBI taxonomy): Eukaryota > Metazoa > Chordata > Actinopteri > Cypriniformes > Cyprinidae > Puntigrus > Puntigrus tetrazona. The sequence goes on along the minus strand of NC_056714.1, from coordinate 22,442,652 downwards.
CTTTTTTTCAATATCAAGGTGCTTTAGTTTTAGTGCTTCTACAGCAGCTCCACTAAATTGGGTACACAGAGAGAGAGAAAATTCATTTTCCTTTTCCTTTTCTCTCCTCTCTCCAGCACTTCACTCCATCAGCTTTCTTTTTATCCTTAAGTCATTTTCCCTTTCTCTTCCTCGCTCCGTGAACGTGTGCACTCTCCATCTCCACCTCGCTTCCCCACCGCAGCATCAGGAAAAAATTCGAGCTCCGAAATGGAGCAACAGTTGTATTGTCACCTAAAGCTTTTTCTGTTCCCTTTTTACCTGATTTATTTTCCTGTTTTCTCTGAATGACAGAGCAGGCCCGGGATAACACAGAGTGAAAATCGGCGCCGAGAGACTGTATGCTGAGTGATAGAGCAAACTGAGGGAGAGAGAGAAAGTTTATAAGGCGCGGTTTTGGAGAAATGTAAGAAAGAAGCGAGGGAATCTGTGGTGACCAGCTGCAAGAGAGGAGATAGCAGAGAGAGGCTTTTAATTCCCAATCCCTACAGAGCCTTTGAAAATTACCAATCTTCTTATCACAGACGCAGGGCTGCTTATGCAAATTGTTGTGGAGTGGAACGTTTAAACGGAAAATTACTCGACAGCAGTTTTTTTTTTTTTTTTTTTTTTTTGCCTCCTTCTCTCTCCCTCCCCCCACACGCACACTTCCACATAGAAAGCCTGTTTCCAGTCTCAGATAAGAAGATGAATTGCTCTTCGCGCTTTGAAGCACGTCAGGATTTAAAGACTCCAGCCTAGCTGTGGTCTACGACTGCTGCTCTTTCTGGCTTTGTGAAGAAAAAAATTAAAAAAATAGATGGTGAGCGAGGAAGGGCATTTCAAAACAACGTAGAATCTACGCTTCCAAATGTCGGAGCCACCCGCCGAGTCACAAAAATGTGTATTGAAACGCACTCAGCAAGCAAATTCCATTCACTGTTGTTTATTATTCCCACACTTGTTGGTGGCGTTGCTTCTAAACTGGATCTTAATTTCTCAACACAACAAAGCAAAAGATCCGCGGGGGGGTTTCGGTCTTAGGCGTTGAATGTCCAAATGACACTTTCGGCAGTTTTCCAAAATTCTTTTCAAAACGGAGCAGGGCTTCCTCCCACCGCGGAGCCTTATCAGAGGCGAAGAGCGTCAGAGAGCCAGATGGGTTTTGCGGACGCCGTTCAGACAGAACTCGAAGGCACCCGAGAATGCGGCTCTCTCATGCTTGGCCAACAGCTCTTGACTCTAGGCCACAATTCAATTCTGTCTGAGAAATCATTTTCAAAGCATGTCTCTGTATTGAGCAGAGAGCCTATAGAGGTCAATTGATGGCGGCACCTTCATTTCGTATTGTGGTATTGCGTCGGTTGTGGGAACCTGTTTGGAAAATTATGGTGTAATTTTGTTCTTTTTTTCCATGCGGGTCCTTTTATACCTAGAAGGGCCGTTTGCACCCGGATAATGACTGTTGATTTATTGATTTGGTGGGCAACCGAGAAAGAATTTATTTTATAGATTTTTTTTGTGTGTACAAATCTATTAGACTCATGAGTCTCGCTTTTGTTATTAGTCTATTAGGATTATGGTGTTGGATGCTGTCTAAATGCATTTTCAGTTATTATCACCCTCTACTCAGCTTTTAACTAGTATTTTTGGAATCTTGATAGTAGCTCATTGTTTTTTGTTATTTTTGTATAAATCACTCACCCACATGTTGTTTCATATGCATTTCTTTCTTCAGTGGAACACAACATAGCAGAACATTGGAGATGTTTCTTCAATGAAAATGAATGGGGGGTTGTCAAGCTCCAAAAATCTTCTGAAGTCACATGATGGATTATGATAATTGTATTCACTGCAGTTCACAACATGCCAAATTTGAATATATGCAGATTAAAATATAGAAATGAGATTCGAGATTTTCAGTGGAAAGGAAGATTTACAGGCAATCTATGCATGGCTTTTTGTTATGTGAAATACTTTTATAAATGTTTTTATTTATTTATTGAGTGTGAAAACCGCTGGTCACCATTCGCATTGAATATGAGCAGCATGAACGTTCCGCCAAACATCCCTTTATTTGTTCGTAATAGTTTATCAAATTTAGAATGACATGAAAATGACATGGGTGAACTATCGTTATCCCTAATCTCATAGTAATATCTCAGACTTTTTCTTCTTTATTCTGTCTTCCAGAGGCAGCTGAGGAGGAGGAAGTGTTATCTGCTAATCGCTGGAGTGCTGCTTCTTACTTTGCTTATCATTATTATTGCAGTCTCAGCCAGAAAATGAGAGCAAGACCACAGGTGAGCTATGTCCGGTGTGCCCTGGCTGTAATAAAAATAACAACATAAAAATAAAAATGAGAAAAAATACTGCAGGGACAACACAAATCAACAGAACAAACATTAAACAAATGTTAAAGGAACAAGTTAAAATCTGTGTGTAAAAGTTATTTATTTTTTTTTTTTATTTTAATAATAATTGTAGTTATTCATATTATAATTAAACATTTTTACTAGGTTTTCCAAGACAATAAAATACATAAAACATTTTGTGATGTTATAATATATGCTTAATTTTGTCCAAATTACTGTATCATTTTGTACTTGTCAAATGCTTGGAAACATTATGATTTTTATGTTGTTTTATGTTAATGTTTTAATGAAGTCCACTTCTCTGTTTTTACTTGATCCATTTATTCTGAAGGATCATGTGAAACTGAAGACTAGAGTAATGATGCTGAAAATTCAGCTTAGTATAACAAGAATAAATTACATTTACATCACTGTAGACAATAGTTATTTTAAGTTGTAATACTATTACTGTTTTTACTGTATTTTTGAGCACATTAATTTAGCCTTGGTGAGCATAAGTGACGTATTGCAAAAACATATAACTTTAATTATTACAATTTATATTTGACCGGTAGATACTGTATATAAAACATTTAAAAATATACTGTAATTCAATATAGATGTTTTTTTAATAACATTTGCTTCATTTTTATTGATTGATTGATTGATTGATTGATTGATTGACTGAAAAACATTACATTGGCCTAAAATACCAATTCAAAACGTGTCCCCTCATTTGAGGTGCTAATAACACAATTATATTAAAAAAAAGTATCTTGTGCATTTAGAATGAATTTAGACTAGAGCAAGTCGCCAGCTTTGTTTAAAACTTTCCGACAAAATCATCATGGAAAAAAAAAAGGTGTCAAAACAATCTTGCTTACCTAATTAGTTCCTGACATTTGTGTAACCCGAGCCGGCATATTTTTCACCACAAGACGCCGATCCCGTGAAAGCTCTTCAGACTAATATTTCACCCATGGGCAGCCTCTCTGAGGGGAGTGGGATTTTATCAGTTAGATGGATTACCTCCTCATTCATCTCTGAAAGGCCAACTGACAATTACACTCTCCTGTTATTCATTTATCCTCTCAATCTACTTTTATTCGTTCATTGACTCATTCATTAGTTCATTGGTTTTTCTCGTTCATCTATCTGTGAGGAGGAAGAGTGTTGGAAACTGGGTGAGGACTGACTCCATTTCCATGAGATGTTTATCTATGTGTTCGATCTCTCGCGGCCTCCCTCGGGGAGACGAGGCTGAGTGACAGCCTGGACTCCCTCTCGTATCGATCCGTACCCTCTCCGCTCTCCCGCTTTTCCTCTGGCAACACGCACACACCTCCTTTTAAGCGGCGTGTGTGAAACTGAAAGCAGATAGCATCTTTAATTAAGTAGCTCTTAACTCGCATTTGTGAAATAGAGTGAAACGGGGAGCATAAGTTGTTTGAACTTTGGTGCTAAGATCTCGTCTTTTACCAAGCGCTTGAGCAAATAAGAACAGTTGAGAGATTTTGTCACAAAAAAAAAAATCACTCAACTCAAACACGCATTGCCATATGCACTGTTCACAAATGGAGAACTCTTAAGTACTAATTGATGTAGAGGTTTCAATATTCCGTCGCTTCTGTTTTGACCTACAACTATCTCATTTATGCCCTTTCTAAATTAAATGCTAGATTTTTGCTTAATTTCAGAAAAAAAAAACTGTAATGGATGGCTTTCTGTGCAGAAGCTGCTGCCATGTTATGTGGTTGCTATGAAGTTCTAAGTGGTTTCTAGGTGGTTGTTCTTATTTCTGCATCACTTGGTCCCTCTTTCACCCAAAAAATGGCATGCTGTTACATACTTGTATAAAGTTCTTTCATACATTTGTTATTTTGATATTTTCATATATATGTGTGTGTGTGTGTGTGTCTACTGTATAATGTAACTATATAAGTGCTGTTAAGCAATTAAGAATGAATAAAATGTTTACATATGTGTGTGTACTATGTATATTTATGTACTGTATATATAAATGCACACACATACAGTATATATTTGGAAACTGTAACATGTATTTATATGTATATGTGTGTGTGTATATATATATATATATATATAAATATATAATAAAATATATATACATACATATTTTATTTTGTAATCAACCTCTTATTTTCAGATGTGATTAATCGTGATTAATCGTTTGACTACACTAATATATTTGTTTATTAATTTTAGTTTTGATAAGTTTTGTTTATATATATATATATATATATATATATATATATATATATATATATATATATATATATATATATATATATATATCAGGGAATCAGAATCAGGGAAATCACTATCTGAGAATTTTGAAGTTGTTAGAAAACATAAACATTGAAAATCAGAATCTATCAGACTTTCAAGAGCCTTAACATTGGAAGCAGCAGATGACAGAACTGCAGTTCACACTAATAAACAGAGCGTTGTCATGCATTGGTGTAGACACTTATTTTTATTTATTTATTTGTTTGTTTATTTATTTTATTCTTTGTGCAAACAGGCTTTTTTTTGCAATAAGAAGAAAAAGAAAAAATACATTAAATAATACTAGGGCTCAAACAATGTTGGATTCTACAGACTTTCACTGTATAGAAAAAAAACAGAAATGTAACAAAAATTCTAAATATCTTCTTTTGTGATCCTGACTTGAGAGTCAGTCAGTTACATTATTAGGGGAGCTGTTTAGTTATTTCTTTTTTTTCTTTTCTTTTTTTTTTTTTTTTTTTGCTCAACGCTCAATTCCCGGTTAAGCATGTGTTTTATTTTTCAGGTTGACTGGATAACTGCTTTAAGAGACCCGTGTAGCAATGTGTACCAAATCATGTTTGCAGACCCTATGGTTTTTAGAGAAAGAAGTAGGGAGAAGGGGGGTCCACCCTAAGCTGTGCTGTTTGGTTCAGTGCCATTACAGACTATAAGCTCAGGAGAGCCTGCCAGATTGTGTGCTAGGGACTGGCTCCAAAAGCTGCATAGATTTATAGAGAATTAACAGCTCTGAATCTATGTAAACACGGGCCATTCGGTTCTGGTGAGACTTGTTTTTATTTCATGCCCTGTACAGTTTGTGATTATTTCTTTCTGCGTCTCCTTATAACCCCAAGCTGTTCACAGTGCAACTTTTAATGAAAAATTAGGGTTAAAAAATTGTTGGGTGACAAACCGTAACTTAGACCCTGCTTAAACCTGACAGAAAAATCCATTTCAGGTAGATGTTCAGGTAAGCAGACACAGTTAAATACAGGTGTAAGCTAGTCCAAAACATTTTGACATCCGATCACTCAAACATTTTAGACACTAAATTAAAACTTTAAACATAAAATTTAGTGTAAATGATAATGTGTGTGTGTTCGGGACAACAAGCACCTCCGATACCTTCCAAGATGGTGGTGCGTACACGTGCTGCGGCTTCTCTCGCTTCCAACAAAATGGTGTCTTTGTGTTTTATATATTGTAAGTCGCAGTGTTTTTGTTCATATTCCTTTGCTTCTACCTGCTCTAAAACATGCATACAGTTGCAAGATTTTACTGAATTTTGGCAGAACCACAATTTTAGAGTTAAACTCTGCATTAGCTGAAGAGCTGCGAGACAACCCTAGCGGATAACCAACACAAGCCAGCTATCCCCACCATCGTATTGGCGAATGTTCGCTCTTTGGACAATAAACCAGACTATATCAGACTACTATGCTCAATACAGAGGATTTTTGTGTTCACGCAAACATGGCTCAAACACAGCATACCGGACTGTGACTTTCAGATCGACTCACTAACATGCTTTTGAGCTGACAGAGTTTTCGGCAAGGGAGGTAAGACCTGTGGTGGTGGGCTTTGTGTTTACATTAACAACACGTGGTTCCACGATGCTGTTGTGGTTTGCAAACACTGGTCATCTATGGTGGAGTTCATGATTTTTATGTAGCCGCCATTCTACCTTTAGAAGAAATATACAGCTTTACTGCTTGTTGCTGTGTATATTCCTCCTAGAAACAACAACAACAGAAGTGAGGCACTAAATGATCTGTACCAGAACATCAGTAAGCAGCAGACAGCCCACCCAGATGCTTTTACTAATCTTGGCTTTCAACAATGCAGACTTAAAGAGTGTGTTCCCTAAAATAGACCAACATAGACTTTCCAACAAGGGGAAACAACACCCACAGACCTCCAGGAGTACATAGAGACTGTTACATCCTACATCACCAAGTGAATCGATGATGTAACAGTCACAAAGTCCATCACTGTCCAGACCAAACAGATGCCATGGCTGTCAGGAGAGGTCTACAGACTCCTAAATGATTGGAACGCTGCCTTTAGGTCTAGAAATCAGGAGGTCCTTAAGACAGCTTGGGCCAACCTGTCCAGCGGCATCAGAGAGGCTAAGAGACAGTACTCCAGAAGGTTATCCCATTGTTTCAGCGACAGCAGAGATACTTGAAGCCTGTGACTGGGGATCCAGACCATAACAGACTACAAGCCCCCACCGCAGACCTGTGACAGCTCCATCTCGCTGCTGAATGAGCTGAACACCTTCATTGCTCACTTTGAGGCAGTCTAAAGCACCACAGCACAGAAGACTCCACCTCCTCTCGACGGCCAGGTTATGATGCTATCCCCAAACAGCGTGAGAAGAACCTACAGCAGGGTCAACGCACACAAAGCTCCGGGGTCCTGACAACATTCCTGGGCGTGTTTTGAGAGACTGTGCAGCGGAACTCACCAATGTCTTCACAGACGTTTTCAACACCTCGCTTAGTCAGGCGGTTGTCCCCACATGCCTCAAAGCTGTCACCATCATTTCAGTCCCGAAGAAGTCATCTACATCCTGTTTCAGTGATTAGTGTCCAGTTGCACTTACCCCTATTCTCATGAAGTGCTTTGAATGGCTAGTCATGCATCATATCAAGTCTGCCCTCCCCCCCACTCTGGAACCCTTTCAATTCGCATATCAGTCCAACCTCTCAACTGTTGATGCCAATGCCACTCAGCACTCACACATTGGACAAAAAGACTCTGTCTGTTCATCTGTCTGATGCTGTTCATAGTCTTCAGTTCAGCATCTAACACAATCATCCCACAACAGCTCATCTACAAACTGGTTCAGCTGGGGCTTAACACTTTGCTTTGTAACTGGCTCCTGGACTTCCTGATAGAAAAAGTAAAAAATGTGACAAACTTGGGTGGCCACTAGTGAGATCCTTTACAAAAGCAAAAGTGCAAAGGATTAAAAGGAGCAAAGGATTATTGAAAATGTGCTGGACTGATGTGGTTTGAAACAGACAGGGTGGCAGAGGGAAGAGCATAGTGCATAATATATCAGTTTAACGATTCAGCAATGACAGAACTAACCGGGGAGTCGCTTTCCTCTCAAATCAATAGCCCTGTGCTTTATGGTGCTCTAAATAACGCAATAACTGCTGCTTGACACTTATTCCTGCGAGTTGTGTTGCTAGTGCTGCCCTCACATCTTGTTTACAGACTCATTTGGGTGAAAGAGATTCTTCAATATGCATGTCAGCAGTGTGAGCTAGCTTATCCTTCTGCTCTGAGTTGGTGAAATTGAGAGCAATTTGAGAGCGGCCCCAACTCATTGAGTCACCAATTGCTTAAAATTAACCCTCAACCGCATGAAAACAGACCAGTACTGCGTTTTAATGTTGAGACCATTATGCATTATAATATGGCAGAAGCATTTCAATTCCAGTTTGTTAGCAGGTTTAACAAGAAACGGAAGAGTCTTCACACATTTTCAGACCCCAGTGGTACCTGGATCCCTGAAGTACCTCTTATCTCATGTTAGCGAATGTCTAGATACAACATGATTTTTGATGGCTGAAATTTTTCTGTTTGTTTAGTGAACTGTCACTTTACTTGTGCAGTATGTATAGAAATACAAAGTTTTAAATCTTTTTTTTTATTTATTTTAAATGTACTTTCTAACTTTTTATTCATCAGAGAATCCTCAAAAAAGTAAAAATACACACACAAATAAAAACACACATATATAGACAAATAAATTACAAGTATGACAGTGTAAATTTGGTAATTAGATGTTTTAGTAGCACAAACTTGAAAAAAGTCATACCAAGGAAAAAGACAGTAACTTCCATACTATAAATATTCAGTTGCTGATCACCATTTACAAAATCATTACATTAACACCAATACTAATTCTGTGCAGTGGTCAGTTCACACTGACAGAAATGTATCTTTTCCAATAAGCTTTAACAGATTTTTTACATTATCAGTTTTTACTTTTATAAAGCCATTTTTTCTAAAATTGTTCATTATCTTTTGAATAGGCCTACTGATAATAAAGATTATTTAAATCATAAAAGATACTGTGAAAGTGAAATTGGAGGTGGTAGTAAGTCAATGTAAATAAGTGAGTCATTGCGATTAAACCAAATAATTTAAACGGTTGATTCATTCAGAAAAGAAACACTCTTATGTTGCTCAGAGATGCAAAAATAAAATTGGAATTTAAGTGGTATTATTTTTGTTGTATAAAACAGGAAAAATTGTCTCTGGAACGTAAGTCTCTAACTAAAACTGTTAGTATTGATTTTATGACTGATCATGCTACACATGCACGCTGTCATGACACCGCGTCCACTCGCATGCATGAAATAACAACAATGTAAAAAGTCTTTAAAGGTTATTCACGATTACGTATTGCTGCCAAGGTATCTAGTTTTTTGCAATGATTTATTATACAGAGTACATGTTTAGATACATGTATGAAACAAAGGCAGAACACCGAATAACCCCAAGTCGGCACCATAACTTCATTTTGACTCATAGTAAAACAAAGGCAGAACACCATAACTCATCTTGATCATTTCAACAAAGTAAAAAAAAAAAGTTGTAACTGGTGTTACATGGTGTTCTTCCTTGTTTTCTTCGGGCTTTTGAAGTTACGGTTAAGACGACCCGTTATTTTCTCGGAAAAACAACCAGATTGACTCAAGATACGTATGCACGTGATAAAGGATGTTTGGAATATCCCAAAAATATCAATAACTCATTTTTGATCAAAACCGAAGTTACGGTATTTTGTCTTATACTGCGGTATATATACATAAAGTAAGGGATAATGTACATCCAGCAGGTTGTTATCGCAGAATAAAGCCCGACAGGCTTATCAGCAGCCCGACGCGAAGCACGTATTACACAAAATGTTACCACAGAAAATAATTTAAGCGATAAAAGATATTGATTTAATCCCCTGGGTTGGGCAAACGCATATATATGCGTTTTAAGTCATCTTCTCCTGATGAGGCCGATAAGAAATTACACATTCAGGTTTGACCGTACAGATAAGAGCAATACATCAATCGAATCTGTAAAGGGTCTACTTTTATTTGTATGTATATAATAACAACACAATTCTGTGTGTTATAATATAAAGAAAACAAACAGGGAGCACTGTCTGCTGCGTTGGTCTGAAGAATGCAGCGACATGATCTAGCGACCATAAACTAAAAGGTTTCGAAATCTTACCAGTTTGTTAGTTATTATATAATCCATTATGGTCTGCTAAACAATCGATTTTTTTGTTTCCAACACTGATGATTTCTGATGGATCATATGACACTGAAGTCTGGAGTAATGGATGAGGAAAATTCAGCTTTGCGTAACATTAATAAATGATATTTTACAGTATGTCAAAATATCATAGTCTGTAGTCAGTGGCTATCCATCGTCAAAAACATTTAAAAAATAAATACAAAATAAACAATCTTGCCGACCCTAAATTTCAAATGACAGTGTCGATTTTTGCAACTTCCAAAAAATGCTGAAACTAGAGAATTCATGCTTGAAGTGTAGAATTTATGCTTAAGGAATGACATAGACCTTATTTGACTGATCAACCTATATAAAAAATGCATAGCCTGAAATTACTTACTTTCTTCCTGGTTTTATAGGACTACAATCTGAAGAGCTCTATTAAGTCAATTTTTGAAGCTGTTTTGCTCTTCCATGCAGGTTTTTAAAGGGTTTTCTGTCTTTATGGGCACATTTGGCAGAACAAAATCTAACTAGACTAGAAATAAAACAAGAGATCAATCCCATTGTGTGGCCTCAAATTAGCTTCTTTGTGTGTGTGTGTGTGTGTGTGTGTGTGTGTGTGTGTGTGTGTATATAATGTAAACATCAGTCTATACACTGTATTGTAAGCTTGGTTTTTCATGATTATTATTGATTACATTAAATCTTTATGCATACGGTTTTAGCTTAAAAAAAAATGTAAATATATTTTGCCATACAAATGTGACTTGTCTTTTTAATCTTAGAAACAGTGTTCTTTTTTATAAAAGGCACAAAACATGGCCATATTTTGTGCACAGACAAAAATGAGGGGATTGAATTTTGATCGTAAATCTGTTGTGACACACCTGAAAATCATTCAGTACTGCACAAAAAAGAACCGGAATTGAATAAGAAATGGATATTTGGCCTCAAAGGCCTCAGTTTGCAAACAACAGGGCATCTCACTATAGCCCCTCACTGACTTGTTTACAGCCCTCGTGTTTTGAATTTCTAAGAAATGTTCTAAAATCTGTGAGGAAATTACTTCTTGGAACTTCATTGCTGCCATAGAAACAGAACAGTTTGGTTTATGATGCAGATTAACTGCAGACCCTGACAAACAAGCGCTATATATATGCACAGTGTAAACCAAGAATTCAAACGTTATAAAAATTGATATTTTTCCAAGGGTTTTTTATTATACGCCATTTTTCATAGCATAAAAAGGACTCCCAGTTCTATTACCAAGGCTCTTTCATTCATCTGTGCATCGGTGTGTATTTTTCGAATGTTCACTCACATGCACAGCCCACATAAAACCCACAGTCTGAGTCCAACCTCACGTGGGCTGCCTTTATTTGAATGTGGCAGAAGGGCGCGGAGCCAGCACACTTCCCTGGGTTCTCCTCAGCATAGAACTGCACGGCCGGGCCAAGTCTCAGTTTGACCCTTATCATGTCTGAGAATGACCGCTGAGCGGCGGATTAGTGGGTCGGCCTGCACCTGTGTGGGTGGACACCATACCCTCCACTGAAGCAGCAGTGTGGGCTGCAGTCAAACCGTGCAGCCAGGCACCGTCACGGAAAGAAGGGACATAACAGACCCAGCCACCCACCACAGGCATGCTGGGAAGGGCAGGGGGAGGAGGGCATAATTTACCTCTGCTTATCCTTAGAAGCCTTTAATGTCTCTCTTCCATCACTGCTGCTCCTGGCTTAGCTTGATGCCTTTGGAAATGTTGACTGGTTCAGAGGAAGAAGGCATTATGGGAAGAGACAGTCAAGCTTTCGGAGGTGGTTTACGAATCACTTGGCTCATTGTTTATTATTTGATGTTACCAGAACTTTTGAAAGAACTGTTTATTGCTTTATGCTAAATGACTCGACAAGCCCTATATTATAGCATTTATTAATACTGTATTCTCCATTTGCTTTCATTTGTATTGGCAGTTTTAATTTTAGTTTTAGTATTTTAACGTGCTTTTGACTTTTTTTATTTTAGTTTTATTTATATTTATATTGAGCTGCAAGTTCTTTTTGTTTCCATTTTAGGTTTAGTAACTTTCCCAGTTGACAAAACAAAATTTTGCATTTTCTTTTTATATCATTTTATTTACATTATTTATATATTATTAATATTTATTTATAATTACATATTTATTTATAATTTATTTATTGATAATTAATTAATTTCAGCTCTATTCATGACAACAATTTTTTTATTTATCATTTAATTATTTATTTATTTTAAAACTTTGCTCTCAAAGTAAAAATGCACTTAAAAATCACTTTTTGTTCATCAGAACATCACTTTCTGACCAATAGAGTCCAAAAACCTGTAAAAAACATCACAATAAAAATGGTTTTGAATTAGGTTATTTTCATATTTTCTTTTGTCATCTTTAATTTAGTTGTATTATTTTAAGAATGATTATATCATTATTATTAGTATTATTATATTATTATTTAGGCTTAATATTTTTATTTTAGTGCAATTTAACTTATTTTATTTTTTTGCCAAAAATAATAAAATATATATATATATATATATATATATAATTTTCATTAATTTATATTTAATTTATATTTTATATTAATTCACTTAAAGTTTAATTCAGTTATGGAAAAAAATACATGTATTAGTTTAACTTTCAGTAAACTTTAGCGGATCCCTAGCAGAGCCAATCACAAGCACTCTGTGTTAGGTAATTCAAACCTAATGTTCAGTGTTTTTATCTCAACATTAAACACGTTGCTCTCAGCTTCCTTTTTCTTTATTCTTATTCGTCTTTTCACTCGTCATGTCTTCAGGAGAGCCTGAATTTTTCTTTTAAATATTATTAGTAAAGTCTTCCAGCACGAGTCATGTACACACATCCAACTCTGGTTGAGTTTTCAGGATCAACTGAGGCATCGAAGCTTATGTGCGGCTTGTAGTTCTCTCTCTAAACTGCTAGCAGGGCTGAAGTTGAATTTCAAGCACCTTTTTTCGCTGATAAATATTAAAGAATTAATGCTCAGGAAACATTTTTATATTTAGCTGCTAAAGCTGATTTAGCCTCAGTGAAACAGAGCAGACAGGTTCCTGCAGAAAGAGGCTTATTCAAATGAAAAAGCTAAGTTGACAACACTGAGCTGGTATTCACCATGATGAGACACTGCAAAGATGAAAAGAAAGAAATCCGACAGAGGCACAGAGAGAGTGAGAGAATATTTAAGAGTGCTAAACATCAGACCTAGCACTGAACATCTGATTTAATGCATGTTGTTCTGTCATCATTAATTCATTTAATGTTAGTTTAATTACATGAAAGGTGTTAATAAATTCACGCCAGTAAATTGTGCTATTATTGTATGTAAATTTAATTTGAAATCACAATGCTGATTGGCATTATTTAATTTAATTATTATTATTATTATTATTATTATTACTACTACTATTGTTGTTACTTGTATTTAAAAATAAATAACTTTTTAAAATAAATGAATACATTTTAATTTTCAAGTATATTTCTCAAATAATTATAAAGTATATTTCTCAAATAATTATAAAGCAATGGCTAGTAACATATTGAATTAATTGAAATTTATTTTATGTATTTTTATTAGGGCTGTCAATGTTAACGCGTTAACGCGTGCGATTAATTGAAAACATTTAACGCATTAATATTTTTTTAATATTGGCTATAGCGCATTTAGCATAGCTTAGCATAGATCACTGAATCCAATTAGACCAGTAGCATCACGTTCAAAAATGGCTAAGAGTTTAATATTTTCCTATTTAAAACTTGACCATTTTTTTGTTATATTATTTACTAAGATGGTTGAGAAATTAAAAGTCGCAATTTGGTCGTTTTTGGTCATTTGGTCATTTTTGAACATGATGTCAAATTGTATTCAATGATCTATGCTAAATTATGCTAAAAATGCTATCGTCAGACCCAGAGATCGGCTGAATGGATTAAAAAAAAAAGTAAAACTCAGTTGGAGAGTGAGCAAAAAAAAGTGGAGTGTTCCTTTAAATTCCATGACTGTGATTAATGCGTTTTAAAATTTGTAATCGATTGACAGCACAGAGTTTTATGTATTTTAATAGTATTTTAATAGTGTTTTTTTCCACTATTCGAGTAGTCAATGCTGTTTTGATTTGATTTTTTTTTTTTAATCTAAAGCAATTTATAGTACACTTACCGGAGAAATAGTTCTCATCCGAATAGCCTGGGGTTAAATGCTTCTCTCAAGGGCAGAATGGCAATAGAAAACGATTAGCTTGCAGTCAGTTGCAACAAACTCCTTAGGTTAAGAAAACCTTTAGTGATAATAAGGTTTTCTCAGCTTAAGGGCTTTGGTGCGACCGTCCCCTGATCTTTAACCGCCCCACAACTACCAGCACATTTGTGAAGGTCATTTTCTACTTACTACTAGCCAGTAGCATCCATCAGAAATGGGAGGCAGTTTGGAGTTAGCACACTGCGCTAGTCCTAGTATATTTAATCCACGTCCATGAACAAGTGTGACAATAAGCCTTCTGTATGGACTAAAATCCTCTTAGGCAAAGCTTTGTGGGTAAACTTGCCTGATGCAAATTCTAAACCCCATTAGCTTTGAGGAACTAGTCAGCTGCATTGAGATTAATGGCAGGGCGACTACTTGATTTAATAGGGTTATTTCACTGCTTCCGGCCAAGTATAAACAACAAACTTAATGCAAGACATTACTCACTTTCTCTACTGACTGATAGAAGTTTCTGAGTTCACTTGCGATGAGGTTCACTGAAGCTCCGTTGGCTTATTTTTGCTGTACTTTCCACCTTTTGTTGCCTCTATGTGTTTCTTTAAAATCAGCCAGAGCTGAATGAAATATGACAGTGATTATCTTGGGAAAAAAAATGCAATTTGATAGAAGCTGTTATTTAAAGTGCATTTAAAATGTTTTATATCGATTTCTCTGTCATGAGCGGCGAAAGGAGACAGAAAGGAGTAAGAAAAGCTTTAACAAACTGTGTTTCCTACCTGCACAAAATGCTCTTTTCTCTGCAATGAAGTGATTTTGTGAAATTAGGGGATATGGATTTGCAGCTGCTATTAAGGATAAATGCTGAGTGAGAAATGTTATGTGCAATTTTCCATTACAGAGTGAAAAATGAAAATCCTTATTTATCTATTTTTTAGTCCTGTCAGCTCGCTCTGAACTTTACTCGTGGGGATTACCAACAAACTCTCCGGGTGAGAGACAGGAGCTGTGAGAAACAGATGTGCGGCGGAGGTATTATAAGTTTGCAGAGTCCCAAACCTAAATGTTAGTAGCTTACAGGCGGAAACAGAGAGATAGAGAGGACATCTCTCTGAAACGGAGGATGACAGAAATCACACTTGTCTTTTTTTTTTTTTTGGATATGCTTCTCGAAGCGTCACAATGAGACGGCACCCTCCCGGCTTCGGCTGGCGTCTCCAGGAAGAGCTGAGATTACTTAAAGCTGATTGGTCAACTTAATGTGCCAGACGCCACCATTAAAAAGACTGAGGACTTAAAAGTGTCATAATAGTTGAAAGATCAATGCAGAGTCGACGAATCCTCAGGGACCGCAGGGAAAGATTAGACAAGAATTTGATACAGCTGTCATTCCCTTTCGAATGATGCGTGCTGAAGTTGTCGCATATTTAGATATGAATGTAACATGCACCATGCGATATAATATTAGAGGAAAAGCACAAACCAGAATACGGTACATGCACACGTACGATTATGTTGGAATAATTTAGGTTCTTGAATTTTTCAGAAAAAAAATAGTTTATTCTTACTAAGGCTGCATTTAATTGATAAAAATAATAATAATTTAAAAACAGCATAATAGTACAAAATTTAATTTTCTGAGCAATTACTACAGAATATTGATATGGTGCTTGATTATTATCAGTTATTTATTTTTGCTGCTTAAGCAATAATAATGTTTTTTTTTTTGGTATCAGTGATGACAATTATTTTGATGCTTTATTTTTTTGTGGAAGCCATGAAACATTTTTTTCAAAATTCTTTCATGAAAACTAATTTCAAAAGAACAGCTTTAATTTAAATATAAATTACCTATAACATTATAAATATCTTTACCATCACTTTTGGTCAACTTATTGTCTTTTTGCTGAATAAAAGCAAGTATTGAGCATTACAGTTATTTCATTTATTGATTTAATTATTGATTCATTTATCACCTGCTTACCTTATCGTATTTAATCCAAATCTTTGAATGTCTATCTGCACTCTGAGCAGTTTTGAGATATTGAGCGTCCAAGTTTTTTAGTTCCATAGACTGTAGATACACTCGTATGCCATAAACAACCTTTGTGGAACCCACATGTGCTGCTTACAAAAGAAACGTAATGTAAATGATAATGTAAATAAGTCAAAGAATAAGAATATGTGAACTCCATTTTGATTAAATACCAAGGCGACGATATCATAATGTCCGCAAAATACTAATCAGAATAAATGACATTTTTAAATATATTATTAGTTTGTTTCAATTCCAATAAGAATCGTATTATATTACTTTTTATCCTTTTCAGAGAATCATTGAATAATCTCATTAATTATTATTTAAAGAAGAATAAGCATTTTGTTTTCTGTATCTAAATTGACAGTCTTTTGCTTGACCTATTTACAACAATGACTCAAGCCCTGTGTGCGCTTTCAGCAATGAAAGGTTTTTGAACAGGGCAAGTGGGCAGGTTGACAGGAAGATGTTCGTATGGCACTTAGATAGCTTGTCTATTCACTGTTGGAGGTGTAAAAGCTTATGCACTTAGTGAGTAGACTCCATTCTGGTGTGTCCAAAAATGTTTTTACCTTGTATGCGGGCAGCTGGACTAGAATGTGAAGTTTCAAACAGCTTTCTGCCTTCAACTCATACAGAGCACTCGCTCTGCGTCTGTGGAGGTGTGGAGGTACCATTTAATTCCCTCTCTGACAATCAATACTTTGGCTGTGAAGAGTGCTTGGCTTTGATTGATATGAGCTATCGGGAAAAGGCATCTGGATGTGGACTGGAAATGGGGCGAGACGGATGCTTTTGGAGTGCAGGGGCCCATCTGTCCACATTGATTTGCCCCGAATAGCGCCTAACTGCTAAATCTTAGAGGTCTTGGATTGGGAAAAATAGAGCAGAAAACCTTTTTTATCCTGGTCTAGAGTTAAATCTGTCATATGAGGCTTTTGACATTCCTAACAGCTTTTTTCATCTGTTGATTGCCTAACTTCGCGTTAGAGCCATGGACAGTTGCGCATATGTTCTGGTGCATTGAACTGTCATGCTTACGGAGATAAAACGATTGTGAATGGCATGCAACATTTCATGGTATCCTTCCATTTATTCCATGAGTATGCTGCTCTGGTATATTGTAACTTTTCCGAAATAGCCACTTGAATCTTCTCTGAAAGATAGATAGATAGATAGATAGATAGATAGATAGATAGATAGATAGATAGATAGATAGATAGATAGATAGATAGATAGATAGATAGATAGATACACAACTGTTTTGTTATTGATAAGAATAAACGTGTCTTCATAAGCAAATACTTCAATAAGCGAGATATTTCTTCACATTTAAGTGCACACTTTTTTCGAAATAACACATCAGCAAATGTTAAGCCAATTTTATCTCTTCTTAATCACTTTTGAGATTTCATATCCTCATAACTGAGTATTTATGTAAGAATTTCTGTGGTATTCTGGGTTTAGTGCAGTGCCTGCATCTTGGAGCTAAAATTGTAGTGCAGGCATATTTCACAAATTAATCTCAATTGTTATTGGAGTCAGTGGGTACCAATAAAAAAAATAAATAAATAAATACAACTACAAGTGAATATATTATCTTCCAGTTACACCCTTAGAAATAAAGGTGTTTTACAATGCCATAGAAGAACCTTTTTTTAGTCTAAAGGGTTCCATAAAGAATTTTTAACATCTGAAGAAACTTCACAAAAGGTACTTTATGGTAAAAGGTTTCTTCGGATCTTCAGAGATGTTTCTTTTTTAGAACTTTTGACTTTGACTCGTGGAACCAAAAATGGTTCTTCTGTGTCATCGCTGTAAAGAACCTTTAAGGCATTCTGCATTTTCCTTTGTCAGTCTAACAGTGGTTAGTTTACTTTGTATTATTCTTTTTTATAGGTAGTTATAGTATGCAGGTTTGGAACAATATGATAAAAGAAATCACTTTAAAACAAATTAATATTTGTGGAATTTTTTTCATGGCCATCCAAGATTTTGTTCTTCTTCTGAATTGGAACAGATTTGAAAAAAATTACCATTGAATTAGATTTGCTATATTACACTTGTTTATGTTACACTAACAGATCTTCTAGTTTAAAAAGCTAATCAAAGCATTGCAATAATCCATTAGTAATCCATAGAGTATAATAAAGATTCCAAGTCCAAGTCTATCCACATTTTTGCATTCTCAAGTACATTCACCTCAATCAAAAGATGAATACGGAATGCACAGATCAGTGGGTTATTGTGATTTTTTTATCATCTGTTTATACTCTCACTTTGATATCACCCATTCACTGCAGAGATTTATTCCATATTTCTTGCAATATATATATTTAAGTGCACAGAGTGCATATGCAACGTTTCATGTATTAAATTTGAGCTCAAATTACCTCAGATTCAGTCTTTTGCTCACTGCACACAATGACCTAATGAATTAGGACAGATTTGCAATGCATAGCGACAGACGGGCCCTTTTACCTCAGGAGCTTTGGCCCCTTTGCACCCTTGTCTTGAGCGATAGCTCTGGTTTGCCAGTTTATGTGCTTATGCTGAGGAGATTCCTCATCACTTCAACTCTGTCTCATAAGCCTGCGAGTTGTTTTGGAGGCTCTCTAGCTCCCCTCTCATGTCATTTCCACTCTGGTATAATGGCTATAGTGGCACAGTTGGCACGCAGGAAGAGCGAGACTTGTGAGCTCGGTGGCTGGGGGAGATCCTCCCCGCGGTGGCTGTGAAGCAGTCTTTGATGTGGACGTAGCCAGCAGAGCGAGCTTCTTGGCCAGAGAGACAGCCTGGGTGGAGGTTGCCCTCTGATCTCTGTCACTTCAAAGCAGGTGTTCCTTCTTTCTCAGTTCCCCATCCTTTCATCCTTTTACTCCCTTTACCATTCCCCTCACTTACTGCCTGCTCTCTCTCATCGGCTCAGCCAAGATTCCCACACAGTGGCGACAATGACTTCACAACTGATGGACGTTTCTGAGACCTTTTTGTCAGACGTTCACATAATGCTCATCTGTCATTTCTCTCTCTGCCTCTCCCACTCGTTATTTTTTCAAGATTCAAACACACACACACATACACACACACTAAAAACCTCCTCCTCTCCATTTTGTGAGAATCATCATTTGACATTTACTTTGTTGTTGTTCTTGATATTAAAGAGAAGTCGTATGAGATGTCACACGTATCTGGATGTTTTTGAAACAATATTGCAAATCACAGAGTATGACAATTACTTTTATGCCAATACAAACATTTATGTGACATTAAATAGCTTGTATTGTAAAGGAAATTGGACTGAATAGAAAAGTTTTCCATGGTAAAAATGTTTGTGTATCTCAAAAATATAACTTTAAAATTATACCATTTTATTTGATTTGATTTATTATTGAGCAATGATATATATATATATATATATATATATTATAAAAATATATATATATTGCTCATCATTGATCCTAAAATGTCTTAACTATCTTAACTAGTACAAAAAATATATAGTATAACAGATTTATATATAACAGATTTATATATTTCCAACAATAAATTAGAAAAAATGGAATAAATTGATTTTAAAAATAAATTAAAATGTAAAATAGATATTTTAAATTGTAATAACATTTCCCAGTATTACTCTTTTTTGCTGTATTTTTTAACAATAATTGCAGCCTTGGATAGCATAAAATATTTTTCAATTAATGCATTAAAACACTGTTCATTTATTTATTTAATTTTCATTTAAGTATGCAGAATGTTTCTGTATAACAGTTTTGTTGCATCCCACTTACTGTATATCTATTTTTGTTTTACCTTTTATTGGCTTAATATTCATAATCTCTTCTTGTCCCAATCCTCATGGATTTTCTATTGTTCTGTTATTATGTTTTTCCTACGTGTGCTCGTGGATGAGAAGCTACTCCACATGGGTGGGGAGGTTAAAGCAGGTAAAGATGCAGATCAAACGGCTGCAGTGCCCTTCACTCTTATTTTATTGGACTGTTCTGAGTTCTCCGTGTGTCAGCGCTGGCCTCAGATCAGCCCTGCAGACCCAGACGGGCAGAGACAGGTCATTTGAGATCAAACTTACTGTTCAGACCCTGGTGACGTGACCTGGAAGCCTTAGGCACGGTGGGTGAAATGAGTCTGAGGGAAAAGAAAGACAGAGAGGAAGGTGGGTGAAATGGACCGCTTTCAAAGATGTGGGGTGTAAATCCAGGTAATTGTGCGGACAGTAGGAAGTGCTTAGCGACATTTTCAAATAGAGCGACTGGCTGGTTTCCTACCAAGTTACGTAAAAGCTGATTCATTCGTTTTGGGCAGTTGCTTACAGAATTGTTCACATTTTATTGCACAGATGGACTGCAACTGCTGATGGGGACAAGTCACATATTTAAAGAATATCACACAAGCAAGAGTGCTGTTGTACTGAATATCTGTTGGAACATAAAATAAATATAAAAAGAAATTTGTTTATCTCCTTGACATTTCTGAAGCATTAACCTTATGCATGGAACAATCTGCCTAATGATTAAAAAACACGTACCCCTATCTGTTTGTTTGTTTATTGTTTGTAAAATAAAGGCATATTTGATCACACATACAGTAAAAACAATATTATTACATTTTAAAATAACTCTTTTTTATTTGATTTGATTTTAAAATGTAACTCATCCCTGTGATGGCAAAGCTGAATTTTCATCTCACATTAATATATTTGTTGTTAATAACTTATTAACTCTTTTTATTATTGACTTCTGAAAGGTTTTTGTTGCGCAATATGTTTCTATGAACGTACAAATTTTTAAGGATTATTTTATTTATTTATTTTTAAATTTTGCAGCATTTTATATGTTTTTACTGACACTTTTGGCCAATCCAATGCGTCCTTACCAAATGAATTAAAGCTGCAGTCCATAACTTATTTTGGTTAAAAATGACACTAAAACTAGCCAGTGTTCAATACTAATGCTTTACTGTGTGTATATATATATATATATATATATATATATATATATATATATATATATATATACACACATTAGTGTAGTTTAGACTACACTGGTATGAAAATGTGAGTTTGATATTGGATAACAAGCACTGAATACTACCCCACATCTAGTGACAAGGAGTAATGCCTCCCTAACTCTCATTTACTTAAAGGTTTCTTGTTTGTGCTCTGAATAAGGATAATTTCAGATGAAAGTGATGAGCTATGGCCTTTTATGGATTGTCTAGTTGGGTGATTAATGAACCACTTCACTTCCAAACTTAGGCTTGCTCTTAATTAAAACTTTAAGGTTGACCACAAATCATAATTCACATCACCCAAACCTCAGGACAATTGTAGAATGAGATGTACAGTCTGGATTGAGAGAGGATGCCGAGGAAGAAGCAGTTTACCAGCACATTCACCAATACATGTTAATTAACTACATATGTATAAATACAGCACAAATCTCTTATCTTTGTGACCTTTGACCTTTGTCTTTTATTCTTTCAGAGATCTCTGTTTCGACTCTGCTGTGATCACTCCTCAACTTCCCAGCAAAATAAAAGTCTGTACGTAAAGGTCCACATGCGCTCACTCCCTTTCTTCTTATCTCTGTCTGTACTTCTGTCAGATTGTGTTTTGTGTATGCTTGTATGAAAATGTGTGTGTGTGTGTGTGTGTGTGTGTGTGTGTGTGTGTGTGTGTGTGACTGTGCATTAAAAGAATCTATTTTTAATCAGTGCTTTGTACTGTAATGTGCAATTAATTGCTCCTTACCTCTTCAAAGTGGACTCAAATCAAAGAACAAAATCCAAATAGACTCAATGTTGCTATAGACTTTAAAATATCTTTCTCCGTCATTTATAGCTGATTCTTGAGTACAGAGACAAAACTGGCTGTGATTTTGCTTGTCTGTAATTCAATTTGGATATTAGAAAGATAGTTTCAAACTAATTATTTCTAACATATTGAGATTATGAGAAAAATATAAGCACAATAAATGAAATTTTACATTTATGTAAAGATCATCGAATTTATTTCCAAGTCTAAATGTTGATTTTATTTTCTGTGTTTTGTCTCATGGCTCAAGAATCAGTCTTATGCTAGTTCTCATATCAGCTCATATCAATCTTTTGCTATTACACTGTGTTCAAAATGTGCATATTTATTTTTTTAAGGTGCAAATATATAATCTGTGACAAGTGTAACAGTGACATTCTTTTAGGAACATTCTTTGTAAGGCAATTTATTTGTTACAAAGAAACATAACCTGTGTATAGTTATCTTTAAATATTGTAACCTACTGTCTGTGTTTACCAAAAACTGACTATTATAAACAGACATTTGAATGCAGCAGGCAGGCTACCATTATAGAACACCTGTTGAGAGAGAAAACTGACTTATTGTTATCATTTGCATAACCATAAAATTATAATTTTTTTTAATGACGTAATATTTCAAAGATTCAGTATCGTCTTGTATTGCACTGCTCTTAATATCCATTATTTAAGATGGTTTCTAATGGTTCATTTGCTGGCTTTTATTAAATAGTACAACGTAAAAAAAAAAAAAAAAAAAAAAACTTGTCTCTCCATTTCTTTTACTGCCTCACGCGCGCACACTTTCAGAGCTTGTAAAACTTCAGCAGATTGTGATGGGAAGAGAACTGACATACAAATAATAGAAATAATAGGTTTGTACTGGCTCAGTCATTCACCTGCTAATCAATATGAGACAGGAACTTCATGGCACCCTATTCATTCAGAGACAGCAACAAGCTCACTACGCTTTCCCCGCTGAGTGATTATTTTAACTGTCAGATGATCTCTGTAGTGAGCTGAGAAAGTCAACGTAGAATTTGAATGGGGAATAGTTAAAGCTTTTTCTGTCATAGCAGTTTCAGCTGCTGTTATTATAGATTGATGTAGAAGCTGGTTAAAGGAATGCATAGTTCCAAAGTACACAAGTATTTTAATAAAAGTATTTCTTAAGGTCTTACTGTGCCCGGACTTTTGAACAGTATGTATGCGCATCCGAATTGAAAAAAATGGAAAACATTTTGTAATATTAAATGTTTGTTCAGTTTTTGTAGCACATGCCCATATTTATCTTCTCTATAAGAAGACTAAATCTCAAAAATCCCCTCTGACAGGCTAGAAGAAATGTGGATGCTAACATGCTCACTATTCTTCCTAAATCCATCTTTGTTTGGGTGCTAAAATGTTGGCTAACTGGCAGCAACAGTACATCATTAGCTTCTCTTGGCTGTCCCATTTGCAACTCTGTTAGCGGGGGATAAATCTCTGAGTTATTGCTCCTCTAGGCCTCATGAATCAGCAAGCTCTCTATAGTGAGAATTAAAGTCTTTCTAATAGGCCGAGCTACTGCAACATATTGCCGTGTTTGCAATCACAATAGCTACCAAGGCTTGATCAAATTTTGCAAAACAAGTCATCGGAGACAACACAAATATTAGAAAACAATCTGCCATAGGCAATTTGCTAACTTTATCAGGAACCATGCTGGAAAAAAAAATGCAGTCTTAGATGGTTCAAGCCGATCTAGTTGGTCTCCCAGACTAATACGACAGAGCAGAATCCCGCTGAACACATAAACATGATTACGCAATCTCCGACTGACTCATTTATCTTTCCAAAGTGTGCATTTAATAGCTACAGCCGCATAAAAGGACATTTAGTAAACATGTCAATGGGGAACATTTGTCACAGCCCTGTGTTTCCATCAACGCTTCCATCATTACGGCAGTCACTTACACACACATAAATGCAGACAGCGTGGTCAATAATGCAACGCTGTTTCTACTGCTTAGGCAATGGACAAATTTGCTCTTGACAGATACAGGATGGAATAAGAAAGAGAACGGAGGTGTGTTTGTTATCGATGATTTCTAAAATGCCTCTAGCTGGCATTGATCGCACAAAAGAACTGTCCGTGTGAGAGTGTTTACGCATCGGGTGGTGCAGTTTGGCATCAAGCCTTTGACAGGTTGCCTCTTATCACTGACATATGGATAAATGTCTTCCACCACTTCATAACTTCTCGCCGACCAGCCTGCTCGCTCTCCGCTGCTTTTTAAAGAGCAGCAAAATGTCAGGAATCCCAATCTATATAAGGTTATGGCGTGCAGATTGTTTTGGAGCGCGTATTTCTAATTTATGTTGTAGATTCGACGTTGATTGACTTTTGCATGTATAATAACGTTCAAGCTTAAATTAGAGGCGATATAGCTAGTCATATTTTGAGGTTTGGGGCGGTCGTAATTGCTTCAGGATGTAGACTTGATGTTCTCGCTCATAAAAAGATGCCTGTTTTTATTGAGTCACCATTAAAAGGCACTGAAAATACTGCACCACATCAAATGTCCACATAGTTTGGGCGCCATTGATATGTAGATGTGGAGGACAAATGGAGTCTGGCAATTATCCGCAATCGCACACGGCTTTCTGAAAGGGACACACCTGAGAACTCTGCATATTTGAGAAGCTTTTTATAGATATTTGAAGAAACTGCAAACATGTTATTTGATAACTCTGAAAATAGGCCTCTCAGGGAAGAGGTGTTTTCATAATCACATCTTGAGGATGTCAGCAGAAAAGCAAGCATTATGCATTTGGACAACTAGCAATCGAGAGTTCATAGTGTATTATTATGTTAACATGGAATGACATCTTTGGCATCACTCTGAAATATCGCTGTCAAAATTAAATGCAATCTGTCATTTCTGTCTTATTTATTTATTTTTCTGAAATACGGTAACCTACCTTTGGGTGGAGTAAAGCATGAATGCTTTCCTGATTGTATTTATGAAATAATTCACATGGTTTAGAATATTTAAATGTAAAATAAAAAAATAAATTAATAATGTTTTGTTGTATTTAATGTTAATAAGTGAATATTTTGTAAAATATTTAAATAATTTTTGTAAATAGTAGCATCATGTAACATCATAGTAACAAACTTGATTCATTTCGAATGAGACATATTTATGAGACATATGACATATTTATGTGCAAAAAAGCTTTGTAAGATTCGTTCACCATGTCAGTCTAAAAGCACCGTGTGAGTTTTGGGAACTATTCATTAAAAGAATCATTTGTTTGCGAACCTGGAAACATTCTTGTTCAACTGGATTTTAAATCCTCACATTTTTATTTTATGTCACACTTCCGATAATTTTAGTGACAATATCGAAGATTAGATGTTGAAGAAGTGTAAGATCTGAAGTCTGAAGTGGATCATAGCTGGAACGGCGGCAAGGGTTGAGTTAAATTGGTCTTTATAGAACTGCGAATGTCTGTTAATGTTGCGCATTACACATCTCCTATAGGTTGTGTGGGATTTTAAAGAGGTTGATTTAAACTTTACATGAATGCAAACACGATCTCTCGGACAAATGTCGAGGTAATACATGGTTAGGTGTGTTTTTGTTGACAGGTGTGACTGTTCCAGGCAGCTCTTTTTAAAGGGGCCAGTCGGTAAAGAGGTGGGCATACGGTACACAGGCCTCTCATGCATAATGCATCTCTTCGTGCATGTTTCGAAAAGGAAAACTGTCAGGCTCAGTTAGACCCGGCTGGAAGAAGATTGCACCGACGTCCCACTAGACATATGCTTCTGTCCGACCTGTGCATTAACACGTCGGTTTTGATCTTTTGGTCTCATTTGCAAGCCGCGACTTGTTTCACACTTAAAGAACACAGTGCTTAATAATCCACAATTACTCTTTTTATTTATTTACGTTTTGCTAAATCTACTGCAGTAGAAATTGGCATTAAATGTGAGAAGAAAAAAATCACAGATGTTGAGTAAACTAGTCCTAATAATTGTTTTTGCATAATCTGTGCACAATCACAACAGTGCCGGCAGTGTAACCGCATGTATTATTTAAGTGGTTAAAGTGTCCTGTGTTAGAGGCAATAACGGCATGTCTGCTCCAAAAAATCCATGCTATTTCAAGGCAGATCTTCAGAGAGATCCTTGTATATGCTTTCAATTACAGAGTTGTTTCCAACAAGTAGAGAACTAAAGTGCACAGCTTGAAAGAGGAAGAAAAATTTAAATATATTATATTATATTATATTATATTATTATATTATATTATATTATTATATTATTATTGTTATTAATATAGAAAGTAATAATATAGGTATAGAAATTGTATAGAAATTTGTAAATATCACAAAATAACAAAATCTTTTAAATGAAAAAATGCATTGCATAAAATTATTATAATAATAATAATAATAATAATAATAATAATTAATTAAATTACTGTAATCACTTAATTGGCTGAACTAAGTTAAGACCACCTTGACCAACATGCTTGAGATCTTCCATCAGGGTAGTCTGTACCAGTTCAGCCCCTTTTCTTTTTCTTTGCATCAAAATAGGGGCCCTTACTCAAACTTGCAGTGCTTTTATGTAGAAGACATTCAATTAGATAAGAGGGAGGATGTCAGTCAGTTTCCCTTTTTTTTCTGTTTACGTTTATTTTGAACATCCTTCGGTGTGGCGCAAGTTGAAAAAAGGCTGAGAAGAATGCATCGCTCTCACCCTGGAATTTGCAAACATTAAAATGACATTCTGTCAGTGTTTGGCGCGGGCAGAGATGCCAAGAGAGACAGGCTGAAGACTAGGCTGTCACTGTATGCAGTCAAGCGCTTATTCATGAAATGGAATTACTTTCTGACAATAGCCAGGCATACTTCTGAAGCTTCCTGCCTTTGCTGGACTTTAAATCTCTTAGTTGGCTTGCAGCCGCTTTTTTTCATAGGTCTCAGCTATTCTGTCTAGTTATTGTGTAAGTGCATTTGATCGCGAAGAGCGTTTCAAGTGTAATCATTTTCAAAAATAAAAACTTGGCTGTAGATCATATCGACAGGAAGTTAAATTCCAGAATATGGGCATTGATGTTGCTATGGATCCTTAAATTTACATTTACCAGAGACCTTACTGATGAATAAAAAAAATATAAAATCAAAAGAAAACGTGGCAAATTAGTCTTCCAGGTTTTGACATCCGCCTGCAGCACTATATATTTTTTTTCTGTTTATTAGTTATAAACTGGAACAAAACAAGAGACAGTTGCTCCCTATCATTTTTCCATCCAAATCAGAGCCGTTGCCAGACTGCCATGGACATAAACTCGAAGAGATAATTTACTAAGAATATTTAAACAATGAGAAACATCACTCGCTTCTCAAAGAATGGTATTTCTTTGGCAGAATGTGAATTTCATTGCGAATTTCATTGTAAAACAACTGAAAGAAATGAAAGAGAATCAAGAACTATGTTTGGGGGGTTTGAACGTTTATTAGTTTTAATACCTACAGTTTATGTGGTCAGGGAAAATTCACCCAAAAATTTTAATTCTGTCTTGTGGTTCTCAAACCTGTTCTGGGGATCCTCCACCACTTCATATTTTGTATGTTTCTCCCAGTGCACCTGATTCAGCATTAGTACAGTCTGCAAGACTGGAAGTGGGTGTGGCTTATAAAGGAGACAAACAAAATGTACGGTGATTGGGGAGACATGTTTGAGTGCCACTGTTTTTAAGGGTTACTACACCCCAAAATCAAAATTTTGTCATTAATCATTTACTCCCTTGATTTTTCAAAACCCATAAAAACCCTATTTGTCATCAGAACACAATTTAAGGTATTTTGGATAAAAACTGCCAAGTAATCAATGCTGTCAGAGTTCAGAAAAGACATCCCAGCAGGCACGTGTATTTGATATTTTGTTACATTTTGGTAGTGACGTCAGGTGAACAAAAATATCTACGTAAATTCAAAAGTCTAATGTCAATGTTAAATCGATGAAATGACAACTTCAACAAATTCAACACTGTGTGTCGCTGCACACAATTAGTGTCTGCTGTTCTGCGTCAGCTACGACACAGTGATATGATTCTTTGTCTATTTCTACTTTGATTTGAACAAAAATAACGTTCTGACGATGTCTTTAATACTTTTTAGGACCTTGACAGTGTAATTTATTTGGCAGTCAATTGGAGAGTCAAAAGCCTCCCAGCTTTCATTCAATGACAAACAGCACTTTTACGGGTTTGGAACGGCATGGGGGTAAGTGATTAATGACAAAATGTTCATTTTGAGGTGAAGTAACCTTTTAATTATTTATTTACCCTCATGATGTTCTAAATCTATAAGACCTTCCTTCTTATTTTATTTGTCCATAGACTGGAAGTCTGGTTTTGGTCTTAGTGACTTTGACTGTAAGGACAAATACCCCAACAAGACATTTAAAGTCATACGGTATTGGAACAACATGAGGAAGAGTAAAAAACGTTTTTTGCTTTTTTCCTCTGGTTGTGCTACAATAACTGAACCGATGGCCTCACATATAGACACTCACTAGTGGTGTATTCATTAGGGTGCTTAACAAGACAACATGAATAGGGCTCATCTCTGAAAACATCCCTCTCTGTAAAAGGCAGAGATATAAAGCTTTTTTTTTGCAGTGTGTTGCTTTGAAAAATGATCAAAGAACTAAAGCTGAGCTAGAGGCTGAAAACAGATGTTGAACCAAACATCAATTTGTGTCTGATAACGTCCAATTCTCAAGAGGTCAGAAGTTGGCCCCTTTTAGCTTCAGAGCCAAGACTAATGAAGACAGTGCCAGTATTAGCAAACACTTTCCAGTCGACACGAAATGAGAGTTCAGTTATCGTGATCCTTGGCCCTCATTAAGCAATTAAAAGTCAGACACTGTCACAGATACTACTTATTAGAGTTCGTACACCGTTTATATATGACTGGAATTTCAATCTGGCCCCAATCAGTCTCTGCAAGGCAGGGATGTTGCTTTTTTTCTTTGGATAACTAGAAGGGCTGGTTTTTTGATCATCTTCCATTTGTTGTTGTCTCTTCAAATATCCATAATTTTGTTGGGCGAGACTGCATACATGAAAAACCAACTTGATCACATTTTCAATCATTTGTACATAAAGTGTTATTTTAGCACCTATATGATTGCATATATTGACACTGAAATGTATTTATTAACATATTAACAGCAATTAAGTTGTGAAATTTAAATACAAACTACTTTAGAAATTTGAAAATGGTAACCCAAGCTCATGAAAAATATGTGCCTCTATTGACAATTTAGCAATTAAGTTCTTGCACATTTTGCAACACTTCCGAAGTGAAATGTCTAGTTTGTGACACTAAAAGGCATTTTCAGGTTCTCTGTTATGCTTTAGGGCTTTTAACCTCACCCTAAACCCAGTCAACTGGGAATAAAAAAAGAGAGAGAAATCTGCATTTGCTGCCTTTTTACATGGTCATTATAAAGCTTTGAGCTCTTTTGTCAAACTGTGTTTCATATCTAAGGATTTAATGCTGTATCAGGTGAGCTACTGAGCAATCTTACCAAGTTGGAAAAGCCATGCATCCGGACCACAAAACCAGTCTTAAGTCACTGGGGTATATTTGTAGAAATAGCCAAAAATAGATTGTATGGGTTAAAATTATCAAATTTTCTTTTTAACCAAAAAGATCATGTTCCATGAAGATATTTTGTGAATTTCCAAAAATGTATTAAAACTTTTATATTAGTAATAATGCATTGCTTAGAACTTCATTTGGACAATTTTAAAGCTGATTTTCTCAGTATTTAACATTTTATTGCACCCTCAGATTCCAGATTTTCAAATAGCTGTATCTCGGGCCAAATGCCCTATCATAACAAACCATACATCAATGGAAAGCTTATTTATTCAGCTTTCAGGTGATGTATTAATCCCAATTTTGAACAAATTGACATTCATGAATAACGGTCCAGGGACTCATATATATGTTTCAGTGCATATACCGAATGTAACTGTTAAAGGTAAACATTACATATAAATAACTAGAAAAATAAGAGTGTATCAAATACTTCAAAAGCGTTATTAAAGAGTTATTCTAGTTCAACCTTAGAGTGCTACACTATAACTAGAATATCTCTTCAACATCAGTTTTACTTTACTTTTACTAATGCTACAGCACGTTTTTTGTTGATCAGCACACTTCATTACTGTTAGCTGATGGTAGTCCCAGCCTGACCACTCAATTATAAGCTCTTTCTCTTGTGGTTCCAGCACACAGTCCTCATCAGAGCAGGCTATTACCTGGCCTAATTACCAGACAGCCAAGCATAAGTCAACAGCCGCTGGGAATAACTGAGCCTGTCCTGTGAGACAGAGTGACCCTCGCACCCCTGAAAAATATTGCCATCTATTTTAATAGAGCTTTACATCAATTCAGCCAGCACATGCAACCAGGCTCGCTGAAAACTAATACCATAAACCATTACCATAATGCACATAATGTGTCTAGAGATAAGATGCAATAATTTCTTTGAATACCCACAACATCATTGCAGAAATAGGATGCAGAGGCTTTGCCAATCTGACTGAAATTAGACAATTAAAGGTTCTAACACACGCGCGTGCATTTATTTTATTGTTTATTTTATCAAAATATTGTTACAGTTTAAAATAATTGCTTTTACAATTTACGTTTTTACGATTCTTAAAAAAAAGGACAGCATTTATCTGAAATAGAATGTTATATATTAACTGACACTTTTCACAGTATTTGATATATTGAATAATATTATTAATTTCTATCAAAAAATTATCTGAATCTAAATAAATGTAACTCAAATCCTAAAAATACTTCTGAGCCCCACTATAATTAATGCAAAATAAAGAAAACACTTGACAGCTAATAAAGGTATGTCATTACAAGCTTACATTACTAACGATAATTGAAATATTTCGTCATGCACTAAATGCAAAATAAATTAGTTTATCTTTTTAAAACACAAGGGAAATGAATTCCCATACACTCAATCTTGACTTAATTAAACAATGTAGTTAATTAATGTAGAGCTTTAAATGTTGTTGTTTAAAACGTGTTTGGAACAAAAGAAGCATCGGGCAAGTGCATAAAGTTATATTTATTTACTTCTGTATCATCGTCTGATTTGTTATTGTATATAATTATTTCTAACCAATAGTAACCAAT
The DNA here is from genome assembly GCF_018831695.1 of Puntigrus tetrazona. Taxonomy (NCBI): domain Eukaryota; kingdom Metazoa; phylum Chordata; class Actinopteri; order Cypriniformes; family Cyprinidae; genus Puntigrus; species Puntigrus tetrazona. Next base: position 22,411,387 of record NC_056714.1, on the reverse strand, counting down.
TACGTAGAACTACAAGAAAGAAAGGAATAACCTACAATCGCCTTTCAACATTTCAACAATGTTCTCTTGAAAATACAGCAGTATTAAAATAAATCTTGCTCTCTTGCTGCGTACGTGTGTGTGTGTGTGTGTGAGTGAGAGTGAGTGAGTGTGTTTGTCACTCTAAATGAGTGAAGTTGTTTCATTTAGATGAGTTACATTACAAAGACCAAAACAGCTGCTGCAGAGGATCTGACCAATTCATTATTCGTGTGTTATTCAATTACAAAACAAAGACAGTGTCTCTGCATTCTCATCATAACAAATTACCTCCAAACAAATAATTAGTGCCGGGAATAAATCTCTTGTCATATTTCATTACGACACAACATGCCAGGAATGTGCTCAGAAACACCAAGAGTTCTGCTCAGTTTGTCCACTCTGAAATTGTGTTTGTGACCGTGTGTGCCAGGCATTTTCGCTCGGAGTTTCTCCCTTCAGATTTTACCTGCCTGCACTTTTTGTACTGACAGTTTTGCTCTCGACTGTTCAAAAAAAATCCATCGACTCAAAGAATGGTGCTATTAAGCGCAGGTGCTCCCTGTGAAGACGGAGCACTTTTGCGTTTCCCCTAAACTTCTTTTAAGCGCTTAGCTCACTGAACCTTGGGAATGAAAATCAAACGACGTTCTCTTGACTTCTCTGGGTTTCGAAAACCTTATTTGAAAATAAGGCTTAAATCAATAGAATAAAACATAATAGGCATTATTTTTAGAGCGCAGGACAAAAATTCTGAACGTATAATCCTATTATGGAGACAAAAGGTTAAGTGTTTAAAATTCTGGACCAAACTGTGGACATCAACGCTGAGCAGAGACAAAGTCTGAACGTCCTTGCGTGTACGAATTTGAAGCCTCATTGGATTCATGATATGTGAAGATTACGTGTAAACTTTAATCACATTCCACCCTCTTATTAAGCTAAACCCTATCAGATCATTTGTCGTATACATTCCTGCAGGGCGAAGGGTGATCATTTCCATACGAATGAGCAGCCAGACTTTTTTTTTTTCTCTCTCCCTCTAATTACGCTGCAACACAGACCTTATTTCCAAACTAGAGGCCCGGTTTATTAAAACAGTCTGTTATACAACTGCACATAATTAACTGCAAAAAAATTGGGTTTTTTAAAATGTGAAAGCACCATATGAACAATTAATGTTCTAATCAACCTTTTTGAAACACGGCACTTAGTTCATTTCGGGAATAGCCCTTCTGTTTGCATAATGAACACAGCTGAAATGGAGGCGAGACAAAGTCAGACAACAAAGAATGATCTAATGAAGATCGTGCAGAACCCAGAAAGAGCGGGATTCATTCGGCCCACTTGTGTAGTTCAGTGAAAATGCTTAGTGAATATTAATATAAGTGAATATGTCATTATAGCTAGTCTGAGATCGTATTGTCATAATATTGTATTTTGCTTTAGCTTTTTTTTTTTAAATAATGTATTTTCCCTTAAAGTGCTATTTATTTGCTTGCTTTACACAGAAACCTGACTTTTTCAGATTACACCTTGACTAGATTTATGGCTGTTTTTTCCCCATCATTGGATCATCATTTTATGAATAACTGCTTCCATTATGAATAGAAAATGTGAAGTGTTTAGTGAATTCTTTTCTAAATGTTATTTTTGCGTAAATTTGGAGTTTCATCATCTCTTGAACACAGTAACCAAACAAGCTTATTACAGGGAGATTATGAAACAACTAAACTCACTTATTATTATGATTACCCAAGGACTGATGGATTTATAATGAACTAAGAAGCAAACAGGCAAATCCTAATACTTTAGAGTGAGCATATGATAACACTAAAAGCTCCACTACATTAGTTAACACTCTAATTACTATTGATTCAAAATCCTTGGCTTTATAATGTAGATGGAACCCAATACACTGCACATAATCAATGTTGCCATTCGACCTTTTGAGGACAAAAACATCATTTCTAATTTATTAAAAAATCCCTTTTATGAATCTATGCCCTGAGGACGAATATGATTTCTATTGAATGCGCTTGATATTTCAGGTCTGTTCAAAAGAAATGAAATAGAATTAATAGTACAATGTGTTAGCCAGGTGTATAATTTGGAGTTTGCTGGAGCAAGACTGCATAAGCTTTTCACCGAGTAAGGCCAACTTAAGTTTCGCTTCTGCATTGCCTTAGGTTTGTGAAAGCAGTGCACATTAAATGAAAATGTCAGAGCTGATACAAATATACAGATATTGATCTAAAGGTACTCCATAAAAACTGGGGTCCAAAAGTCTGCTGTTGTGCGTTTCTTTTAAAGTTTCTTAGTGTTTCCATTTGCTTTAATTACAGAACTGACGTGATAATGATCCTTGTTTCATTTGAAAAAAAAAAGATTAGTGATCGAACAATAGTGCTGAATTATGTTTGTTCTATTCATTTTATATATTTTAATATTATATAATACTTTTTTTAAACTGATAACACGATAAGCTGAAATAGCAGATAACATGATAAGACTCCATAATTACTGTGATGATGTACAACCTACAATATAGTCACAGAGTCATATTATAGATCACTGAAATTTGTTCATTATCATAGGTGCTTGGATATTCCTGTACGGTACTGCAGAAACTCAATACGACTTAGTAAAATTGAGGTGTATAGGTTCATGATATAATGACTGTTTGCGGAGAAATAGTGGGAAGGGGCCACAGAGGAACTCATTCTCCAACTCCCCCACAGTTAATAAGTTGTGTTTTACAGTATTGGAATCCATTCAGCCGATCTCTGGGTCTGGTGATAGTACTTTTAGCATAGCTTAGCATAGATCATTGAATCCTATTCGATGCACAATAAAAGTGTGTGTGTATAAATGTTATGATGTAACATTTATTTGCTAACCTTTTTTTTTTTCTAACCTTCTTTTGTAAACAGAGCTTTCTAAACTCGTGTCATAACATTCACCAGAAATTGTTGAGTTGTATTTAATTTTTCTGCAACCAAACACCTTACACAAAGCCACTGCGTGACTTGAAAAGACTGAAAACACAGTGCACGAGTCATACGGATCAATTTTATGATGCTTTATGGCGCCTTTTTATAATATTCGAGCTGAACAGACCCAGTCTCTGCTCTTTTTACTGTAATGAAAAAGAACAGAGACTGTGACTTTTAAGCTATAGGTCATTCTTCAAAAAAAAAATCACCTTCTGTTAGTAAATGATGGCAGAATTTTCATTCGTCTGTGAACTGTCCCTTTAACGTTGCTTGTTTTTAAGTCTTCGGATGCACACCTCCTCTTCCAGCAGCGCCCCTGTATCTCAGCTAGAGGTAAAAATAAGGGGAAGAAAATAAAATAAGATCTAAGAAGATCAATAAATGTTTCATCAGATTTAAAGGATGGCATTACGCTGAGCTTTATGGCGGCTCTGACACAGTTTCAGGGTGGTCGAGTCCTTGGGAATTTAAAGAAAAGTTTATAGCGCTGTAAACATGCTACCATTCTCTTTTCCATTTCGTCCACATAAAGTGCAGACAGATCAGTAAATCTGCAATGCATGGAGGTTATGGTTGCTGCTCTCTATCTCTCTCTCCTTCACCAGTGCTCCTCATCCTCTGTTGTCCTTCACACTATTATTCTAATAGGGCCGATTTATCCTCTGATGTTTGAGATGCCGTACAATTGCTGTAAAGTAAACATGATGCTCTCACATTATCTCAGCGCTGTGTTTATATTGCTTCTGATCTGGCCTGCGATAAGAGAGCACAGCTGTCAAAAGTGCGCAAAAACAAAACAAACGATCCCTTGCCCTTACTCGCCGCAGGGTGATATTTTAACAAATATCTGCAAACAGATTGCTGCATCTGTGTTTGTTGAAAACATGAAATACATGATAATCAGCCGTGGAATGCAGTATTTAATTTATGTTTTATTTACCTTTTTTCAATAACGTCTCGGTTACGTATGTAACCCTCGTTCCCTGAAGAAGGGAACGGAGACGCCACAACGGAATGAGAGACGAATCGGGATCTCAATTCGTCGGTCATTTCCAATGTGACTCGGAGTGACCGACCGAAGGGGAACCGTGATTATCGCACATCAGCTTTACAGAGACTGAAGCATCAATTCTTGAGGCAATTGGCAAAAACATCTTGGGAAGATTTTTTTTACACAAATGTACAAAATATTAAAATGTCCTAAATATTAAATTGGGTTATATGGTGTCATTTAATCGTTATTTACATAAAATAATAATTCACTGCTGTTAGAAAATACGTTGTAGATTTTGGCATTTACCAACGCCATTTATTTATTTAGATGGCTGATTCGTACAAATTTCTATGACCTCATTCATACGATTTTGTTCAAGTTGTGTAGACTGGTAGGTGTAGGGGTGGGGTTGGATGTGGGTAATTCATACAAATTCATATACGAATTGTGCAACTCATTAAAGACGTACACATTAGCAAAAGTCTTATGAATTTGTATAGCAAGGTCGTACAAGTGAGGTTGACCGAATTTGTACAAGTTAGCCAAAATATTTATTAACTGAAAAAAGTAAAGATCATACTCACATTTTTCTATTGGATCAAAAATACAGTAAAACAGTAACATTGTAACATATTGCAAATTTATAAAATGTAAAAATAAATGTAATTTATTCCTATAATGTAATGCTGAATTTAAGCAACCATTTAGCCTACTTATTTAAAAAAATAATAATAAAATAAAAAAATATATATTCTGTTGAAATTTAAACTTTTTCAGCATCCTTTGATTAATACAAATGTATTATTTATTAAAATAAATGCCTTTACTATAACTTTTGATTACTTTAATGTATCCTTGATGTATAAAACGTGTAAAAAATGTGATTATAATTCCTGTTCTTTCCTGGTTTCCTGATTAGCGACACATCATGGTTAACATCAATAGTAAGTTAACTAAATAGCAGACAGCAAAAAAACTAAATCTAGAGATGTTTTTGGTTTATGTATTACATTCAGATCAGCACTTTAGGAATTGAAATGGACACCTCATCCTGATTCCCCTGAGGGGGCAAATTGCATCTAGCATTTTCTGTGACAAAGCAGCTGGAGTCACAATAACAGGACAGTCAGGCTGAATCATTTGAGCCCTGAGGCTCCATGAGAAGGCTTTTACCCAGGAGGAGGATGATCCAAACTGAGGAGAAGAATGAGGGAAACCTGCAGTAATGGCTTTGTCCATCCTTATTTTCATATTCCAAACCATGCTTTCTATGTGTACCATGGCTTAGTCTGATGCAGGGATTGGATGCTGTGCAGGAGTGTGATTGTTTTGTTGTTGGGAAGGCAACACAGATGGGAGACTTTATTTACAGATAAGCTGATAACTGAGGGGATTTCCAATGTTTAGCCTAATCATTAGACGCACATGCAGCAATCAAATCTGTGCACCAGTATTAGTGCCATTATATGAGAAAATTACCCAAATGTTAATTTCCACATTCTCAACAACAGCAAAAACTGTGCATGATGGTCTGGTCAGTTTGTGAATTTTGGCCTATTGGAATTTCTATATATACTGCAGTGTAGAATTGCAATCTGAAACCCGAAATTTCTTTAAAATCTACTCACCTTTAGGCAATCCACGATGAAGTTTGTTTCTTTACCAGAATATATTTGGAGAAATTTACACCACATCTGCTGTAAATGGGTACCGTCAGAACAAAAGTTCAAACTGATAAAAAAAAAAAAACACAATATAATACATGTACTCCATTCATTCCATCTCTATCCCATCATTAATGCTTCTGATTTCTGTTGTCCTCAAAAACCATCATCATATTTGTTTAAAACTATTTTCAAGTTATAGCTTTTAAATGGTGCTTTTGATCTGCATATTTCTCTCCTGATTCAGGCAAGATGATGAAAATTGTGTAATGATTTATTTGTTTATTGCAAACAAAGCTTCTCAAAATGTCAATTGATGGAGTTTTCTGAATTACTTATGAATTATTTTGATGTTTTTATTAGTTGTTTGGACTTTTGTCCTGACGGCACCCATTCACCGTTGGAGAGCGAGTCATTTAACTAAATCTATACTGATGAAGAAACAAAGTCATCTACATCTTGGATGAAAATAAGTAGATTTTGAGAAAATTAAATTTTTGAGTGAGCAGTTGTCACGATGTGGCTTAGGGGTGAAGGAGCTACTTGACGAGAATATCCAAAATAAACGAGTTTAATCAAACACATATACAGGATAAGTACCCCGGGCAGACAGGCAGATGAACTAAACCACGTAATACGTAGACGAGATCAGACAAACAGAACTGAAATCACAGGACTGAAATACTCAGCGTAAATACTTAAATAAGACACAGGTGAAAATACTAAGACAATTAACTAAAGTAGGTCACAGAGCACATGGCACACAACAAAAACAATAACACAAAAGGAGTCCCCGTGTGACAGCAGTACCTAAAATGTTGATATTGAAAACATGATTTCAGATCTTCATAATAAATGCAATGGCATATGTGGTCAGTATAAAATTTGAAAAAATATATAAAAATTTTAGAAATATTATTTCTAGTACAACTTCTGTCCAAAAAGTTATTTTATTAGACGTGATGAAGCTTGTGCGTAGACAGCGGGTTTTTTATTTATTTCCGCAATTCATAGAAAGTAGCTCTTCATGCCATCTATCTCATCTGCAGTCGGAGAACCCCAAGACGCTGGCTGTGACAGGCTGAATGCTCTGGGCCCTCCTCTGTGGATTCTCACACCACGTAACTGACTGTTGTTTGGATTCATAAACAGAGTGATTGAGTGCTGCTGGCAGCCCGGCTGCCATTACAGCCAGTGCTAGCTGAAAAACGACAGCGAGGACTAGCAGCGAGGGAAATCACGTCGCTGTCCCGCTGACGGCTCCTAATCATTTCCTGTGTTTGTGTTCTTAGTGGCCCTTTACTACTGCTGTCCATCACACCTTACATTTGTGCGGAGCAATCGCTTTGCTGAACGATGATATATGTTTAAGAAAAACCTCTGTCTCTATTTGTACAATACATGCAAAAATTTATATTTTACAACTTTGTTACATCAACTTACCTAAGAGAGTATCTTTGGCCCAAGATATATTTGCACACTTCCAGACGCTCAGATCCCATTTGCTGATATCTGATTAGGCACAAACATCAAATCATGCAGCATCTGAATCATCTATCGCGGAACCAGCTTCACTTTTACTTTAACTTTTACTTTTAACTACTTGATTTAAGTTGATCTAATTGTAGATGTATTTTAAACTTTATATTATTACTGCCGTCTATATTGTTAAAGAGTTTGTTCACCCAAAATCGGAGAGCTCTCTGACAATCCATAGACAGCAAGGAAACTCACAGAAACGTAGCACGTACACTAAAATAGTCCACGTGGCATCAGGGGTTCAGCCATAATGTTACAACTTATCGAAATGGTGGAAGACGGTAAAGTGGGGAGAATAGAGTTACATAAAATTACGGCTGAACCCCTGAAGTCACATTAACTGCTTTACCGATATTGTTGCTACTTTTCTGTGCATTAATCATGGTAATATCCTTGCTTTGTATGGAGGGTCAAAGAGCTTTCTGATTCCATCCAAAATATCTTCATTTGTGTTCAGAAGATGAACGAAGGTCTTACAGGTTTGTAACAACATGAGGGTGAGTAATCAATGATAGATTTTATATTGTTTATTAGTGTGGTTAAAATGTGTGACTTCTTAGGGCCACTGTATTTATCTGTATGAAGGGCATATAGCAAGTACATGTGGTGTCCTGAGAGTGCTATTATTAGTAGTAGTACAGCTGTTAGTGCCATGAATGATACTTTCACAGCTGGAATAAAAGGCACAGCAGATAATGAGCAAGGACAGAGCATGTTTTTATATATGCTTGATAATTGCTAATTAAATATTCATATGCAATTGCAGTCTTCACAGGATATACATGGGAGCTGATTTTTTTACTTGGAATTTCTATAATCCTTTGTGTTGCCCTTGATATATCCAACAGATTTTAGATTCAGCATGTTGAAGATACTTCAGATGTAACACCTAAATTGCCACGAAGCCTGCCTGAGGGCTCTGTTTAGTTGGCTCCAAATGCCAGTGATCTCTGGATCCTCTCTTCTTCCACGTCAGAAAAGGAATCCCTAGTGTTTTAGTGCTGCAGCATTTTTTTCCAATTGACACTGTTGTAGGTGTATTTCATATAATATATAAACCCAAAACCTGGAGATAATAAATCCAACAAGTTTTCTTTAGCTTACATATAAGCTTAACTTAAAATGCAGAAAGAAAAATTATACATGATATAAAATATAGGACAATTCATTTGATTAATAATAACAATAACTTTATATACACCTGTGATCAAAAAAAAGAAAAGAAAAATGTTAAATAAATGTTGTTCTAGAAGAAAAAAAAAAGTTAAACAGGCCATCTATTTCCTACATTAATAATAATAATTAGCAGTGTTTCATGAGCATCTTTGATTTCTGAAGGATCATGTGATGCTGAAAACTTCAGCTTTGCCATCACAAAAAAATATATTTAAAGAAAATACACTTATTTACTGTATCAAATAAATATGTATATCTTGGTGACTTGGAGACTTTTTTCCAAAACATTTAAAGACACACTTTTTGGATAATTTTCAAACAAGGATACTATATAAATAATAGTAAATAAATGTAAAGATTTCTCATTACTTTTTAAAATGAACACATGCAATGACTAGCCAAAGCTGCTTAACTTTACAACTGCGCCATTTGGAGTGCTTGACCCTGCAATTACTTGAACATTATATTTGGTATTAAGCTAATTTACTCAATCCCAGTCGTGCAAATGTCAGAAGCAATGTATAAAATCTAGATAAAAAAGATCATCAAAAAGAAAAAAGTGTTCATTTAAAGTAATAAAAAAAACTTGTACTGTAAGTTCTTTTAGTGATGGGAAACCTTCACTGTGGGAATTTCGATTAAGAGGCAAGGTTGTACTGTGGCTTTTATGGTAATTTTGTGACTTTTAGCATCAGAGATGCGAGGGAGCCTAACAGCCTCAAAGAGGTAACGTAAGGACCGAGTCATCCGCTGTTTTGCTTTGAAGAACCCACTTTTGCCCTTGTGCTCCATCTGTCATCATCCCCTTCCATTGACAACACATTAATCGCAGAGGCTCAGAGAGGCTTTTACCCAAAGTCTCTTATTCTTTACCCTTGGCATCGTGCCGCTGGTTCAAATCCCATCGGCATATTGCGTGTTCGTTGCTGTGGAAAAGTGGTTTGTTAATGCGTGTAGCTGGGCCCGTATTGTACTGTATATCTACCGGGTTTCAGTGCAGATGTGTCAACACGAGTCCAATGGGAGCTCTAATCAGAGCGAGAGTGCACTCGAGGGCCACGCAGTCTCGTTTGCTGCTGGCTAGAGCTGATAGATGGGCCCGCTGTGGACCCTTAGACTGGGCCAGAGCGGTTCCACCCCCTTCCCTCTAACCCAGCCTGACATCTCCACGGCCCACCTGCAGCTTACGTGTCCGTGTAGCCCTGACTCATTGGCACGCTCCAGAGAGCCTGACGAAAATAGCCAGCCTCCACACCTCCTTCTTTTATCACACTCTTCTGATTCATGTGTTTACTTGTGTGCAACCGATAGTGGACTGTGATGTGCTTTTTGCGAATCACGCTTGGTTTCTCTCAAAAGCGTACGGCTTGAATTGTGGGCAGAGTGATAACCGAGGGGTCGGAGATGTGAACTTCTGCCATTTCGTACGCTCAAGGCATATATGCTTGAAAGCTTTCTTCGTTTTATGCTTTCTTGGTTTGCATTTATTTTAGACTGGCAAATTTGCAAATTGCCTCAGGGGGGGGAATGGATCAAATAATGCTGTGCGTTTCATTAGTTGTGTGATTTCTAACAACACTTCAGGGGATGTGCATTGTATATGGTCCGTGGTAACGTAGCAACACGGGAAATGGCCATATAATGTGAAAGTTAGAGAACCGATCATCCATCACCTGTATAGGGCTCATATTTTCTCTCAAATTCTTCAGTTACTAGAAATGGATCAGTTTGATAGATTCAGTCCTGATTTGCCCGATCGCTTGTGGCAGCCAATTAAATTGAGTTATTCCTGCTGCGACGGTTTTAGTGTGACAGGTCTGGGGTTGATTCAGCAGACAGAAGCTCCTGCTTGTGGTGGAAGTACTCTAAAAATAACCATAGAAATAGTCAACAATACCTCGCTGTTTCCGGTACTGACAGGACTTCACTAATTCTCATAAAAAACACTGACTAAAGGCTTGTCAATACTGTGAAGAATCACATTTGTTTTGTTCCATCGATATAAATGTAGTCTTTTTCTGATATAATGTCACTGAAATACTACAATAAAAAATGCCATTGTTGTAAAACGGCAGCCTGGGGCAGTGTAGAATAATATTGCAAGTGTAATTAAAAATAATAATATTAGGATTTCTAATTATTTTGTATATTTTTGCATTTATTCATAATGAATTTATATTTTAATAGAATTAAATCAACGTGTTAATTAGATCGGAAAGTATATTACTGGACTGATAATTGTTCAAAATGTTAGTTATCTAGAAGCACCTTTACACTAAACAAGTGGCACAAGAACAAGAAAACAAAGATAAAACAAGAATTTAAGCAAATGCTTTGCAACTAAATAGACTTTCAGCTAAATTATTATAAAAGTCTAAAATTCTTGAGGGATTCTCAAGGCACCAAGTTAGGGATATGGGGCACTAACCCCCCTCACCCCAATTAAAACCACCCTGCCGATACCTCTATACACTGTTTTGGTAATTGGCATGTAAAAGGATTATGTGAATTGGGATTAAATAGTCATCAGATACTCGAGTGCATGTAATTCCTCTTGTTTGTTTTTGTAACAGATAAATGCATTGAGCTCATTAAGGAAACATGACTTCGCTCTATAACACATTGTTAAGTGAAACAGTAACTTGACCCTTCTGTATAGCAGTATTGAGTTTGCCTCTAACTGAAATGCAGTAATTTTTTTTTGTTTTCTGAGGTAATGTAGATCACGCAGTGACCACAGCACTGAAATGGCATAAACAACCCACACACTTGATGAGAGGCGCCATGCCCTTGTAAACTGAGGGGGCTGGTGCATGTGGTACCAAGTGCTATTATTAAAGACACATATAAACATTAATAATTATTAGGTTAATAATGTTAATAATAATTTAAGTTTAATAATGAATATTGTAGGTGTTTGTTTACAATGCTGTGGCAAACAAAGCGCACAATCACATGTAAATATGGTCAATCTGTTCAAGTTGCATCTAAGTATAAGTAGCAATGGTATATTTGAAGCAATAGTCAACAATACATTATATGGGACAAAATTGTCTTTTAGGCCAAAAATCATTAGGATATTAAGTAAAGACTGTGTTCCATGAAAATGTTCATTTTATATGTTATATGATGAGTATGCATTTAGTACCAAGCAGAAGAGGTTTGGTCAATGTACCATACATGTCATTTCTCATGTAATGTGAACTTATTTTTAAATGAATCCAGGCCTCATTTGTTAGCTCATTAAATATACTTCTGCAGATTTCGGTTCGACACACAAGGCTGTGCTGTTAGATCGAACAGATTTTGGCCTGTCGTTGTGATATAAAGCTTCAGGAATAGATGAATTTTGCGGAAACGTGATAGCACGAAAAAAAAACGGTTAAATGTCAGATGTGTACAAGGCCAGTGACTGATTGTCCACAAGCATGCACGAGTTCAAGTGTCTCAGTGGATGCGAGAATGTGCGTTCGCTCCGTGTGTTTGCACTTGTCGTCTTGTTAATTGTCTCTGATTTGTGCGTTTGTTGAGTTCTCTTGTCAGTACATGAGTAAATGAATGTTTTATGAGTCAAGGCCTTTTAAGTATGCTCATTCCCCAGCCTCAAGCTGTCACTTCCAATTCCTCTGTATTCCGCTTCCCGTTCCCTCCGCTCCCAACGAGGAATATCACAGCTGACGTGGCTTAATTACAAGAGCAGGTTTAGCCTAAACACATCACGTAACGACTCGCATAGGTCACTTGTGCCACAGGTTGTTTCTTGGTCAGTGGTTACCTAAGGCCTTTGTCTCGCTCATCAGGTTTCTTTTGCTAGTCTAAAAATAAAATCATCTGTGAGCTTTGTAAACTACAATAAAACCCTCCCTGTGCTCTCACATATGCATGTTTAGTGAGCACAACAGGAGGATAAAATGGATCGTGAGCCATACTTGTGTGAATTTATTTTTGAGTTGTTAAATTACATGGTGCATCCTTTCTAGGAAGCTTATTTTTTTGTTGTTTTTTTTTTTTTTTGGGAAAGGGACAGCCATCGTTAGCGTACCGGCAAGGTGAACACAAGCAGCACTAATGAATGAACAATGACGGTCACCAAGGTAACTGTGCCTATTTACAATGAGGTACGAAATAAAATGAAACGTTTGCTTGTTGTTCTGCCTAAGCAGTAGTGCAGAGTAGCATTTTATCTCATTAATAAATGCCAGATAAGATCCAGTGTTGCGACTTCCAATCCCCTAGACACATTTAGCATTAATGTTGCACAGCGTAAAATCAATAAACACTGGATAGTAATGGCTGAAATCTATTAGTAATAGCAGACAAACCTTTAACTCATTGGTACAATTCTCAGAAAATGCTAAGTAGCTTGATTAGTCAAGTCATTAATGTGCGTTATTGAACGTAATGGTTCGAGTTGGAGCCCCTTCGGTTTACCGGACAACAACAATACCATTAAATGATCCAAGTAATGAGGCTAAATCACCAGGTACATGGTTCTTAAAAACAAGTCATAAATGAAAACATCAACTGTGTTTTTGTTCTAATTCTTTTGTACAAACAGGCTAGTTCGTGGAAATGTTCAATAATGTATTTTTTAATGTATAAATGTGCTGAATGGCCTCCTTTTGCACTTACATCTTGAGTAATACTGTATATGTTACAAAAACAGGATCTCGCATAACTCCTTTTTATGCCATTAAATTAGATTTTTTTTGGCCAGTTGTATCAGTTTTGGAAAATTATAAAAACATCACAATAATCCGCAGGTAATCTACATGACTCCACCATTAAAGCTTTGTAAAAAAAAAAAAAGGTTTGGACTACCCCATGCCAACGTTGAGCGGGTGCCTTGAGAACGAGAGGCTGTACAGCTGATCAACATCACAATAATCTACAAGTAATCCACATGATTCTAGTTCATCGTTGAAGCTTTGTAACTTTAAGCCATCGTTTCTGAGCTCTGTTCCAAATCCAATTACATATTTGCTCATACAGAACTGTTTCGGACTGCCCCACGTCAAAAGTGAATTGGTGCCATGAGAATGAAAGCCTATACAGCTGATTAAAATCATTAAAATCCATAAGTAATCTCAAAACCAAAACGTGAAAAGCTGTGTTTATGAGAAAAACTAGCATTAAGGCGTTTTTTCCTTCAAACAATTGCTTGTCCATAATAATGCATTGTCCATGAAAACATCCGTCTTCTGCTGTCCATGAAAACATCTTATCTTTTTCAACTAATTTAGACTGCTTTCACTTATAAACTGTACTTCTGTGCATATTTCTTTCCTCTTTCAGACTAGATGACATATTGATGCATTTGTTCATTACAAACATGCAGTTTTTCATTTCACAAGACACCTATTCACAACAAAGGATCCATTGGTGAGTAAATGATGTAATGCCATTACAACACATTTCTCTAAATATGTTTCAGTGAAAAAATGCACTCATCATGCATGGTCTAAGAGATAATACATTTTCTGTAAATTTACATTTTTAGGTTAACTATTAATTTAACTTTAGAATATAGTTCTGAACACATCGAGACTAGTTGATCAGAGGATAGAAGTCAGAGGATATCAAATGTCTGCTGTTTTGGAACGGTTTTCAAAAAAATGTCTGTACACCAGGACTCCTACATTCAACTACCCTGTGTTTTTCTAAAATGCAAAAACATCTTCTATGAATGGCCCGCAAACCATTTGTTTTCCTGCATCGTCATTCTAAGCAGCACCGCAAAAATTTCTTTGTGTGTTCACTTTTGGAGTCCGTTGGAGAACTGGGAGATCTGTGTCTGCCCCGAAGTGTAGGCATCACAGCCAGAGAAGGGAGGATAATGTATTTGGCTTCTAAGTGTATCACATGTGGCTCTTTTAATGTGACAGCTGGACTCTTTGGGCACTTTGGCTGGGCATGGACAGCCCGGGAATGCCACGCTAATGGTGCTCGGAGGGTGACAGCCGCGGAGGCACGGGCGCGTTGCAGCCCCTCTGTCAGCCCACACGGCTGCTCTGGCTGACGTCTGGGTGCGGATTTCCTCCTCCGTGTGCCACTCACCTGTGAGGAGGCCAGCTAATTTAGGCAAGCCCGATGACAGCCGCGAAATGGCGGGATTAGGCTGTTTTCAGGGAAGCTGGGAAAAGTCAGTTCGCAAGTGTCTCCTTTTCACATTATTCACTTCAAAACTGATCATCTCAGACATCCTTTTTTTTAGGCAGAAACATCTGTGTAGTAATCCTTCTTTTGTGATTAACAGATAGATTGTGAGGAGCATTGTTATTCTGAATGTTAGTCTCTGTGTAGATGTTATTTTGAGTGATATTTGTGGTATATATATATATATTTTAAAATGTATGATTATTCCAGTCTTCATCATCACACAATCCTTCAGAAATCACATGATCATTCAGATCTCAAGTAATATTTAATTTCATTTTCTTATCTTATAATTATTATTGTGGCACTTATTTTTTTTATTTGTGATGTCACAAGAACAGTGTTCATTTGAAATAGAGCTTTTGTAATTTTGTAATATTATAATTGTTTTTACTGTCACTTTTGATTAGTTTTTAGTAAAAGTATTCATTTCTAAACCAAAACAAGAGTATTTAGAATATAAATCTGAGCGGTTTGCAGTGTTACAGTAAACTGGACTAGATATTTGTAGATTATTATCAGTAATTTCGTATGTCCTTTCTTTTCACAGAAGCCACTAAGAACAACATCTGCTTCCTATATTTATCTCAGTATCAGGCTGTGAAAGGAGCTCCCAGTTGTATTCAGCTGGCTTTTTGGCAGAGCGTATTGGAGATACCGTTGATTAAAGTGCTTCATTTAACTCTATATCTTTAATGCCATAATAATATTCCAACAGCACTTTTAGCCTTTTAAGAAGGCTTTTAATTGTTCATGCTTGGCCATTTCAAGCCATTTTATGTAAATGTTATGTTCATGTATAGTAGTAGCATTGCTGCATGTGACATTATTCTGATACTACTGATAATACCATTTTTGTGTACTTTATTTGTTAACTGTTTTTTTTTGTACCCTTTAAACCAGATCTGTATGCAGACCTGCTATTACCCTTTACAGAGTTAATGCATGCTTACACTTTTTTTCTATCAGGTATTATTCACTTTCCTATTTCCTGAGAAAAAGAAAACACACAATTGGGTCAAAAATACATTCAGGTGAATGCATGTTGATAATCTATTATTGGAATTAGAACACCTTTTCTAAAGCCACATTTAGTGTTGAAACACGACATACCAGCGGAGACAAAAAAAAATTACACAAGGTTGTTTTTGAGAAAGGCTTGAATAGGTGGATAACAGCAGCTGGCTGATAGAAACTGACAATCCTTTTTGCGAGGCTGTAGAACATTACAAAAACAGTGGTTGGTTGATTTAGCCACAATTTGGTCAGATGGGCTGGTGGAGATAAGAAGAAATAGCCCAGCTGCTTCCAGCGTTGCAGTGTGCTATAAGTGCCCTTCTCACTGCGATGCCTTTCATGTTGACCCAGACACTGTAATGTTCCTTTTATTTGTTTTACAGTGGTTTAATCTGCTTCAGTTTGGAGGGTACCCAAACCGTGGCAATGAATATGTAAGCATTAACTAGGCACATTAGATGAAAACCAAGCTCGATATATAAAAAATTGTGTTCAATGTGTTTTCTGTTCCTTTGTATCCATCGCTTTGACCAATTTGTTTTGTTGCTTGAATGATGAACACCCTGGCACACAACACTTTATTATGTTAAACATGCGGTACTTCTAAAGACTGTATGGTTTCTATTCATAGAATACTAAAGTAAAATTTGTATGACATAAAATAAATCTCATGTCTTACAGGGCACTGCACTACACTTCAATCCTGCAGCATTCAGTGTTGAAATGTTTTGGATGCATCAGGTTTGAATGGTCATTGCATAATGTATATTTTGCAAGAGAAGAGTTATTAATATTTTGTGATTCAGTGCAAGGCTCATGAAAGCGATTACTGCTACTATACTTCAGTCAGTCATATATCAAATATATATCATACAGGTTCCTAAGGTTGACGTTTTCCATTTTTCTTCTGATACATTTCTACCTTGCCTTATTATCATTCTTTTTTTTTTTTGCTACTTTTCAGAATGTTTATATGTTTAGATTTTTTCTTGTTTCATTTATAGGCTTGTCCCATACATAAAATTAACTGCCCCATGCTTAAAAATGATTTGACTTTCTTTACTTTCCTGCAATATATAATTTAGAAAATGTACATCACCAACCAAAAAGAGCTTGAGATGAAATATGAGGTATGTGGTTTGTGAAGAAACAAAGAAATCCTAAAGGTTTTTTTTCTTCACACGGTAGGCTAACTGCAAATGTTTCGAAAATGATTTAGTTAACAACATTCATTTCGAAGCAGGTAAATGTTTAAACAGTGATGTCATTATATATAGATCAGTGGTTATTTCACATTGGTCTGAATAAAAATGCTGTTTCATTCTTTGCCACTAGTTTTTCCCAAAAACAATGTACACAAAACAGCACTGAGCTCACAAACACTGTTTTATGAGGCATGACAGCCATGAAACTAAAAAATGAGACCAGTCAACCAATCACTGCAGATTAGCTTCACACAAAGGAGGGCTTTGGAAAAATTAATCTTTGAAGGAATCATTTGGGAGTCGTTGATCAAGGAAGGTAAAATAAATGCATGTTATAAAGAACCAAAATATGAACTGTTAGGGGCACTTTAAAACATCATCTCCACATGTATTTCATCAACAGAATGTTATCAAGCGCACTGCATTATTAGACATGTAATGGAAGCAATATCTCGGTGGACGTGTTAATGATTTTAAGGACAAAATGACAGAAGAATAATGTATATGCAACAATAAATATTATTCATTCAATTGAGAGTGTGAAAGGAGTTAGACATTCGAAATGTCCACAGGGCCACCTGCATAGTTGAAGATAGTCCTATTTATAAAACAGTTGTTATTCATAGATATTTGTATATAGGTTTGGCTACGTTTTACAAGTTATCAGCTGGAATTGCTTGCTTACTAATCAGCTAATAAGCCATGTAGTAAGCAAATAAGCCAGCCCTCTCTATGAGAGGTAAATCCCCTTTGTACAGGAAAGCCAGAAAGTTCCACAGAAGAAACTCTAAGTCCTCATTTCCTAATCTTGTTACATAATGACTCAGTCTATCAGTGATATGGTCCTGGGGTGTAATTATCACTGCAGCTAAATCAATCGTGTGTATTCAACTTCTGACTTTCCCCTCACTATTTTATGCTTCTACTTTAATTAAAGAATTCTAAAAAATTCTATCTTTCGAAAGCGTAAAAATATTTTAGTTTTGTTTTTCTACCTTTTACCTTCACGACAGTTAGTGGAAAAAGAAAAACACCTTTTCTGTTCTGATTTGTTTTGTATTTTTTTTTTTTTTTTTTTCAAAGCTCTGCATATGCCTGTTTGGGTGAGATAGGAGAGAACCAAGCGGAGACACATCTCTGTGCTATCTCTGCCCCCGACATATGTGCCGAGAAGGGGCTGTGTGTACAATAAGCCAGTATTCGCCGGTGGAAGCCTGCCTGCTGCCTACTGCTCGCCTCGGTACTACACAGAGGTTGACAAACGACTGAATGGAATAAAAACATATTGGTGCCGGGGTAAATGGAAACAGAAAAAAATGTAAGGGGAAAAGAAATGGCAGGAGGGAGGTGTGTGCGATGCGTGATAAGGCAGGTCGAAAGCTTTGAGTTGAGCTGAGCGGGACAGTGAACCGTGTAAGTGTGTGTGTGTGTGTGTGTGTGTGTGTGTGTGCGCGCGCGTGCGTGTGAGCTTTTAGGGGTCTGCAGCAAGGTGAGTCATGCCATGCAATGTTTCTCAGTGAGTTTTATTTCAGAAATGATTCCAATCTGAACACACTGGGGTCAGAAGCTGTAATATATATACATATATATTCATTTTTATAGAATATTATATAACACATATGGTATTAAAAGTTCTTTAGAAGATCTAATACAATAAAGTGAATTTAACACTTAACTTGCATTGCTTACATTTTACAGTATTTCAAATGTTTAACTGCTTACATTACCTTTTGAACATCTTCTTGCTATTTACTTTTCTCTTATTCTTCTCTTATCAAAAAATGAAAACGTTCCGATTTTGAAACAAACACATCTGTCTTGGATGGCCTGAGGGCGAGTCAATTTTCCTTTAATATGACTAAAAAGTATTTGAAATGTGGTACATGAAAAATGAATATGAGTTTCTAGCATCCTGTTTTAGCTGTGGCCAGCAGTTTCCCCATCATCTCCTGTTCTCTCTATTCAACTCATTTAAAAAAAAATAAAGAAAGAAAGAAAAGAGGTTCTAAGTTACTCGAAATTCACAAATCCATAGTGACGTTTCCAGGTGTTTCTCATTTAACCCAACATTCAGCCTCAAAACTTTCAGTAAGATGTGCTGAATCAGAAGATATCCGTCTTAGGAGAGCGCCACCTGGGATATTACTGGCTCCAGATTTCTCGTGTTTCAATAATGAAATTTAATGAGCAGTATCATGCCCATCACACACACACACAAAAAAGACAGCTCAAACAAAAGCTCATTTTCATTTGGAGCTTGCGAAAGCTCATCTGAACAGCAATCTGTTCCAGCATTGTCTGGAGCCCTTGTCTCCTTCTCTGGCTCCTTTCTGCTCTCCAAGCTCAACATGCCATCTGCTTCTCTCCTGTGCCACTTCTCATGATGACAATAGTACAGGGACCTGTGGTAATAATCCACGAAGCTAATACTTTTTCCCTTCACTCTAAAAATGTGCATTTTTTTATTTTGTTTCTTACATTGTCCTTGCCACGTACGAGTCTCCAGCTGTGTCATCCGCTACAAAGAATAACAGGAAGAAACAGCAAAAGAACAAACAATAACAGGAACGACAAGGATGTAGGTGCTCCTTGCAGGGTTGTTTGATGTGCTACAGAAACCCATCAAGTTGAGCCCAATAAAGCAAGAGTAATATCTCACAGCAGTCTGTGGTCGTGGCGGTGTGTGCCTCAGAGAGACGGCTCCCGGTGGGCAGACCGAAGGGGAATGAGGGCCGTTGTGCAGTCATGAGAGCTAAAAAGCTTCTACACATGTGGAGATAATATTCTGCTATAATTCAGTCACATGGGGTATGAAACCTGTTCATTCTGCCCAGCCTCCTGTTGCATGGAACGATCCTGTTCGGATCAGTGTAGGCAAATTATCATGGATGAGAGCTCCAGTATGTTTGGGGAAATATAAGGATTATGTTGTGCATCCCAGCTCAGTTGAGAGCAACGTGTCAGTGAAACGGATGTCGACTTCTTTTGCTGTGGCACTGAAGATTTGGCATTGTGCAGTTTTACACCTTCACAGAGAATTCTGAAGGACTGTTCAAAATAGGACGATGACTTAAAAATCATCGAAAACGCACGCGCACACAACAGAGGAATTATATCATTTAATCACTTTTAAAATTTATATATTTTTCAGTTTATGAACGACCGAAACATTCGTGAAGCACTTTTGTCTGTGATATTTGAAACTGCTATATTTAAATTAATATGCAATCTGTTTTGCACACATTTCCGCACGCATACGGTTTTGGTTAACGCCGTTTCTAAAATTAATGATGATTCACTGAGAAACTTCCTCTGAAGCCAGACGATTTTTTTCTCACCTGCCCCACCAAAACAGATTCATTTCAGTTCCAGTGGCTGTTAGCGCTCAGAGAAGGTCAACTGCCGACCTTTAAAACCCAGGTACAACAAATCTAACACCTCTCTGTACATCTCCCAGCAGGGCATAAAGAGCACTGTTGTTTTTGAAGGCTTGCGTGTGCGTGTGTGTGTGTGTGTAAGAAAGACAGAGCGTGTGTTTGTGTGAGTATACATCTTCCAGAATCATGGGTTAGATCATCTAAATATTTAAAAGTTTTAAATAATTAATTTCCAGTAATTAACTGAGCAGTACCTACCACATGAATATGAGTCACAACTCTTTAATAAAAAGAAAAAAAAGTTAATCTTAAGAGGTCATATTTATACATCCTTTTGAACTTTGCTGAGTTTAGAATTTTTTTCTTATCAGTTTAGAATTTTGAGAATATTCTTGGTATATGCATTTAATAATCGTCTTTTCATATGCATGATTTTTTGTACTGAAATTATGTATGATTTGTTTTAGTACTGAATATATATATATATATATATATATATATATATATATATATATATATATATATAAATAATTCACAATTATGACTTTTACTGGGTTTCTGGGAGTTGTGAGATACAAACTAGGTCTGAATTGTGAGATATAAATTCAGATTTATGACCTTTTTTTCTCACTCGCAAAAAAAGAACAAATTGTAAGATATAATGGCACTAAATATTTAATTAGTGGTGAAAATAAGTTATTTTCTTTAGAATGCTGAGGTGAATATCATTGTCAGATCAGTATGGTAAATGTCATAATTTTAGAGAGATATTTAACATATGCAGGAACAGTTTCCCTCAAAATAAAAAAAAAATAATTATTTGCTCACCCTCATGTCGATCCAAGCACATATAAACTTGTGTGGAAAATGATCATATTAACGCTCTTGAAATTCCTTCCATTGATCTTAAACCAGCAACAGGTTCCGTTGACTGGAATTTTGACCAGAATTTGTCTGGGATTAGGGTGATGACATTCCACACAGTTAACAGTGAGATTTAGGGGTGAATTCATAGGTCGTAGACATGTGTGTAATACCCAGAGATTTGGCCTGGCCATTGCTTTAAGTGGATTTCCACTCAGATGGGCTGTTTGTCTATTGGAGTGGCTGTTGTTTTGGATGCGCTCCATGGAGGATACAAATTGCATTATTCACGGCATGCAGGCCAGTAATGGCAGCAATGAGCGATGGGCTCCTTTTTGCTACTGACAGGGAAGGTTGAGAGAGGAGCTCTGTACAATTACCGCAGAGTCTCTGCTCGATCATTCTGCTCTACGGTTAAAGCGAAGCAGAGGGTCGCTGGAGGCTTGCCCCGGGGGTTGGAGGTGTTTGAACAGGTGTTCAGAAGTTCAGATCCCAGGTGAAACCTCTCTGTGAAGGAGGAAAAAAGTTCCAGTAGTGGAAATACTCAACATGAGCTGTCACTTTTGAACATCTTGTTTTGCCCAGATTTGAAATGTTTCTGTGAGTCATTTAGGTTCACTTAATGCTTACATTTGAGCAATCAAAAATGCATTACATCTACGAATAAAGGAAAAACATAAAAAAGTACTTTTAGATTTCAAAAAGGCTTTTTCTTACAACATCTACAGTATGTCTATGAAAAATCTAAGTGAATCATTACATGATGCACTCAGTAGTAAAACAATTAAATTGAAATATTTTATATCCTTTTTATTCTCCACCTTTTCCATAGAGAACTGGAACAAAGGATTTGACATGTAAACGTTGCATTTGTAAGGATATAACAAAAATAAAAACTAATTTAACTTGAACCGTTTACACTTCTCAAGAACAGTCAAAAGACTCACCAAGCCACTTGTTTACTATTATTATGTTTGAAATTAGAACTGACCTACAAAAATCATGTAAAACAAATATCACAAAATATGCCAATTGCAATATTAAATAACAACTGCTCTTAATAAACAAAAGAATAAAAAACATCATAATGATATAGAAAAACATTTCAAATTGCTTATGTTCTTAATGGCTCGATATGAATATATGGGTTTATAATAATAATTCTATATTGTTATAAATAGCATGTATGTATATGTGTGTATACATTACATGAAATAAGTGATTTTGAAATAATAACCATCATCATCATTCAAAATTATATATATATATATATATATATATATATATATATATATATATATATATATATATATATATATATATATATATATATATATATATATATATATATATATATATATATATATATATAAACATGCTACTCTGTATATGAAAAAATACAAAAATAGACTACTATATTACTATACTATTGCTTTTATATTTTATCCTAAATGTATTATGCATTATTTTATTTATATTATGTAACCTTTTTTAACTTATAAATCATGAAAAGCATATTTAAAACAGTTCTGTTCATAGCAAGCCATTTTGTTACATGTCTCTTTAAATGCTAATGAGCTCACCTTGCCCCTCTATGGACTTTTTTGTGTATTTAGTGGTGTATTACCATTAAAATAAATAAATAAATAAATAAAAATACTGCGTCATTGGTGGCTTTGATGAGAGTGAAATTGGCATACAGCATACAACTGACTGAGGGCAGAAATGTGCTAATAAGGTGGAGCCTGAGCAGTACGACATTATACTGTGCAAAAAAAAAAAAATCCCAAACTATTGAGAATTTTGACTGTTTAGGTTTTTTGGACATTGGAGGAGTACATAGATTTTTATAATTGTAGGCTGGTTTCTGCACGCACTGCTCAGACACATTTATATGCAAACGCCATGTAAAAGTGAATTTTGCGTCCGACGTACCCTTTAATGCACATGTGCAAACACCTATGTCCATTTTACATCCGAACCCCATCTTTCAGGTGGAGAACGGGCAAGCATTATCCTATTATCGAAACATATTGACTTATGAAGTTCATAATCTCTCGTGGCACGACGGGGATACGGGAATCATTCCGGCGCAGTGTGAGCCACGCTTTAATGAAGTCATTTATCTCTGATCTACAGCTCTGCACCTTACCCTCCAAATGAGCCCGTGCGAGTGAGACACAGTGGTCAAGAGAGCAGGATAAAAAATGAGAAAATAATTCACAGCGGAAAACGTCACTTCAAAATGATTGGCCTTTTCCACTTCTTAGGGTCCTGTACAATTATATCCTGATTAAATGGTATTAGAATAATTGCTATACGTGAGAGGCTATAAACGGGTTGCTAGTCGACTAAGTTTAAGTCCCAGCAAGTAAATCTGGCCCAAGAGGCAGACGGCGGAAGGTTATTTTTAAGTACAAGGTGCATGACTTGGCTTCAGATGCAAATGAATAGGCTATAGTGAGTTATTAATCTCCATTACTTCATCCTCCCATAATTTTGCTCATTACACACATTCAGTTCTATCTAGTGGCCTTTTTTCTCCTTGTCCGAGAGGCTTTTGTGCATGATAAAGAGAGAGATGACTCTGGTAAATTTCAGTTCTATCTTGTAAATCCTGTTCCCTCTGCATTCCTCTATGAATAATGCATATAGCGGAACTCTGACTTTTTCCTGATATTACCTATAGCCAAAATGATTATGCAGAGTTGCCAAAATAAATAAATATTCGAAATGTTATAAATGGACACCAGAGGCGCGGATAACTTGTGCGCATTTATCAGGGAATGGAACACGGAATGAATGTTTCTTATCCCCCTTCTCCCATTAGATTTTTGTTCTCTGTGTGATTTGTGCGAATTAAAAACGTAATGCCTCAGCAGTTGTGTGCAGAATCGTTTAAAATGTAATTACTCCGCCGTTGACGGTCGGCGGGATGAAGGACAAATGACAGTATTAGTGGAGCCAAATGCTCTAGGAGGGGCTGGTGGGAAGTTTGCATGTGAGCCTCGCTAACACGGGACTCAATGCACAATGCAGAATTTGGGATTACAGATGATTTGTGATTTGGAACAATACTTTTTTTATGTTAATGGTAGCATTACCTGAATAGAATTATAAAGAGCGCCGCTTTTCCATGCAGAAAAGGTTTGAATGGTATTTAATTTGCGGTTGCTGGAAAATAGCTAGGGTGTTGTTTTGGGTTGGATGGCTGTACTCAATTTCATTTTTTCTTTTTTACCTGTTATTCAAGTCATGCAAGCTGCTCATTATTTGTTAAGAGGGCAGCAAGTGTAGAAGATGGCTTGCGTCATATTTGTTGAATGAAATACAAAACTTCATTTGGGGTGCTGATTCCAAAAACAGCACCTAACGCTTTCTTACAAAATATAATTTGCATTTTGTAGCATTTTTGCTTTCAAGAAACATTCGTAAGGTGAAGAAGTCTAGTACTATCCCTTATTTATCAGGAAGACTGACACTAAGGCATTTTTTTCCCCTGAGACAGGTTAGAGCTATTTCTTCAGTTCACAGCCAGCTTCGCATTTATGAGTAATTCTGAATATATTATGTTGTGCCTACTTCTGATTTCCACCTTTTTTACTCCTTTGAAGGTTTTAAGTTAAATAATAGGCAGTATTTTGAATACTTCTTTTTGCCATTAAACCTTTTTATGAAACTTTTGACGTTTGAGTGCTTTCGTAAATTTGACAGGTGTGTTAGAGCTGATTTTCACACATACACGCGCACACTTACACACACACACACACATAACCATAACTCCATCAAATTAACTAATATTAGGCTATTTTTTGCAAATCTGTCTCTCTTTTTTTGCCCATTCAGGACTGTGTTAAGGTGATCTCAAAAGCAAATAGCAAATAAATAAATAAATAAATTCGAACTAAAATACAACCACTTGAATCCAACATTTTATTTCTTTTCACCAACAAAGAAAATAAATAACATTTAAAGCAATAGTTGACCCAAAAATGTAAATGCTGTCAACATTTACTCACCCTCAAGTTGCTCCAAACCTGTAAGAGTTTATTCTGCTGAACCCAAAAGATGATATTTTGAAGAATGCGTGTAACCCTTGGTCCTCATTGACTTTCATAGTATGGAAAAGTACAAAATACTGTGAAAAGTCAATGGGTACCGTCAACTGTTTGGATACCAACATTTATCTTCTTTGGAACAGCTTAAAGGAATATTTCACCCAAAAATAAAAATGACCCCATATTTTACTCACCCGAAGCCATCCTAGAAGTATATGACTTTCTTCTTTCAGACGAACACAGTTGGAGTTTTTTTAAAAATGTCATCCTGGCTCTCCCAATCTTGGCAATGCTTGTGGATAGCAGCCATTATTTTGAAGTTCCGTAAATCAGATATATCTGTAAGTAATGCGGCATAAAACGAATCTATCACGTGTCCTCTGAAGCAGATCAATGGGTTTTTGTAACAAAAATATTTCTAGTTTTCAAATTATCACATAGATCACATAGATAACTGGCTCGTGTTATTTTTTATGGTTATTTTCCTTGAGAATCCCGAGTTGATGATGTTTTCTCCTTTTGTATGATGTCCTCTGTTTTAGTCTGTCCAACACGTTAATAGTCGGGCGCTTGTTATTGAGCCGATCTCCACAGGAGGTGTTTCTCAGAAAGAGACCTGTCATGAAACTCTTCTTTCTTCATTGGATTAGACACAAACAACAGCAGTTCTCCTTATATAACATCACACATTTCCCTATAAACCAACAAATGCCTCTCACGCGTGTACAGTACAGATACCCTTCCACAAAAAATTACATATAAATACCATACTTGAGGTTTCCAGAACTATTTCTTTTAGGCCGTATCTTTGTTTTGCTCTGTAGCCGGTGCATTAATGCCCCGCTGTGAGTGAAATTAAAGATGCGAGTGGAGAGCACACGCTGGGGCCACTTGTCTACAGGATCCACACCTGATATGCCTCTAATCTATTACCGCTCTGCAGATGCGGTCTGACCCCGGACGCCTCTCTTCTTGCTAAACAATACGATTGCTTTCCCACCTCAGATCGGGGACTCGTTTATCCACACATAGAAGTGCCATGTGCTCGTGTCACACACTTTTACATACACCTGCACACGCACATTGAATGCGTGCCGTCGCTGTCTATATAGTATGTGACTCAGGTACGATAAGCAAGTAATGAGATCAGCTCACAGGTTCTCTCAGACAGCGTGTCAGCAGGTTTAGTGAATGAGATTCAGCGCTTTCTGAAATGTTCAGCCGCTGCTGTCTGAGATCACAATTTGTCTGTAGCTGTTGGAGCGGTGGCTCATTAATGATGTGGTCATAGCCAAGACACAGTTGGACTGAACCCGATCCTGTGGCATTTGGAAGTCATGTGGATTTTCTGGACCGTGGATTTTGTTTTTAGCAGTCCGGACAGATGATAAAAACATCACTATAATCTAATTCTGACGGCAGCCATCCACTGCAGAGGATCCATTGGTGAGCAAGCGATATACTGCTAAATTTCTCGGAATTTGGCTTTAGGGTAAGCAAATATTATTTTTTTGGGTGAAATATTCACTTAATAAATTGTATCTTTCTCTCTTTTTTCTTTCTTTCTTTTTCGTTGACAATTTAAGAATTAACGTTTGAGTGAGTGTGTGCCACTACAATTTATTTAGAGAGTTTTCTGCCCACTTATATTTAAATTTTTTTCCTTTTTTATTCATTGTTATTTCTTTTTTTTTTTTACATCGTTATAGCGTTTTGTAAATAAGAAAAAGGGAAATCAAATCTACAATGCCATAGAATGCATGAACTGATAAAAGTTAGTACTGTCAAGTGATTAATCGCATCAAAAAAAGTTTTTGTTTTCACAATGTGTTTGTATACTGTGTTTATGTATATATATATATAAATGCAAACACATGCATGTCTATATTTCAGAAAATATTAAATATATTTATATTTACACTTAATTTCTAGCGATTATCAATTTTATTACAAAGATTAATAAAAAAAAATTTTTTTAAAATAAATTAAGTGTTTAATCTTGTCACATTATTATCACTATTCAGCTATTTGATGCTGTGCAGTGCTTTGATACAATTCGTGTTGTTAAAAGTGCTATATAAAGAAAAGCGATTGATGGATTGATTTATATAATATAAAATATAAAAGTATATATATGTAAATGAGTATATACTGTATGTGTATCTATAATATACCCACTATACACACATATTATGTAAGAAATAAAATGTTGTCTGCCCAGTACATAAACTTATCTATCAGTCTTTTATGTTAAAACAGTAATATGTCTCACCAAGGCTGCATTTATTTGATCAAAAATACAAATGTAAAAACTGTGATATTTGTACAAATACTTTGAAATATTATTACAAGTTAAAATAACTATTTTCCTGTTTAACAAATTTGAAATAAAACACTTTCTTGTGATAGTAAAGCTAGATTTTCAGAGGCCCTTATTATATTTTTAGTGTTGTATGATCCCAAAGATTTTGATGCATATAGATCTCAATAAACAAATAAAGTGAATAAACAAAGTGTAGATTCTGCCTTTATTTTCCTTCCATAATGCTGTTACAGTTGCTTGAAGGGATGTATCAACAGATTATCTCTATGGTTGCCAGAATATGTAAATGGTTGACATCAATACCATGTTTCTGAATTATCATATTTACAGCTTAGATAAGGGTGCCTGAGGTATTTTTTTATTTTTTTATTTTATGATGTAATAATACGAGAACACAAGTAAAAGTGATGCAAACTAAATCTTAGAATAGACCATGCCTACCGACAAGATTTGTCACATCTTGATTGGTCAGTTTAGATCGACTCTTTATCTCTGGATAGCGTTATGCTGACTGCTGCAGAATGTGCAGTGACTAGCGGCTGATCCTATACACTGTGTGGGTATGTATGCACTGAGGACGGGGGTGGAGTTTTCTCCAGGGATGTCCCTTCTTTAGCAGAGCTCTCAGCTCTGCCCGGCGGGCATTGGTGAACCGTGGCATGGGGGGTTAATCATATTGTCCCTTGACGCCTGTGCTGGCGCTCTGAGAGTGGAATGGAGGAGCATTTATGGGCTCTCCTATGTGTGTTAGTGCCGCATGAGGGGGCCGGAGCAGCGCGTGGTCATCATAGATTGCACTCTTATGGCGCTCGGGAGATTACACTGGAGGAGGGGTTGTGGGTAGAGGCGAAATCAGACAGAGCTGCATGATTTTGCCTGAGGACGAGGAGCGTTTTGTTTTAAAGTTGAAGCGTTTGCTTTCTATCCAAAGATCCCTCCATCACGATGGAAGAACACGTTAATGCAGTTGCATGTCGTTTAGAATTTGCCTCAACAACATAGAGAAAAAATTCTGCCCAAAAATATGAATTCCACCTAAAATGTAAATGAGTTTATTTCTTTATTGAAACATTACTTGCTCATTAATGGGTCCTCTGCAGTGAATGGGTGCCGTCAGAATGAGGGTTTAGACAGCTGATAAAAGCATCACAATAATCCACTTCTGATGGCACCCATTCACTGTAAAGGATCCTCTGGTGAGAAAGTGATGTAATGTGTGTGAGTGTGTGTCTGTGTGTGAGAAAGAGAGAGGGAGTGTTTTGTATAAAAATCCTATTTAAGGATTTTTAAATTAACATTTTAATTAAACATTTCAGTGACTGTCTGCTAATTTAATTGAAATTCTAATATATATTTACATTGTACAACAAACATTTTATTTAAAAAAAGACATCAAATGAAGATTGTTTTAAAGCCTTACAGCCTTAACAGTTAACAGCTGGCAAAGAAGAAATAATAGCTCAGCTACAATATGAATGATTAATATTTAATATGGCTCTTTAAATATCAACATTCTTATCTTGTTTTCCAAATACAAATCAGCAAAGGCTGTTAATTCTTTGAGCTTGTTATATCTGCAAGCTCTTAATATTTTGTGACAACAGATAATGCCTTTCTCTCTTGCGCCGGTCCTAACCTCACACTTATTTAAACAGCGTAACACACATAACGCACACACGCTGAAATCACCAACTGTAGGACTGAAACCCATCCAAATTCACAGCATGCTTGGGGATTTTCACACATGCCCAGTTTCATGACTGGACAGTACGTTTGCAGCCAAAATGTGACACTGCCTGTATTGATTTACTGTCATTCACGCGGCAGGTGTGTAAATTGGCTGCAGAAGGGTAGTTGTCAAAGCAATGACATGCTGGGGATGCCAGGAGATCTCAGGGAGGTAGAAACAGGGCATTCCAACAAGTGCTGAAAGCAGTGCATGAATTATACAAAGAATTTCAAGGTTTTTAAAGAAATTTCTAGCAAATTTTGGGAGACAATTTTCTTTTTGTTTGTTTTGACTTTAGGTTTTAATGCTTTTCTGTATTTTTCATTACAGATATTTGAAACTTTTTTAATATTTTGAGCTTTTCTGTATTTTTAATGACACATTTAAAGCTTTTTTTTTTACATTTGGATGAATTTTCCATTACAGATGAAGCCTTTCAATAAGCTGAAAATGAATGCTCTCAAGAACATTGCCTTGTTAAAATCAGTTTAATTATTTTACAGTTATGGGTTAGTTTTTTGTTTGTTTGTTTGTTTGTTTTTTAAAGAAATTCATATTTTAATTATTCAAAGATGCATTAAATTGATCAAAAGTGACAGTAAACATATTTACATTATTGTTGCTAAAAGCCAAAAAATAATAAAAAAAAAATAATTCAGCACCAAATCAGCAAATTAGAAAGATTTCTGAAAGTGACACTAAAGACTTTACTTTACACTGAAAAAACATTTTACCATCACAAAAATAAATTACGCTTTAAAATATAATTATAAAAAGAAAATTATTTATTATTGCAATATTACTGTTTTATTTAGCATTTTAAACATAAATGCAGCCTTAGTGAGCATTTCAAAAGCATAAAAAATCTCATTAACCTCAAACGCTTGAATGTTAGTGTGTAAAAACCTTATGAAGATATTTTAATTTAATAAACTATACAGTGTAAACAGAATTAAAACGCCTTCCTGTGCTTTGACTCCTCTGGAAGGGCTTAAGTGTTAAATGAGAGCGCCAGACCCTTCTCCCTCAAACCCCCCTTTTAATTTGCACCCTATGATAGACTCTTACGTCAAAATCAAGAAGCAGTAATGCATAGGCTCTTCATCATAATGTGCCTGTAGTTTGCGCATTAGCTAATGTAGAAATGGCTCAAAATGATTGGTGAAGCTGTAAAACACATGCTAAGTGCATGTGGTTTGATCCTCTAAGTGAATGGTACAGCAGACTAATTCGTATCATTGTTCCAGCAGGTTAAGCCAATAATTCATTCCACGAAGCGACCAAGTGAAGTTTTTTTTCTTCAAGACTCCTTAAGAATGAGAGTGAAAGGAATTAAGTCCAAGGACTTGAGGACCCCATCAAGGGCGACTGGGACACAATCAATACGTGAAAGGAGCGAGAATGTTCTGCGTGGTGATTCAGATTCTGCTGTATTCAAGGTCACTAATGAGCTTTGCCCATCACTGTTTTGCAGTTTCACCAGCAGCATGACTCATAAACGCCCCCACAGCGGTTTTACTCCAGCCCCGCCATCCTCCTCTCCTGTCAGGTTCAAACAAACACCGGCGCAACGCTGCGAAAATTATCAATGTAGCACTTTGTTTAGACAAACAATGTTAAATCGACTAATTACAGAACACCAGGGAATCCCAGGGAAACTGAACGGAGGGGCGGAGCCTTTTCCGAACATTCCGGGTATATGAAAAAATCTAGTTCGTGTGACGAAGGCCAACAGAGACGGCGTTGGGCTCTTGCATCATTTTTCAGTCTTTTTCTTTTTATGTCAGACAAGAGCAGTCCGCTCTGTCTATCAAAGCACTACCTACCGGGAGGGAGAATTGGCATCTGGCGGAGGCAGCAATTAATGTCTGCCGAAAGAGATGCTTTCCATCACCTCCCTTTAATAGCCAGCATGTGGAGTGCATCTCGGCAGATGTTACACAGGAATTCATTAACGCCCGTTACCAATCATACGCCTCCCTTGTAAGCTATTATCCACAACCCTGGGTATAAGATATATTCTAAATCCAGCACACAGCACTCCCCCGACAACTGTCATATACCACATAAAACAACATGCGCCGTTTGAATGAGTGGCCCTTTCAGCCTGACTGGAGAAGAGCTTCTGGAAAGGGAGAGGGACTGCAGTTTTTTTTAAATGCAGTTCACAATACAAGTCAATTTTGTCTTCGGCTGACAAATCTGATGCTATTTTTTATGCGACGCAGATCTGTTGGATTAAGAGTTCCCTCGTTCCTGATTTAACCTCTTCTTAAAATATAAAAGTAGCTATATGTAAAAAAAAAAAACAAACATTGTGATATTTTCTCTCTCCCTCTCTCTATCAATTAAGCTTTTGGAAGATGAATTGCTTCCAAAATATTGCCCCATGTGTATATTCATTATGTATATATAAATACATACAAATGCATGTATATATTTAAGAAAAATATGTTATGTTTATATATTACATTTATTTATATATATATATATATATATATATATATATATATATATATATATATATATATATATATATATATATATATATATATATATATATATAAATTAAATGAATTTAAATATGTGTGTGTGTATTTATATATACTTATTAAATATACATATACACATTATATATTATATTATGTAAAATATATATATATATATATATATATATATATATATATATATATATATATATATATATATATTAATATTAATATATATAAGTAATATTCTAAATACCTTTAAGAGATACAATGATTACAAATTGAAATAATTTATTTAATAATTTTACAGATTTGTTAACTTATTTTACATTTTCTATTTTACACAATTTTCTGAGGTCTTTTCTACAGACACCCAGTTTGAAAACCATTTTTTTGCAATGTCACAGTATGAACATAGACAGGTCAGAATTAAATCACATTTTTATTTATTTGTTATAATTGCACACTCATCAACATGCAATTTGATGACATCCTACACTGTTTCACTTAGCTTGCATCCATTTGTTTGTTTACTTCTGATAAATGTACCAGTCTAGGTTGTTTTACACATTTAATTAGAAAAAAAGAAAAAGGAAAAATAGAAAATGCTTTTTCAGACCAGGGATTGTTAATATAAAGGAAGCAAGTAATAAAATAAATAAATAAATAAATAAAAATAATTAAGTGAAAGTCTGACAATTAGGCACTAACCACTAGTACAAAAACACAAAACATTTAATCAAAGAAACATTTAACATGAACTAAAATAAACTTTTGTTAATTGAAATAAATTACTAATAAAACACGTGAACTATATATTGAGTAAGAAATGAAATTTAAAGCTATAAAATTAAAACAAACAGACATAGGCCTGTCTGGCTACTGAGTCTATATGTTTGAACATGAGTGTTTTGGGCAAATAGAAATGAATTACAGAAGCATCTATCCATAAGTTTATCCCTGTGATTTACTGTGGGACGCTTTCTGTTGGAGAATAGAGTTGTCAATCATACTAAACACTCAATCCACTGTCAGATCAGATATTTTGTCAGTGACAGATGGAAGAAGAAAAAAAAAAACTACCATTAAAATGTCATAAAAGTACAACCCACTGTGGAAAAGACCATTAAACAGCATGGAGCTGAATTAGTAAAACACACTGTATGTGTGTTGACATGCAGTGACTCAGAAGAAGATTCTAAACGGTTGTAAGACTGTGTCAAATGTCAGTGTTTTTGATCTAACACTAAAAAAGCAACAGTTGGAACAGAGTTACAGTCTTTTTTTTTTACTCATTTTACTGTTTGTGTGTGTGTGTGTGTTGTTTTGCATGTGTGTACAGTGCAGCTGTCTGACAGCATTCCCAGAGAGGCCACATGGGAACCGCTGTCACCTCTAATCTTCAAGACCATACAAACACCCCGCAGTGCACTGAGCAGAGAGAGAGAGAGAGAGAGAGAGAGAGAGAGGGTATGCAGCCGTGGTTGAGCTACAGTTCCTGAATAAGAACTTCAGTACCAATAAGAATCCTGTCATGTTCAGAGCTACAAAGTGAAGTCCGGATCACAGAATGATCATTTTTGGTCAGATATAGATCATTATTTCCATCATTCATTCACGCCGAGTCTTTTGCTGGCTTCGCGGTACTCTTTTGAACCGGAGTGGCTGACGCTAGAAGTGATTTATAGATATCTGTGTTCAGTTTTCTCTGCTGGATTGTAAAATATCGCCACCTCAGAAAGTGCTTTATGTAGGGCCCAAGATATTTACTGTTTACACGTGTAAGTGTTCTTACACACCATAGGCTTTGCTACACTCACGCCTCCCTGTCTTCCATACGGTCTAAAATGCCATTAAGCTGTCAGCATCTTAAAAATGTGCGATTATGGATCTCTCCTCACGTCTGCAGAAAACAGCAGCTGCAGTAAACAATGTAAGGTTATTTCGTCCCGAATCCTCCCTTTACCACTCACCAAAAAAAAGTTTGATTTATTTTTATTTTGCACTATTTTAGTACCATCTTTTATATTATTTTACTGCTTGTAAATAATGTGAGAGCGTTCAAGTACATCATCCAGGGGTTTGGATCACACAATAGAAAATAACAAAAAACAAATGTTTTATTTATTAATGTGCAAATGCTTTTGCTTTTTTCTTTAATTCATTATTGGCTTTTTAAAGTTTACTAATAAATTTTAGGAGCAATTTAAAGTTTCTGTTCAACACAAAAGAAGATGTTTGGAATAATAACAGTTGACTTTCTACAGTATTTTTTTCCATACTACGGAAGTCAATGGTTATCGTCAGCTGTTTAGTTGCCAGAGTTTTTCAAACTATCCCTTCAACGTTATAATGCTGACTCGAAAAAGCCTTTTTATTCAGGCACTCTGTGGAGTTATGTCATTTGCATACTTGTCTTTGTTAAAGTAAAGCTTAATACATCTTATATATATTTATTCATTTACTTCAGTTATAATTCTGTGTTGTTCCTGAATTAGCCAGCAGTATATTATTTTAAGGCTTTATATTGTACTTGCTTCAGCTTCAGATTTCGAATGTCTTACAACTTTTTGCCATATACAATTTTGTCCTCAACCTTTGTGAAGGTCTATCTTTCTTGTGGTATAATGGCTTGTAAACAATGTCATGTAACATCACATTTACATTTAAGAAAAACTTATTCTGTGACCATGTGACCATAAACTCAATAGTTCAAAAAATAAACCGCAGAGAAGGGCATTTTGCTAAATATGTACAATATATCCATTTTGAATAAATCCATCAAGCACCATTAGCCTATGTTTGTTTATATATATCACGCGTGTGGTAAGCAGGAGAGCACACAACTAGTATAAATGAAAATAAAGCGTTTTAATCTACTCAGATGATGAAATAAACAATATAAGACAAGATAAGACAAAATCACACGCACATAGAGACGAGATCAGACCAAGGGAACTGAAATCACAGGACTTAAATACACCAGGTAAAACACTAAATTAATCACACACAGCTGAAGACAATAAACTAAATTAGGTCACACGGAACACATGGCACATGACAAAAAAACGTATATATATATATATATATATATATATATATATATATATATATATATATATATAAACCATTGAAGTAAAAATAGGTATTGATTATTTTAAAAACTCAGTTTTAACATTCAATATTTAAGTAATTTAGTACCAACGGACTCTCCTGTAGGCTATATTATACATTAGTTGAGGAGGTTTTTACCTGAAAAATAATCTATATCGAATCAAAGTGCAAGCTTGTGAATGAGAAATGAATAATCTCTCTCTCTCTCTCTCTCTCTCTCTCTCTCTCTCTCTCTATATATATATATATATATATGTGTGTGTGTGTGTGTGTGTGTATATATATATATATATATATATATATATATATATATATATATATATATATATTTCTTTTGTATATTCCAATGTCCACCTGAGGATGGTGTCCTAATAACATTATGCAAACTACAGCTTGATTTTTTCACAGATTCTCTCTGCCATAGATTCCACTTCATTTCAATTGGTGTGTGAAGTGATAAACAGTGCAAATAATGTCCCTGAAGTGCCGTAATCTGCTTAGAGGGAGAAGATGGGTGAAGAGCGCCGTTAATTTCATCAGAAAGCTGACTGACTGAATACTGGTGCCTGACGTTTCAGTCTGCTGGAGGAAAAATGACCTTCCTCTTCATATCATTATACACCAAAAATACTCCCACAACTCCCCCTAATGAGAAAACTCCATTACACCCCACACAAAATCACTGAAACAAGTGTGTCTGCATGTGTGTAACGATGATACGCGCGGATGGGGAGTAGATAATGAGATAATTATGTTTATGGCGAGACGCCGTAGCCGCTAAACCTCAAACATTCATACCATGGTCACGCCACAGCTCCCACAATGCACTGCCAACGGCCTCCGCTGAACTGCGACCTCTGCTTTGCCACAGAAAAGCATATAAAAAATACAAAGTTGCGAGATGTGACTCGTTTTAGCGGACGCGTTTCCTTCTTTGAATTCGTTCAATTACTCAGCCAATTTTTTTTTTTTTTAATAATTCAAGACCGATGAAAGATTTAGAGTTCTTTGCTTCAGTGTTAACAAGGAAAGCTACTCTGCGTTCATGCAGCCATCGTGTGCGCAGGATATGATGTCATGAGTAATTTATGATGGGACACCTTGTGGAAACAGAAGGGGAAATGTTTGGTGGTCAGCTCAGCCAGTCCCAGACAGGGCACCTGTTTCTACACCTGCGTTAAATCGGGTGAGCTATTTGTCAACGTTTGCTCCGATATCATATTAATGAAGCCGGGAATGTGCGGTTATGAATTATGAACATGACAGGCCTAATTCTGCAGTGCTTGTAATGCAGGACTTCTGTTGAGCTATGCGTACTGTGTGTGAGGATTCGTTCGCGAACATGAGTGTCGAATGTCAGGTCTTGAAGGCTTTAAAGTTGCAGGTGGCTACAAGGATTTATTTAGCCTCCTCACACACCCCAAACTTTAATTTGATTTATTGATCATTTTAAAGAGAAGATTACAGAGGCTTGAACTTTGTTTTTCTTCCCTGAGATTGGCTAACATTCTCCAGCTTTAATGGTTTCTTCAGGGTTATTGACTGATATATTATCCTCTGACTCTGAGAGCCAAGGTTTTCCGATGGTCAATTACTCTACCACTGTGCAACAGGATAGAGAAAAGAGAAAGACAGGGGGTGAAAGTTTCTTTCAGTGGTCTGGTGGTAAAAGACTGTTGTGTTTGGTTTTTTTGTTTTGTTTTGTTTTTTTTGCTTTTTTTTTTCATTTATCTGAGCTATGACCAAAATCAATTGAGAAGCAAACATCTAATCGATACATGTTTGACAGAGCTATTAATCTGTTTTCCATTCATTGTATTAATGCAGTTGCACTGATTTATTTATTTATTTCTGTATTGTTGTGATTTATTTACTCTTTATGAATTTCTAACATGGAATGATCATTTTTTCATACTTCTCATTGTTCAGGTTTGAAGATCAGTTGGTTCACAGAGCTTGCCCTCTGCATTAAATCTGGATTTCATTCATTCATTCATTCATTCATTCATTCATTCTTCCCTGTTTTAAGTTTCAAATTTATTTGAAACAGATTAACTATAAACAGGAAAATATTTGGGTATTTTATTATGCATGCTCATTTTATAAATTTAGATAACCTTAATTTAATGCTTGTTTAAATATTAAAAAAAAAAATGTAATATCGTAATAGTATAGTTTTATCTTTAACAACTAGCAAAATATTAAAATTTAATTCTTAAATGCTTAAATTGTTTTTAGTTTCCTGTTGGTTTTTTTTTCAGTTTTTAATCTATAAAATATCGGCAATCAGTTTACATGAAAATAGTTGCCATTTCTAAAGCATTTTCTTTCGTCGTTTAAATAAGAGTACTATATTTTCACAATTTATATTTCTAGGCAATAATGATAAAGTTTGAAATTAATTATTTTTTTATATTGATTGATTGATTGATTGATTGATTGATTGATGAATTAAAGGAAATGTCTGTACAATTAATGGATAATGTCTTGGAAGAATATTTATAAATACAATTTTGAAGTTTTGGAGCACTGGATATTCTATGTATTTTAATAGATAATAATATTTCATAATGCATGGCTGTTAATGGTTAATAAATTGTCACATAAACTCCAGAAGTCAAGTGAAGGTGAGAGTTTATCTTCGTTTTTGCAACACCAGTATGCTTTGCGTGGAAGCCTTGCAAATGACTATTTATCTATTATGGGGGGATTGTCCTGTCTTGTTTATTGCATTATAGTCTTGTACATTCAGTATTAGACACGGTTAATTCTTCCATAAAGGGGAAAGCACTCAATTCTGAATAATTCATAAAGCACAGGGGCTTATTAAAGGTTACAAGTTACAACCTCATGATCTCACATAGACGAAAACCAAGGAATTTATGGTCAGTCTCTTTATGCTTTCAGCATCTGCTGCTCCTGTGGTAGGGTTCCCAGGACTCGCCCTCCTGCAAGTTCTTGAATCTTCTAAAAGGTCTCCCACATTAATCTTCCTTTTAATGTATTTCATTGAGATAAGAAGCGAAAATCCCCAAGGAGGAGGGAAACGGGAGATGCAGCGATACAGAATTTTCCAGAGGGCTGGTGGCCAGACTAATGGAGCTGTAGGAGGTTTGTTGTAGACCCCCGGTCAGCTCACAAGATGTGATAAAAATGAGCACAGCGAGATAAGAACTTTTACTGCAGTTGTGGTTGTTTATGTGGTGTGTAATGGGTGTTTCTTCAACTATGCCCGCTTTGACCTTTCGCCCTCTCATAAACACACTTTCACACTCGCAAGTTTAAAGGCATAGCTCACTCAAAAAATGAAAATGTTGGAAATGCATTCTCCATTAAGCTATCCGAAATGTTTGTTTGCTCATCAGAATAAATGTAACATTTCATCATTTGCTCACCAATGTGTCCTCAACAGGAAATGGGTGCCGTCGCAAAGAGAGTCTAAACATCTGTTAAAAATGTGTTCGTCCTTTTAACTTTAAACATGTGCTTTTGGCCGAAATACGAGTTCTTAATCCATAATAATGCTTTATCCAGTGGAAAACAAAACAAAACAAACGAAAAAACATTCTCCGTTGTCCTCTCGCATCAAAATCCTCCAACATATTTGTTTCTTGAACTGTTTTGAACTTGGAGACAGTGCTTGATTGGTGAATATTTTCTCCTGATTTAAACGAGGTGACTTTTTCACTTTTTCATCAAACACTATTATGGATAGAGGACTCATAATTAGCTTGAATCAATGGTTTGATGTAAAAAAAAAAAACATCTTAATAATGGGTTTGTTTCTTATGCAGCTTTTCGATTCACAAGATGTTAATTGATGGATTGGAATCATGATGATTACTTGTTTAAGCCGTTTGAACTCTGACGGCACCCATTCATTTCAGAGAATCCACTGGTGAGTGATGTAATTTTCTTCAAATCTGAAGAAACAAACTCATCTGCACACCATTTAAATTACATCTTGAATGGCCTGAGGGTGATTAAATTTTCAGCAAATTCATATTTTTGGGTGACCTATCCGCTAACAATGCCTAACAGTGCATTTACATGCATAATTATCTTATTTATTTACTTTCTTTGTAAAAGTCATTACCCTTTCGAAAAACTTGAAAAGCTTGCGCAATATGTTTAATAGCATTCTACATTTGAAATGGCAGTTTTTATTATTATTATAAAATGACCAACTTTTAATTTGTATATATATATTTTATACAGTAATATTTTCATGTTTTTTTGTATAATTTGACTAAATTATAGCTTGATAGACAATAAAAATTCTTAATACAAAAATGCATTTATCCAGATTTTTCATCTTTTTTTTCCTTTCAATTTTTTGCATCTTTTGACCTCAAGGTGCTCTTTGCTTGTTTAGTAATCAAGGGACTTTTCAAAAGAACAAAAAACACTTTATCAAGAGCAGAACAATTCGTTGTGGTGGAAAAAATGGCGGAAAATCAACCCCTCGGACATAAAAGAGCTCTGGGTTGAAGAAACACCCACATACATTTATGTAAACCCGTGTACTTAGATACTGCTACGCAAGCATTTGTCACAGGTGCACCCACAAACATGAACTGTGCAAATGCTGCGAGAACAAATCTCACAGAAATCTAAACATCAAATTTATAGAAAGACAAACACCCATGCACGCGCACACACACACACACACACACACAAGTGGGAGACGATATTTGCAGAGTTGGTGCCAGCCGGTTTGTGCCAGCGGACAGCGCTTGAGAAGATCACTGGTGCCCTCTGCTGCTGGTTGTGTATTGAAAGACAGTCAAATGGAGGGGACCGAGAGAGTAGAGAGGCATTTAAACCGTGTCCAAGCTCATGTGATACTGAAAGGTCATTCTTTCACACACACATAATAACTGGGGTGGAAATAACTAGGTCACTTTGATCTCTGACCAATCGAAGGGAGGATTTACTAAACCACTTTTTCAATTGTGATTTCAATGCAAAAATCCAATTCACTAACCGACCTGCTACCTAGGTGCTAAATGTTCTGAAATGAACTGTGATTCTTTTTAGAAAGATCTTGTGAGTGTGTTTTCATCATTACCTGATCTGCACAGGCCTGTACCATATTTCCGAAAAATAAATCGGAACTGGCGTCACTTTGGTGTATATGTCACATTTTATTATTAAATACAGAAATAATGTAAAATACTGCTAAATCGGCAAGATTTAATTCCCTTCAGTTCACAACAAATCCTTTCAATTCATCAGTATTCTGAACAGGAAATGACGATTACAAATTAAACAGCAATAGCAAACAAACATTGTAATAGTGATTTTAACCATCCTCAAGAAAAACAACTGATAAAAACATCACAATTATCCATGTATCAAACTTCCTCTATTATGGAATTTTGGAAATTACCTTTAATGTAGTGTTTAATATGCCAATGTAAACATCCTGTGCATTTTTTAATCTGAAAAGTGCGCCTTGTACAAAGTTATTGTCTCTCAAAAGAAACAGCTGACGCTGACTCATGGAATCCTAAAACGTTTCATGTTGATGACAAAATTACATCATCATGACCAATCATGAAGTTTAGCGTCAAGCAAAGGAGGTGTTTGGAAAAAAAGAATCGCTAAAAATAAATGTGTATTAAAGTATAATACATAGAAAGGTTTTTTTGATTTTTGTCACGCTGTAGTTGGGGACTCCCAAAACGAAAATATGACCCATAATAGGGACACTTTAATGTCTTGTGTGTTTTGGGACTTTCATTGGGGCTTTTTAACCTAAACCTTTGCTTTAGTTTATAATAATGCCTCTTCCAGCAGAAACATCTCAAGTTGTCCTCTCACATCAAAATTCTGCAACATATTTGTTTAGAACTGTTTTTGCTTGTAAAGCATATTTCTCTCCTTATTCAGATGAGATGACAGTTTAAAAAAACATCTTGATAAATTGCTTATTACAAGCACACAGCCCTGATAGCACGCAGATGTCTCGTCATATCATTTAGGTTGTTTGCTCATCTACAATACGTCTATAAGACCATTCCTCTTAGATGTCAAATAGACGTCTATTAGATGCCTTTAAGATGTTAATCATTTTGAATGTATGGAAAACTGACATCTGTTAGATCTCTGCCAGACGTTTTTTTAACAGCAGATGCATTCCAGATCAAGAGATCTTTAACAGACATCTTGAAGACGTACGTGCGTTATCTGGCGCTTCTCACTTCATTGAGCTTGTGTGAATTATTGTGATGATTTTATTAGCGCTTTGAAATGCCTGACATCACCCATTCACTGCAGAGAATCCAATGGTGAGCTAGTGATGCAATGCTCCAAATCTTTTCTAGTTATATTCATGCATATTTTATCTTATCTTTTGTCTATACAGTTCATGGTAATATTACACCCTGTTGATAGATGCTAGAACTGTACCTTATATCATCAAAAGGCATTATTCTCCTTTAATGGCTATCTATTTCAAGAAATGCACCAACTTGTGAAGCTAACCTCAGAAAAAAAGCAGCTGAAAGTCACTTGAGGTCTCTACATCAGTACAGTTCCCTCGCGGTGAGTTACATCTCCTATTCTACAACATTTGAGGAATGATCAAAGCGCCACTGTGATTACCTGCACTTTAGATTATCTCAGTGTCTGACTCACTTATGCTCCCACCCCCCCTTTTCTGCCTGGAGGCAGGGAAGTTTTGAGACATGATCACACCTTTAACGGAAGTCCTGCAGATTTATCTGGAAAGAATGTTGTTTAAGGAGAACGTCCAATGTAGCAGCTTATCTTACTGAAATTGGCTGAGGTACAGACAAACATTTGGACCGTGCCACCTGCAACATATGCCTTTTTTTGGCATCAACTAAGTGTGCAAAAACTTTTGCTTATAAAAAGAGAAAATAAAGCAAGAAAGTAAATACTGTATATCATCAACAGGCAGATCATTTTTACAGTAGGTTGGAGTTGTTACCTGGGTCAGCAGCACACTCTGATCTGATCAGATAAAATCAAGCTCATGTCTCATATTTTAATTTACCTTCATCACCATGATTTATTTATTTATTATTTTGATTTAATTTCAATAAACAAGCTAAATATCTGACAACTTTAGCTTATAAGGGTTTTTGTTTGGCAAAGGAAATACACAAAGATGTTCCTGATTCTAAATATATACAAGAGAGTCACTTATTTCATTCTGAATGAATCAGTGTTTTGACTGAATCAGAAAAATGATTCAATTATTCAATTAATTGGTGTGACTCATGTCAAAGGCTGTCCCTTTTGTCCCTTTTGTCCGTCGAAAATGTCACTGAGTCTTTCCCTTTCGAGAAATAGTAGTTGTAACTGCTGTATTTTTGTGTCTTACTTTGAAACATAATGAGTGCTTTTCCGAAATGAATACAGTCTCCACCTATTGATGTATTGATGTAACTAGTCACTGGATGCTTCCGCCATTTAATTAAATGTAAGGGGCAAGTTGAAATTATTTTCTGTTGTTATCATGCTGTCATTTGAGCTTAGCTTGTACCGAACCTGGAAAAATTTGCTCAGGAAAGGCTTTAAAGATAGAAAAAGATGATTTTGCCATCTGAAACTTCTGTCTGAAGTAGTATATGACAATTTCCTGACCCTATTCTTCTTCGCAAGTCTGATTTGTCTTTGTCACAGTCAGCACAGCCAGACAGAGAGCCAGCTTTTGATCTCTCATTTAAACTGCACCTCATATCTTCACTCCTTGTCCCGCTATTCCACCTTACCTCCTTTTGCCCTTATTTGACACTTCAACGTCTCCTCCACTGCTTTGTTCCTCAGGCAGTCTCTGAATGTGACAGAGTCGTGGACCATCCTGCTATGGTTCAACTTTGTAGACTTTTTCTGTTAGGAAAGTTTTTATCCAGGCATATATGGACAAGACATTAAGTCATATAGATCTGGAACATGATGTGGAATAAATTATTTTTATTTAGGGTGTGATAAAGAAAAGAAAAGAAAAGAAAAGAAAACTTCTATCAGCCTGTTCCGAACTTTTTGTGTCAATGTGCAAGCACAGCTTAAATTAGTTTGGAAGTGTGAAAAAGATGGAGATGGAGACGGAGATGTGCAAATACTTTCTATTGCTTTGAACTAGAAGAATGTATTATAGTATAAGTGAGTAATAAAAGCCTACAATTGGTTGTTAGAGCTGTGAACTAATAGTTATTTGAACTAGATGTTTTTTGTAACAATATAAAATGAAATAAAAAAAAAAAAAAAATATATATACACACACACACACACACACACACACACAGTTATCTAGAAATAAAGTGGCAAAAAAGTACAAAAAGAGTCCTCTACTTTGCTTTCTACTTGGTATTCTTCCCTGTAGGTGTAGTGCTAATAGATTTGGTTTTAAGACAAATTATTGTCGGATGAACATCACATACTGGCATTAAACCAAAGAGGAAATGTCATCAGGCCATATGAAGACATCAATGCAGAACTCATTATGAGATAATCACGGAAAATCTAAAAACCCATCCAAGTCTGATGGCAGTTAGCAAAATTAAAGATGGCATTGTTCAAAATATAATATAGACTAATTAAAGTGGCATCATAAATCCTCATTTAATTAGATCCAAGCTTATTGGATTGGAACTTAAAAATTTGATTCAGTTTTGCGACTCTGCAACAGGCAAATTTCGCAGTTTCAGCTGCCAAATCGCTATTGTTGGTGTTATCACATTTGTCAAATGATTGTTTCCTGCTTCGTCCATAGTTACACAAGTGGCCGTGTTGAGTTATTCAGGATCTCCAGGATTTCCATCCCATTTAAGATTAGCAGAGGCGTTCTGTTTGGGATTAGGTGCTCCTCCACTCGCAGGCCTCCTGACGCCTGCAGATAAGTTCCCTGCTAGAAACGTGTGTCACATAAATAAAACAAATTGGGAAATTGCTTTTTTTGTTGATGTTGTTGTTGGATTTTCAAGTTTGAAGTTCTCTTTGTACCCACCTCGACTGCTCG
Source organism: Puntigrus tetrazona (assembly GCF_018831695.1). NCBI lineage: Eukaryota > Metazoa > Chordata > Actinopteri > Cypriniformes > Cyprinidae > Puntigrus > Puntigrus tetrazona. The sequence continues at coordinate 22,367,676 of NC_056714.1, read as the reverse complement.
GAGGATAGCTTTGATGGAGTGAATGTAAGAAGATGAGGAGAGACGAGGGTAGAGTTATGTTAACGTTGTGTTGTGTGGATGATACCTGAATACTTGTTTGTGGTTACTTCCAGAGAAGAGATACTTTTTATGCTGGGTGAGAGAAATATACTTTATATACCAGTCAGTTGTTTTGTATTCTTTTCAAACATTGTTGTTTATCAAAGGATTAGCTCATCCAAAAATGAAAGTTTGCTAATAGTTTACTTTCAGTGAAACCAAAAAGTAGATGAGTTTGTTTCTTCATTAGAACAGATTTGGAGAAATTATTCACTTAGGTACTCTGCAGTGAATGGGTGCCGTCAGAATGAGAGTCCAAAGAGCTGATTATTAGACTGTTGGCTTACTATCTTCAAACACTTTATTTTGTCCACTGTGTGTGTGTATATATACTGTATCTATATATATATATATATATATATATATATATATATATATATATATATATATATATATATATATGTGTGTGTGTGTGTGTGTGTGTATGTATGTTAACTTCTACTAAACCTACCCTCTCAGAGTTAGTAGTTAGTAGTTGCAAATTAATCAAAATTAGTTGACATGTAGTTACAAAGATATTTACGGTACAATAATATCAATAGTGGATAGCAAAATAAAGTGTAACCACTAAAAGTATAATTACACTGTAACAAGGAAACTTTCAAATAAAGTTTAACTTTTTCCACATCCCAAAACGTTAATTGATGGTCTGGATTCGTGACAATTACAAAGTACCAGCTTAAATGGAAAAAATATAAAGCAAGCATGTTTTAAAATAGCGTCTGAATGCAAGTTTTGTTATGAATCAGCTCATGATTAGTGGTGTTGTATCAGGAGGCAATTTTAAGTGAAACTTGCTCTGGGTGTTCTGTTTATAATTTGGAAAGTATCAGACAGGATAATTTTCTTTTGTTTGGCTTCTGCACAATTATTCTAACCAGGGCTTAAACTAATTAAGCGACTATAGGAAAAAGAAAACCACGAGGCACTGTGCATCTGAATACTGTCATTTGTTTCGCTTTAATTTTTCTCAAATGTTTGAACTCAAAAAAAACAAACATGTCTGGAATGGTCAGTGTGCATGTTTGAAGATAGGTGTACTGTGTGTTTTTGACTCTAAATTTTGTTTTTGTTGTTTTTTTAATCTTTGCCCCACAGAGCATGAAAGAAGCCGTACATTTCTCACCCAGATATCTCATAGCTGCCGGTAATAGTGGAATAGAGAATGAACAAACACCATGCCCATAAAACAGATCACATGGTATATGTTAGCATAGATCAAATGCAGATGATGCAGTTGTTTCATGTTTATTTATTCATTTATTTTAAAAAAAGGAATCAGTCATATATTTATTCAACAAAAACGTAATAATGGCAATAATGTTATGTTTAAATAGGCTATTCTTTTTAACTATCTGTTGATCAGAAAATCCTTAAAAAAATGTATTAGTTTCAAGCTGCACATCATCATCCTTGATAATAATATATTAATGACTGCTGAATAATCAACTTTGCTATCCCATAACATTTTCAAATAAAAATGATTTAATGTAATAAAATAAAAAAATATTTATTTTAAATTGTACAAATACTTCAGATGCACTTTTTTAATAGCCTTGGTGAAAATAACAGAGATTTAATTTTTTGGTCCTTCTTTTTTATATGTGTGCACATATTAAGATTTACTATATATAGAATTGTTTTTGGGATGATCCTTGGCTTGTGATGAAAATCGTAGGGATAAACTGTGTCACAAATAACTTTGAGTGTGAATTAATGAGTGTGTAGCGGGCTAAATGTTTAAAGTGGATTTTGTATAAGAGACTATGTGATAGAGTGTGAGGCTCTGTAGCTGTGGTCTAATTGGCACCATCCATATTAAGGATGACAGTCAGACAGCGGTCTGGTCCTGAGCAGAATTCCAATGCGACACTTACGTGCCACAAAAGCTGCTCTCCTCAGATATAAAGAAATAATATTCAGCCCTCAGACCAGACAATGGACCATTTTGGCAAGGACTCAGAGTTGCCTTTGAACAAACATTATAATAGGGGTTGAAACCTGAAGAGGAAGTTTTTCAATATGTATTAATTTATCGTGGTTAACTTCATGTGTTAAAATAAACAAATGGGTTTTTCAAGGCACCGGGAAGACATAAGTGAAATGCGTCCCTCTGAAACCACAAAAAGACTTGTTTCGAATCTTTACGAAGCATACGTTTTTGATGCAAAATAATTTGTTCGTATCTCGATATCCGTTTCCTCTCGCTTATATTTCACGACGAATAAGGAACCGCTTTTTTTTAAGCGCGCTCGCTTTCTTCTAACAAAAAACTTTTGCCATTATCTGGCTCTCGTAGTGAAAGCAAATAGGCCTCGCTAGCAATTCCGATGTAATTGTGTCCTTTGACTTAAAAGAACTTCACACACACACACACACAGTCGAACACCTGTTTCATTATTATCAGGAGAACAAGGACATAATGGAGTCTTTTTGGGGGAGGACTAGAGAAGACACTGTAATTACTGAATGCTTTGATTACCTTTCGCTCAGCCCATTTGGAATGCTAGTTCAATATCTATTACTCTGAACATTTTATAATGGCCCCTGGTCGCTCTCACACTAAAGGGGAGAGGTTAAAGAGGACAATAGCTGCAGATCTCGCCACACCGTTCATACTTTTCTACTCTCACGCCTATCGATTTCAGTGGTGGTGAGCAGATTGACTACCTCGGGAAGCCACAAGTGCAGACGGGGGAACAAGCAGTTACGTGGTGAACGAAGGCCGAATGTTAACGATTATACGCTCCCCTGTCTAAATATTAGCTTCGCTTGCTGTTTTCACAGCTAAAGGTCCCGGAGGGTTTGATTTTATTTTCTTCCCAAAAACTAAATAGCAACGAACAGCATCAGAGTACAGCATGAAATTTCCCCGATCCCTGAGGTTGTTGTGCGCGGTGACAGAAGATTGAATTTGGGGTTGTTTAATCTTACGTTTAATGTATTTTAAAAACCCTGGAGATTTATATATAGGTGAAAATAATCTCTGAAACTGAGTAAAAGGGCCACTTTGGAACTTTGTTAGGTGGTTATGAAATACCAAAAATGAATTAAATAAACCATAAATTGGTGTTTATTTTGAATAAGTCCATAAATTTTATTTTAAAATATGATGCTATATTAAAAATATTCAGTAGTGATTTTATGTTATCACATTAGGCCTGTTGCTCACCATATATACCCCATGTTATTTTCTTACAATATAATTGTGTGGTTTGCTATGAAAATACATGATATCATCTATACCAATATTTACAATAATAAGCCATAAAATGTGTTCATTTTGAATAGCATATTTCTTTATTAAGTATATACAATATTTGGATATAGTGACATTATTTTTGGATTATGCTATGCTATCTATCAATGTATATACTTATACAATACTTATACAATAAACACTACTCTAGATAGTATCATTTTATATATTTTGTTGTTATTTTGTTTGTATATTTACAAAATAAATATAAAATGAGCCCAAAAAAAGAGATTTAACTTAAAACATTCACAACTAATAAATGTCCATGAGAAGGATGAAATACTTATAATTGGGTAAATTACTTATAAATTGTAATCTGTTACTGATTCAAATGTATCTTTTTGATTATTTTTAGATTACTTTTGAGCTAACTTGTCTATCGCAGTGATTTAAATAACATCATTCTGTATTATTAATACAGGTGCAAAGAAAAAGGAAATATTTTCCAATTGTCAAAATCACAGATAATCAATATATTATGAATAATGTATTGATATTGAATATGCAATTATGCATTTAAATTGACTGTAGTCTGATTCCAAGTGTTTTAAATGTAATTTAATCTAATTACAAGTACTTAAAGGTCCAGTTTTATAGACAGGACCTAAACCAGGATTAGGCCATAGTTCAAGAACATTTAAGTTATTTTTATTAACATGCCTTTAGAAAAAAAAGCATTACTGCTGTGCATCTCAAGACAAAACAAAGGCACTGGCTTGTTTTAACCAGCTTATATTTAAGCCTTGTCCGTGAAACACTTTAACCCTTAGCATTCCTAAGGTCTATTTTTGAATTGCTATTTGTACCTCAGCAGTGACATTGGAATGCAAAGAGCTAAAGTTATAAGTTTTTATATTTACATCTTTTATTTTGTCCACAGTCACATTTTCTTCTTTCTGGAACAGTTTGTTCTTTCTGACATCGTATTGCTTATACGTGCCCTTCTCAAAGTAGCTCTGCACGCACACTGAAAACACACACAAAAAGGGCGAAGAGGCAAATAGTAAGCGGGATAAAAAAAAAAAACCTCTTCGTTTAGACATCAGCTTTCCTCCTACTTCAGCGTGTTGGTCTTTGATAAAGACCTGTTACCGGGGCAACACAGACCTAATTCACAGACTTGGAACTGTCATGCACTAACCTCTGGTGCAGAGGGGGGTGCAAGAAAGGTGGAGAAGAAAGGGGTGGGGGGGCAGGAGAGACAGTTAATTACAGAATGCAAATTACGTTGTCAGAAGAGCCATTCAAAAAAGAGTCTGCTCCTGCCTTTCAGCTCCTCCCCTTTGGTGCAGGTTTAATAAGCGACTCTTTCAAGCGCTCCTGCCTGTGGCTTTCAGAGACAACTGGAAATAATCTCAGAATGATGAACAGAATCGGATTGCCTCTTCCAGGCCTTGACAACCTAATTCATGCAAAATAGGGAGCTGTGGGTAAAGCCATGGGCATGGGACTATCTTCTTACAAGGTGTTGAACAACAACTACCCCTGGGCTTCTCTGAAAATTTGTATCTTACTCTCTCTGTCTTTTTCTCTCTAGTTCGCACTTTCTAGCTTTAACTTCTCTCCATTTTCCCCACTTTGTGTCTTAGCCCTTGAAAATGTTCCCTCTAGTAATCCTATAATTTTATTTGACTTGTCACGGCTGAAGGAAACTTGCAGTCTGCTGGATATTGAGTGGCAATCCAACTGCTTCGGATATAGACAGACATAAATCAGCTTCAACATACTGAATAATAATAATGGTGGAAATGAAATGTCGAATACTCAATATTGTACCTATACTGTAAATGTAAGGGCGGCTCTAAACAATGCCTTTAATATCGTCTCAATGACTTGCTCATTACTTCAGTTAGCCTTTGAAAAAGCAATAGCAGGGGGTTCACATATTTTTTCCATTGTGTTCGGTATAGATTGAAGGAAAAAAAAAACATGATAGCACATGAACCACAACCTTTCCATTACTATATTGTACTAATAGTTCCACTTCCTTCACATTTAAAATCTAAAATCTATTTAAATCTACTTTAAAATCTTTTTTTTTTTTTTTGACTAATACATATTTTATGTATTTATACATAGGCCTATTTTAAGTACTTTACTGTGAGCAAATATCATTTTTACACATATATCATCATATTTTTCTGACTCAACCAATTCCAACTTTGGTAATCACAATCTTATTTTAAACAATTCTTGGTCTAAAAGGTTTACCAGTTTAAAATATAAAATATATGTGTTGAATTTTATTGCATTCTTTTTTGTTAATTCTATTTTAAGAATGAATGTAAATGTGTATTTTAAATGTAAATATTCTTAAAGGAATAGTTCACTCTCTCTTAAACCTTTCTTTTGGTATGCCGTTGCTCCCTTTTATTATTTTATATTAGATTTTTACATTTTATATTAATTTATATTTTTAACTATAAAAACACAACAATAGGAATAATTCATTCAAAAATGAAAATTATGTTATAATTTACTCACCCTCATGTAGTTCTAAACCTGTATGCATTTCTTTGTTCTGCCAAACACAAAGGAAGATATTTTGACAAAAATTTGGGAGTTAATGGTGACCCAAAACGGCCTGGTTACAAACTTTCTTTAGTTGTATTTTTAAAGGTGAAAATATAAATGAATATAAAATGTAAAAATATAATATAAAACAATAAAAGGCAGCAAATAAGCACATTGCAATCAATAAACAATTTCGTTATCTGGGAAGGCTTCAGGTATATAAAGACTTTTTTTCTGTGTTCTTGCTCTTTGATTATTACAGATAACATCATAAACATCAGCAAGTCTTTTTCACACTAATGCAAAGATCTGCTTTAACAGCATATCACTATTAATATTAGTTGAAAAGAGAATAGCGATGCATCGGACAATCGCTTTTTTTCCCCCACGCCTACTAAAACGGTTAATTTTACTGAAACTGAAATCGAAAGTGTTGTTTCTCTCCTGGTTTTCTTTCTTTTTTTTTACTGCAGCATTGGAGGAAAAATGGCTCCTGTGAAGTCAGTTTTTCTTGACAAGGCATACTATATCGTAAGCTTGAGAGCTCTATTGTGAACGCATGCATGTCAAGTGCAGCTCTGACACTCATTTGAATACAATCAACTTCGCTGTGATTTCAGTCAGAGGCGACGGCTGTTTTAGAGCAATGTTAAATTGTGTATTTACATCTCGCTCTTATTCAGGGCGAAGCGCTATTCTGAGGTTTAAGTGGATATGGATCCCTGTGTTTCACACACATTTCCTCTGAAGTGAAATCAATAGAATTACATGAGCACAGAGCTCCAAACACCATTCATTGAGGATCCTCGCGATAGCCACACAGACTTCAATATGCAGCATGAGCGAGCCGCCGCTGGAGTCTTCAGAAAGCTCGGAAGACTTTAAAACAAAAAGAGATAACAGCTTAAAGAGGGAAGGAATTCCAATTACCCCCCTCTGCTGACGCCCATCACAAACCCCTGTTATCTTAATTGTACAAGACGGGCTGCTCTGAACTAAAAGCGAATCAAAGAGATCAACACATTTATTTTAAATTAGAAACCCATGCAGGCACACATGAATTTGTAATTACTTATGCTAATACTCTGGTGATTGAGGGAGGACACTGAGAAGCGACAGCGTGACAGAGGTGGTAGATGGATGGATGGATGTATAGAAAGAGTGTGAATGGTAGCCTATCACTCAAAAATAAAAAATTCTGTCATTATTCAATCAACCTCTACTCATTCCAAATCAAAGTGAATGAGAACTGAGGCTGTCAAGCTTCAAAATGACAAAAAGCACCATAAAAGTCAATATTTTTTAAGACTTAAGTTATCTTTGTGTGAAAAAACAGACTGAAATTTTAGGTACTTGACATAAATCACGAATGATTCTTTTAAAGTGCCCCTATCATGGATTTTTGAAAATTACCTTTCATGCTATGTCCAAAGTTTTGAATCTGAAATTGCACCACATATAAAGTTATTGTCTCTCAAAAGAAAGAGTCGACTCTGGATCACTGAAATGAGGCGATTTTAAAACGAATCCCAAGCCGTTTCATGTTGACGTCAACATGATATATTAGCATACTGCCCACCCACATGTTGGTCTTTTCTCCTTGATCTGAATGAAAAAGCTAATTCATTCTTTGCCACTAGGTGTCAATTTTAGAGCAGTAAAAATAGTGATTTCCCCAGTAACCCTGCACACAGATACATCACTGCGCTTTCAAACACTGCATTATCAGGCATTGCATACATGATGAAATGCAGATTAGCATCACGCAAAGGAGGGGTCTAAAAAAATTCATCATTGAGTGAATCGTTTGGGTGTCGTCGAGCAATTAATGTAAAAATAAATGCGCAATGACAATGAAAGTGACAAACTGTTGGGGACCAAAATCAAAATATAAATCATTCCTTACCTGATTAACAAATCGATTCAAGTTTATTCATGTGACATTTTTCACAATTTCAAAGCAAATTTACAGTAATTGCATGTTTCTTGGAATTACAATTAAGAGTAATTTAATCTTGTTATAAGAGGACACTATGTCAAAGTAATGTCCACATGGTGGAAATGTACAGCTCTTACATAATGCACACCATGCAGTTAATAAATTCCATGTATTCAAACAAAAAGAATGAACTTGATGAAGGCAGCTATATTATCTTTCGATCATAATTATTACAATGTAACATTTGTCCGTTTATATTGATTCAGAGACTTCATCTAAAGACTTCATCTAAAGTCTTCACACAAGTTGTTGGCATCCCTTTAACAAGTAGCCAATCAGTTGATCGACTGATTCTTTTCAAAGGGAGAACAGGACTTAAGTGGGACCCAATTTGGCCATTTTGGGGTTTTTTGAGAATGAGTCAATAAAACTGTAAAACCCTGCATTTCTACACACGTTATAAGCGTGCCTCAATGGGTAATCAGCCATTTCACCATTATAGGATTTATGTATAAGTAGACAAGTGGTCAAGTGTTCACAAATTTGACTGATTCATCATATAATGGTTTTGAGGTGATTGTATGCCCTTTTTAAAGCTTGACAGCCCAAGTCCTCACTCACTTTCATTTCACTTAAAGTTGCAGCTGGGATGTCCTACAAAAATGAACATTTGAAACATTCCACTGAAAAAAGGAAGGAGAGTGAATAATGACAAAATGTAAATTTTTGGGTGAGCTAACCCTTTAAATGAACTTAACACGCAGGCCTGGAGTCTCCCTCTGCGTGGCCCCTCTAGAGAACCGGAGCCATTGAGTGGTAATTACTGTTATCTGCCACTTGTTTTATTAACACGTGTCCTGAAAGAATGGAGTTCAACTGCGACGCCATGTGGGCTGATGCCCAGTTTGATAGGTCTGCAAGAAGAAATAATTATTATGAGGAAAGCTCTTGTTATGCCATATAAAGAAGGCTTTACTTGGAAACACCCACACGGACCCTCAATGAGAGAGGCAGTTTGGCTAATGGAAGAATAGAAACTATTAAACAGCACGAGAAGATGGAGAAGATATGTGGGGGAGGTGAAAAGGAAGAGTCAGAGAGAGATGACTTTGGGAAGAAGTTTTAAGTGCAGAAGGAGAGTTTTAAAAAAAGGATCCACAATAAAAAGAAAGACAGGGGAGAAAAAAAAATGAGGACATACTGGGTCTTGTCTGTGCCAACAGCTAGTAATTACACGCCAATCATCCACCCCGAGGACAGCATGGGAATTAACTAAGCAGAGAAATTGTGGGAAAAATTCAATTAAAAAATGAATTAATAAATGTGCTTTGGCTTTCCGGACTGGTGTGAGTGGTTTTGAAGGAGTTGGAGAGAATGAAATCCTTTACCTGTAAAACACAGTGAAAGTGCATTCAATTTGGTCCAGTTTTGTGCGATTAACATGAATATGTTTTTAAAACAATAAAAATCCAGTTAAACTATTTTGCACACAACGTTACACCTTTTATTATAGCATTTGCACGAACAATGAAGTGAATGCACATGAACTAAGATAGGTGATAATGAGAATTCTTAATCATGTTGTTGCTATGACACCACGCCTATATAAGCCCATACAAAAATCTATAAAACACAGTTTATAAATAAACTGAACAATTAAGTTATTATATTATTCCAGGAGATTAAGGTATATTTCTATTTGCTTTGCTTGACACATTTAAATTCATATTTATTAACTAACCTGGTGTAATAGGCATCTCAGTTACAACCTTCTGCAAGTAAACAGTAAAAAAAACAATAATAAAATATGTATTTGATGGCAGCAAGGCCCATCTTTCCACTGAAAAGCATTATTAACCACCTAATTGGCTAATAATTAAAGCATTGTTTGTTTGCCACTTTCGGTGAGTGCTAATACTGACCCAGTTTAATGATTAATGGCTGCATAATTTACATTCTACGAGTCTAATTATTTCCTCTCCACCTTCATTATTGCTGCCATGTTAATGGCATGCTTCTCGCCTGAGGGTATTCCCTCAACGAAAAAGGTGGTCCAGACTCATTTGGCACCCTGTGCAGCATCTGCACGCCCTTGACAAAGGCAACTTTCCTGTTTACCAGCATCTTCTAAATAAATATATCTCCTAATCATGCACTTTATTGTATAATGTCCTCTAGCATATGTGTTCTAGGGCTCGATGGGTCAAACAGCAGGAACCGGTGTGACAAAAAAAAAGTCTTTAGATACACCCCCCATTCTTTACAGCACGTTTAATTGTGAAAGTAGATTTGTAGATTTAATAACTGCTCTGTCATTCTGCTAATCCTGTGCCCCGAGTCTCTGTCGGCCCCCAGCAGTGGCTTGACAGAGAAATTAGTTGCTGCTGCACTGAATAACTGTTGAGCATGTATTAAAGCATTTAAAATCAATGCTGACAGTTTAATCTCAGCGTTTGATATATCTCCATTGCAAGAGGCTGTGAAAATAATGAATTTGCGAATTTATGATTTTTACAATGAGGTATTGTGACACAAAACAGTTTTACCCAATTGCTTGTGTTGGTCTGCGTCGAAATAGAGCGCAGTAACCAGATATTTATGCAAAAAAAATAAAATAAAAAGCTCAGTGGGCACCTACTTAAATTTAAACTCTGTACAAATATTATGCAAATAAATATTCTAATTAAATACGGCACTCGTATTTAATTCCTCTGCACTTCTATTACACAAAATTTGCATATTTACGTAATGTCGCTCCTGTGCAAAAAAGAATAAGACGGTAATTAAATGTAGCATAAAAATGTGGGAAGGATCTATATAACAAATCTGGTTTCGTATGAATTTAACAATGATCCGTATTTCTTTGTCCTGCTCTATCCATCTCTTTAAAATAACCTTGGTGAAGCTGCCAAATGAGAACATATTATGAGCATGTGCCTCAAAATAGAAATATCCGCGTCTCTGCTTAATGTCAGGGAGATTTTTTTCTACGTGTCCGTGTACTCAGGACCTGGACAAACACAAAGACCACTCTAATGACATGTCTGTCTAGCTTACAGCAAGTCTGCTTCACCCGTATCAAAGTGCTCTTCACAAAGCCTGAGGTTTAACTACTCCGGTGATGACTAATTATATTGTCAAACACACATAAAAGTCAATGCAAGTGTGTTAAGCCCAGGACAGACAGGAACATTTAAAAGGGTAGTTTAACCCAAAATGAAAATAGTGTTGTTATTTTTACTCACTCATATGACTTAAAAGAGATGTTTGCAGAATATCAACACCGCTTAGTTAGATGACATTGTTTTAGTTTGACATAAACACACACACTAGATATTATGTTTGTGGGTGGGCCGATATATATATATAGAGCTTGATATAGACATATATTTTGAATTGTGTTAATAAAATCGTAACATTATGAGACAGAAATTAGTATTTATAAAAATAAAAATGTACAATTATGACTTTTAATTGATACCGCTGTGACCTTAACGTTGCATAAGCGTATTCAAGGTTAAAACATGCTGTATGCTCAAATCATACCATTATAATTTAATTGTATTTGTTTTATTTATGACTGGAATTCATTATCTCTGATTTGCAGTCTGGAGGAGTCAATGGGAGTTGACTAATATAACTAGTCTGCAGATTTTTGCAGTCAGAGTTAAGAGATTTCACAGATATTACATGGAGTATAATAGGCACAGACTCCATTTTATTTTTAGCTTCAGACACTTCTATTGAGAGGATATCAAATGTCCAATATTTCAAGGTGATTTTCGACTGTGTTTTTTTTTTTTTTTTTTTTTGTAAGAGTTTGGGTTTTCTTCTTCTTTTTCTAAATGAATACTTCAACCAAAAATAAAAATTGCTTAAAGTTTAATTAACCTCATGCTATTTTATATGTTGATGAGTTCATTTTTGTACTTGTGGAAAAAGTCCATCCCCTATTGTCTTCTGACATCAAAATCTACAGACATGTTTGTTTAGAATAGTTTTGGACAGTCTTCTAAATGATGCTAGACCTATACATATTAATCTCCCATTGGAATTTCTTATTGATTTGAGCAAATTGCAAATGCTTTTCCACATGTGTGCAAACAGTAAGGCATATTGATCAAAACTGATTCTTACTTAAACTGTCAAACCTCTCAGAACTTCTCAATAATTTTTCATTATGTAAGCTATCACATTCAAAAGAATTTATTAAATCAGTTATTAAACATTGGTATACACGCGTGTATATTCTATAAATATCTGACTCTGACATTGTAATGTCTGCTAAATTGGCAAATTAACTATTATATTATACTATTATAACTATATTTGACTATATGTGGTAACATAAGAAATATGAAATGCACAGTAATTGTACAAACACGATTACACCAAACTCACATACACCATGGATGGCATGAGGGTGAATTTTAATTCTCGGGTGAACTGTTCCTTTAAATACAAATACTGAGAATAAAAACGCAAGTAGGTACTTATTCACAGCTCAGTTGGTAAACACAAGCGCCATTTATCCATATAGAGGATATTGGTTTTACCTGCTGATGATTACCTGCAGTAGTTAACCAGGGGAAGATCTTCAGGTGGGCCATTTCTGAGATCATTCTTCACTGAAATCAGTTGCAGCGCTCCAGTTGCCTGCATACCCTGTGCTTTCATTACTGAGCAGGAGCTCTGAATGGTAACTTTAATTATATGATTCCTGCTCATGGCTGCGCTGAAAGCTTTTGTCTGTATTCTTTTTAACTTAGCATCTGAACAGATTGTTAGTTTCTGATGCTCTGGCTGATGCTCTCTTCATTCACCGAATCGCTATGTTCTGTCGTTGCTCTGCTGAGAAAGTGGCAGCAGTGCAATTTTGCATTGAATCCAGTGATGTGCTGCAGGCGTATCGACCTCGGCTCTGTTAATTTACCACTGGGGATGAGTTGAGCGGGGAGCAAATTTACATCGTGAACGAACTCCGCGCAACAGACTGAAGACGATTCCTGTCAACACTAGCTGTTCACACTCTGTAATGGAGTCATCAATGATTTTGAGCAATTAATTAAAGAAAAACCCAGGCTTCAGATGTAATTGGAGTGCACTGAACGAGTTTTCAAGAGCTCCAGCTCTTCAAATGTCATCAATATTTCTGCTTCATTCAACCCGGGGAATAACTAACACACAATGTGCACTATGTCAGATAAAATTATTCCAGCTTTTCGAGTAAACATGAATTCAGAGTGTTGGTTCTGCTGTGGAAATAAAAATTTTTTTTTTTGTGCGGTTTATTTCGCAAGCAAAGCTCAGCAACTCTTTTCATGTGCAAGGCTTTTAATGTACAAATGCTGCTCAAATTGAGTTTCTTTTCCTGCCTGCAACCTGTGTTACGAACAGGATGTTCAATAGAGACAAAGGCACCCGAAAAGGTCCTTCTTAAGGGACTAAAAACACTTCATTAACTTGTATTTGCATGACTAACTCCTTTCATGTGTCGTCTGATTGTCACAAGGCCAACAGACTGTAGGCAGTTCATTCCTCACAATTACTTTTCATAAAGCCCCAGAGACATCAGAGGAGGAGTCTCCTCAAGAAATGGCCTTTAAATTGACAAGGCTGCTTGAAATAAACATGTTAAAATCATTGCATAAGAACTGACAAATGCCTTTCTATGGAAGCTTGTTTCCGCCACTGATTAAAAAAATAAGAGGCAATTGCGATTTTTTCTATCTGGACAATTTTTCTCAGAACGGTGAGATATAACTTAGCGATTGCAAGTTATAAAGTCAGAATTGTGAGATATAAACGGTCCAATTTTGAGGAAGGTATTCATTCTAAATTTAATATCTTACAATTCTGACTTTATAACTTGCAATTGAGAGCAAATATCAGAAACTGACTTCATTTTTTAGTTTATATCTCACATTTTTGAGAATACAAACCAGATTTTTGAGTTTATATATCGCAACTTTGTCTATATAAAACAACTGCAATCTCGTCATTTTAAAAATAAAGTCGGAACTGAAAGTTTATATCTCTGACAATGTACAATTCTGACATTATAACTCAAAATTACGGCACAATTCTAAGAAAACAAGTAAGGATTCCAAGAATTTATTAAATTGAAAGAAATATCTAAATAAATATTAAAGACTTTATATTATAACAAATACAAAACCAGTGTCTGCCAAATATAATTGTTAATTATTATATCAAAAAAAATAGCATTACTTTGCTATTTTACTAGCTCTGTAAGTGTTATATTTTTGTTCTTTTTCTTAAATTTGCACTGTAGTGATAAAGTGGAATAAACTTGATTTGAACTAATATGACCTTGCAATAAATGCGACCGAGACGTTAAACGCAATTCTGCAACTAGTCAGTTCTTGCGTTTTGTAAACACACCCACCTTTGGGACAGACCAATCAAGCGCCGCAGCTGGGGGCGGAGTTACCGGGTGAGGCATTTCTTCTGCCATCAGAGTTCTGTTTTCTCTCCCTCCACCAGCACCCCCCATTCTGTTCATGTGTGAAATGAGCAAGGGTCTTATCTCTTAGAAACACACCACTGAGCCAGAGGAGACACAAGCGAGAGAGAGACAGTACGGGAGGGGTGAGGGCAGAGAGCGAGGCAGAGCGAGCATTTGAGAGTGTAGTTGCCCACGTGGGCTGCACACTAATAGGCCGCGTTTGGTATGCCACAGGCCACACGTTTATTTCCAACAGCGGCCAGCGCTAATCCAGCCGACTATGAGCTCCATGCTGCAGACGCGAGCTGAACGAGTGAAGTCCCGAGACATGCACCTCTTTTTTCACCCCAGCGCTGTTTTGTGATCATTTTCGTCCACGAGGTGGTAATTTTGATAGTTCAAGGGCTGGAGCTAATCGAAAAGGACATTCTTTTGTGCTTTCAGACCGAAATACATTCAATGGCAGAGTCCGCTGAGTGAGACGCGGAGAACTAGAAGAGGGAAAAGCAATAAGGCATCTGTGTGAAAAAGAAAATCGAGTGAACTGTAAGGGTCTCTGAGTGGGACATGCTTTTATTACCACAAATCTTTTCCGCTTCAGCCTCTGCTGTCCGGTGATGTCTGTCTACAGTGTCTGGGTTGAGAAAATTGCTTCCTTTTTCATGACAAACTTGATTGCTTCTCAATAAAAGGCTATCAGAGGTGTTGCTACAGAAACAAAAACATATACAAACCTGGGCTGACTTTTGGGATTAAAAGCTTAAACGTAAAAAAAAACACACAAGTGCTGTAGTGACTATTAGCAGTAATAAAGTGGCAAAAAAAAACAAGGTCAGACTTTATTTTGTGAGTGACTTGAAGGTTGGAAAGCAAAGCCAATGATATCGTGCTAAATGATAAGCAGGTAAATGCCAACATAACTCTAGTCCGAGATGGAAAATGTGAAAAAAAAAAAAGGAAAGAGAATTATCTGTTACAAAAGCTAAAAAAAATCATGTCCAGCTTTTATCTGGACAACATATAGTATTAGAAACATTGTAATGTGACATTTAAAACTTGTTTTTCCACCAACTGAGAGCCAAGGCTCTTAATTCTATGCAGTGTATTTTTAGATATCTCATTTGAATTTTCTAGATACCAATTATCTTTTCCTCCGCAGGTATTCTTAATGCAGGTGTTAGAGCTCAGCCAGCAGACGTCAGTGCTAACTTGTTTCTGCGTGGGAGATGCAAAGTTACACTACTATCGTCATTATGCGTTAACATGGCATCAGGGCAGAACACCCACACTAGTTAGGAAGTGAATATGGAAACAGAAAAAAAAAAACATCTACAGATGGCCCATGAAATGAGAACGCGCCATTATTACCATACCGATGTCTCTATTTCTGGAGAAACAAAGGAGAAACTTTTCAAGAGGTCTTTCGGCTTATTCTTGACTCAGTATGTAGTCAGGCCGGAATGCCTGAAATGCATCAAGCATCTGACTCAT
Source organism: Puntigrus tetrazona (assembly GCF_018831695.1). NCBI lineage: Eukaryota > Metazoa > Chordata > Actinopteri > Cypriniformes > Cyprinidae > Puntigrus > Puntigrus tetrazona. The sequence continues at coordinate 22,351,905 of NC_056714.1, read as the reverse complement.
TAACAAATCTTTAAAAGGAAGTTACTTAATTGCCACATATATCTCAAGGTTATAAAAAAAAAAAAAACTGCGATTCGTTCAGTTTGGCATAATTATGTTGACATGCTATTGAATTTCCGAAGTCCTTCAAATAAATCCAGTCAATAGAGAAAGCATCAGAGATTCCCTGATGTAACTTATCTTGAGGATGGAGAATGAACTGATACCACGCTTTTTGCTTGCTTTATGAAGTGAGTCATATTGTTAAATCAAAAGTCTTCAATGAGAGTTATTTTGGACCAACAACGTAGGCAGTCTGATAGCCTTCATAATGGACTCTCCAACAATAAGCTACAATAAAACAATGTAGAACGCGTTTGCTCACTAAATGAAGATGTGCTGTCATCTGGTGGTCAACTCCAATAGTACAGTTTGCTATAATAGTGTTGAGTGTAGGGATTTTATAGTGTTTACACACAAGAACATGATGATTTTCTGTATTTCGGTGAGAAATAATGGCAGTTATAAGAATGAAGAAACCGATTGATCAGGTATTCATGTTTATAATCTTGGTTATATAACAAAAGTGTATTTCATTGCTCTTAAACGGATGTTTTTATATATCTCATAACGTTTAACGATTAATTTACCAAAAACTTAGTATGACTACATTTTTTCCACTGGTTGTTTTGTGCTTTAAAAATATCAACAACTGAACATCAGTTTAGGGAAACTGTGCAAAACAATACAGTTATTTTAGTAGGATAAAAAACGTTTCGCATTCACCATTAAATGCTATTCAAGTGATCTCTTATAACAATTTCGTATAAAATGTATGTGTTTTTTGAACGGTTGTGGCAACCATAGTTCGAAGCTACGTCATGTTACGTCATCTCGAAGCGCCGACGGACGCACGCGAAGGCAATCGCGTAACAACAAGCTTGTTTTTGAGGACTCCTGATGTAAAATGTGTGAAACATCTTTCTCGTTGGGTCTCCAGGAGCGCATGCAGAGTTTGCAGGAGCTCACGGATTTCACAGAGAGTTGTCAAGCAGAACTAAAGGGTTTGTTTGAGGCGCTGGGATGGAGTCAGGAATTAGATTCACAAACCGTTCAGGTAGAAACAGAAGCCAAACACAAAAAAACTATAACGAGAATGGCTTATTCAGATGTGTATGAATGAGTATAGTATTGTAAATTCATAATGGACTAATATGAAGTCACATTCAAATAGTGGGAGAACATTTATTGATTTTTTTGTTTATAATTGTCCATTGATCAGGTTACTGAATGAGGTGATAGCTACGATAAACCATTTGATTTGCTGTTATTTTTGGTTTTATAAAATGACCATATTCAATAACTACACGTAAATCACCTGTCTAAATACTTCATATAGATTAACAGGTATACCCTAAGTCCCTAAAATATTGAGCAGCTGAATTACTTCTCTTTGCTTTGAAAGCTGAATGATATTAACCCTTTACTGTGTTGTGATTTGAAAGATGGAAGTGTGTCCATATGATCCAAACCACACAGTCCCGCGGGACAGGATGGAGAAACACAAAGCATCCTGTCGGCTCAGTAAGATGGGATACTCGAAAGAGGAAAAGGTAAGTAAGGAACCACATAAATCCCAGGCACAGCAAAAGGGCTTGTCATATATTTAAAATGGGATTTCTGTTTTGTTTTGTTTATTTTCCATTTGTTTCCAGGCTGAAATGTTTGATCCTTCAGTGTTTTACGAGAACGCTAGCATTCCTTCGATTACCATTGGTGAGTTTTTTTGAATGAGTGGAACACCTTTCCTGCCTTTGTGTATTTGGTATTATGGTTTCTACAGCCCTAATTTTGAAACCAGGTGCAGTTGTGTGACAGTAACTTATATCACCTACAGACAAAGATACATTTCATCAAGTGATTCGGCAGACCCGGGAGAATGCCCCTCTTATGAAATCTACACCAAGTAAGTTTTAAGATTCTCTCTATACACTGATTGGAAAATGTCAGCATTCATGAGGATAATAAGCAATATTTAAAATGGTGTGTCCCAGAATGTATCAATGATATCTTGATTTAGTTTTTCCCAAAAGTCTTCGATATTTATATGTTCTCTTTGTTGTTGTTTTTTTTTCCCCAGTAACAGGGGTGAGTATTAAAGGAAGTCTGGTCTAGACAAATTACCACATATACTTGCTGTATCCTTTGGCTCTATATCCTTTTTTTTGGTTCTTAATATTGTTTGATAAAAGATTTTATCTTGCACATTAGTTGCACACGTTCATAGACGCAAGACAAAAATCCAAAGAAAAACCTTTAGAAACCTCAGGGTCAATTTGCCCCATTATTTGCTGGGAGTTTCTTTCTCTCTCTCACCAATTTTGGACTGCATTTAGTTTTTGCTGACTGGTCGATTCATATTTTATATGGAAACACGTTTTAGAAATAAACACTTTAATTATGAATTTTTAGTTCAAATGTGTTTAGGTATTTTTTACCAATAATTGTGGTTTCGTGTAAAAATTTGTTTTAATTTTTTTTAGGTGACACATCTACAGATCTCCCTGACGTCCCTCAGAATCATAAGCGGGCATTATGTGACCTCACTGTGGCTGACCGATTGGCCATCTATGATCATGTGATACAACAAGCCAGTCAGCAGAGTGCAAAGAGAGAACCCAACAACGAGGATCTTTATGTAGATCTTGTTGCAAAGCTTAAAAAAGGTACTTGAATTACACTCAAAGACAACACGTTAGCCCTGATCATTGATAATGGATTAATCTAAGGGGAATTGAGCCCTGAGGCAGAGCTGCATCATGAGGCCCATTGAGCCTTGAGGCAGAGCTGCATCATGAGGCCCATTGAGCCTTGAGGCAGAGCTGCATCATGAGGCCCATTAAGACCCTAAATTGCAACAAAATTGGAAAATCTTCTAAATGCCTTCACTTTCAAAGGCTTTGGCTTCAATTCAATTCATCTTTTTTTTTTCTTTTTTTTTTGACCTCACATATCGATAATACCTGATTATTGCTAAATGTAAAGAATAATGTTTTATTTGAAATGCATTCTACAGGAGAAGAACAGAGTGGACCAAAGTCTCATCTGGAGGTCTTGGCTGAAATGAGGGACTACAGGAGGCGCAGACAGTCTTACAGAGCGAAAAATGTTCACATCACCAAGAAGTCTTACACTGAGGTATGTGATTTGTGATGGATCTACTTACCAACAAAATGCTATTTTATGTTTTTTTGTTATTATGTCTGTTCTTTCTGCTGGGTGCCTGTGATTTGTGTTGAAAACCATAGAGAATATTCTGCCTAACTGTATGCGTTTTCTTATCTTTCCCAGGTAATTCGGGAGGTGATTGATATCCACTCTGGAGAACTAGGCAGGATTTGGCAGGAAGTGAAGGATGAGGAGGTCAAAGCGTCACAGCAGTCATCTCACAGGTAACATGTCTGGTTTCAGTGTAGTTTCCTCCCTGATAGGAGCAGCACAGAATGACTGGTATTGATTTTGTTGTTTTTTGGTTGTAGAGGGGCATCTGAGAGGGGCCGCTCCGCATCCGTCGAGTCACGTGAGTCTCGTGTCAGCTCCCGAGACGAGCATGGGCACAAACGGCACCGCAAACACAGCCGTAGCCGCAGTCGTAGTCGCAAGCGTAGCCGGGAGAGGAAAAACAAAAGGAGGTAAGGCTATAAAACATACTGATGCTTATTATTTAATGTTCACTAATTAAAAAAGTGATTATTTGGTCCAAGTTTAAATTAGGAAAGTGGAAAAAAACTAATTGTACAAATTTGTACTCATCAGAAATTAACTTAATGAGTCCACCATTGTTTTAAAATGATGTTTTGCATCATTCATTCATACATATATATATATATATATATATATATATATATATATATATATATATATATATATACTGTTCATAGTCATGTCTTATTATACTCTATTATACTGTTATTTTACACTCAAATGTCTCACTACGCTTACTTTATTGACATAATAATATTGATACTTTATGGCTATATCATTTTATGACCATTTTATGTTTCTCTTTGTCCTCAGAGATTCAGGGTCTCCAGATGTGCAGAGACATCATAAGAAAAAGAAGAAGAAAAATAAATCTTGAAGTCTTAATTTAACAAATCAGGAATCAATGTGTTTTGATTTCAGATATTCTGAGTTGCATCTGCGTTTTCTCCATATTTTTTTTTTATCGGATGGTATGCTACAATGAAATTGCTATAATAAAAAAATTACAAATATTTGTGTATTTGCTTTTATCGCATTATTTATTATAGCCTCATGCCATCATAGATTTGTATGATCATTCCTGTTCAAAAGTTTGGAACCGGTGAATTTAAATATAATGTAATTTATTCCTGTGATGACAAATCTGCACTTTCATTCAGTCTCCATGTTGAGGACATTAGTACTGCTTAATATATATATTTTTTCCTTTGATAAAAGAGAACTAAAAAGAACACAATTTAACCGTTATGAATCTTTAGTCACATTGTAAATGTATTTCAATTTAATGCATCCTTATTAAATAGATGTATCCATTATATTGGTAGCCTGCATGTCATATGCTAGTTCGAGGTTTTAACCTTATTCATAGCTGTTCACTAGATATGCCGGCCCTACCGTCTCCTGCTAAGAGAGAGAACCGCCTAAAATGGATTTTGAGAAATCTGTTACAGCAACGGCACATTTTTTCAAGAAGGTCAAAAGGTCATTAAATATCAAAAAGCTTGAAATTCAGCCTTTACTAATCGTAGTGGAAACCATGTGTGATACAGAAAATATTGCTAAATATTTCATTCCGAGTAAAAAAAGTTTGAGTAAAGAATTTGCATCTGGAATATTATTTTTACAGTGCCTTTATTCTTCATTGCTCTCAGTCCAATGAAGGAGTGTGTTTGTTTGGTGAAGGCTCGGGTATTTCTCACCCAGTTGAGGAGAGGTGGGAGCCTGGGAGATTCTGGTGAGGGATCAGGAGGTCCGTTCGTCTCTCTCGGCACAGCGGGACCAGCATCTCATGCAAGGAGGGAGAATGCTTTGAGGACCACTGCAGCCCCTCACTAAAGCAGTGCTGCCTGCGTTCTCACAGACCCCCTGACTGTGCTGATACGAGGTGTCTGAACAGTGCCTGGAACCTGAGCAGGAGGCTGCTGGCCATGGGAGCCTCCAGGGTGAAGGTAGGTTGCTGGGATGGGAACCTAAAATTGAAGGGGAATTCTATTTGTTTCGTTTATGCAAAGCAGGAATCAAATCAACTTTGCGTGTGTAGGTTTGTCTCGGTCATATACAATGTTGTCAGATTCATACGGGTTGGTTTCGAGGACAGTCCTTGCAAAAACCAATTAAATTGTGGGTCAATGAGGAGAATTCTCTTAATATCAAACGCTTTGTTTGTTGTTAGGCACGGAGCGCTTATTATTTTTGTGCAAGTCTGCCAAAATAGTACCAAAGATATAGTAAAGTTATTACAAGCCACAGTAATGGTAGCTGGAAATAACATGTTTTATGAGCCTTTATGTGTGCCATTAATGACTTGGCGTGTAAGACCGTTATAAATTGTGTTGTATAAATACACTTTTTTGATTGGGTTTATGTGATTATTTTATTAGGCACTTGTAAAAAAAAAAAAAAAAAAAAACATAAAAATCTCATGTGGGTTAAACTAGCCAGATTTTAGTACAATAATAATTTACAAGAGCCTCTAAAGGAAAGTTCCAGATTTGAAGCAGGCGGAGATTATAGAAGCGTGTATATCGCTCATACTGCACCTCTGTGTCCCTGAGGACCCAGTGCTTTTGGTTGCATGAGATACTACCCTCATTTAGGTTGTGGAGAACTAGAAGAAATATGACTGATATACACACTGTCAAGATATGGCTTTCTTTGTGTATCGTTGGTCGTTGTCTAAACTGTTATACTTTGTAGGTTTATGTTACTTATGTTAAAATTCATATTTCCATTTAAAATATGCTGTGTAGGAAATGCATTTTCAAATGTACAAATATTCCATTCTCTTGGCTAATGTGAGCTCATATGAATTTGCATATTCAAAGGTTTATGAAATAAGTATCTTATGTTCAGCGGGGCTGCATTTATCTAATCACAAATACATTACTATTTGTATAAACACATTATTCAGTTATTATTACCATTTAAAATATCTACTATCTTATATCTAATATCTTGCTACTTGATGATCAAAAAATATCTTATTAGTGTGACCTTTTTTTTGTGGAAACCATCTCTCTCTCTGTCTCTCTCACACACACACACACACACACATTTAAATGTGAACCTTTTTTTTGTTTTTGCCTGTAACTTAATGACGCTAAATAAGTGACCTGAAGAAAAAACTTGTTGTATTTGTTGGAAAGCTCAAAGGTCAAATGCTGTGTGTGTGTGTGTGTGTGTGTGTGTGTACTGTGTGAACATGCAGTACTGCTGTCTCACAGAGAGAGGGAGTTTTTTTACAAACTATCAAGGGTTTCAGCAGTCTAGTCTGGAATGTGAGAGCAGCCTGAGAACTGGGACGTGGTGCAGCGCTCAGATACCCTCACTTGATTGGCTATTTTATCAAACAAATTCAATTTAATACAAAAAGCGCAAAGACAAACGCCAATTACCTGCAGCTGACAGTTGTAGAGTCTTCAGCAGTGACAATATGGAACCCTTCAGTAAGTCTGATGCTGAGAGATATAGCATGTGATACAGTTCTAGATAGTCTCATGTTTGTAAAAATGTGAAGCTATTTTCTTGGGATTCCTGTATAAAATCCTCAGCAATGTGCTGCTCTGTTTAATAATGACCACTAGAGGGAGATCAGCATTACCAGCTCCTACTAAAATGAAGGCATGTCCTATTGAGGGTGGGGGTTGTATACTACATAAAGTCTCCTGCCTCAGATTTTTAATAAACCATTCTGTCAACATGGTTTAATGATATTTATACACATCACTGCTCGAAAAATCTATTATTTCTCCCATTGTAAAAAAAATATAATAATAATAAGTCCATAGCCTATACTGATAACTGGTAATAACTTAAATCTGGGCATATCTGATACATCTGTCTTCATTCGGTGCTTTATTTATTAATTTTATATAAGATAGAACATGTTCCATTACCTCATCAGTGCCATTTGAGCTGATCACATGAGGAAGTGTGAAACAGGAAGAGGGTTAATTTAAGCAAAGAGGTTTAAAAAGTCCAGATCAGCTTCAATAACTGCATATTTATTTGTTCCAACAAAATAGCAATTGAACAAGGAACTGTAATATATATATATAAATAATTATTATTATTAAATCAAGCCTTTATTAAAATTACTTTTAACAGCCAAAAATTTGTAGGTAACAGTGTTGGTGACAGGGGAAAAAATTGTAGGTGACAGGGAAAACCCTGAACTTCTTGAGAAACCACATCATAAAGGGGAGACCTTTGCACTGGTGAAATAACAGCTAAAAAGAACATCAGTATCTCTATCAGTAAACGTTTGTGAATCCATTTGCATTTAGGTTTTTCTGTACTTCCACCATGGCATTACTGTACTAGTCTGCGTGTTTCTGATGATGTTTGTGTTTGTGCTGATGTCAGGTGTGGGCTGTGTCACTCAGCTCTGTGTTCCTGCTGTGTGTCTTGACCTCTCAGGCCCAGCACGATTATTCTGGTTTGCAATCAGGTGAGACTATCATGTGTCCAACATGTTCGCATTTGTAAGATACGTATAAATGGCAAATAAAACATTTTAATTAGCTTTTCCCCCTCTCTCTTACAATCACAGGAGAGGAACACATGTATGAAGGCTCATTAGTCGATCGATATGATGAGCAATCTGGATACACTCACAGTGGTAACTGATGTTACTAGTACTACTACTACTACTACTACTATTGCTGCTGCTGCTACTTAAATACTGGTTTTGGAATGAAATGCAAATGAAAAAGCATAGGTGCAAATTAAAATGTATATATATATATATATATATATATATATATATATATATATATATATATATATATATATACATAAACAATAACAGAGTATAAGAGATTTTTAGAATAAAAATCTCCAAATTTATTTGTAAATTAAATTTCTTAATTGTGTCTCCTTAAAATATCCTCAATAGTCTTAATACAATGTAAATGTAATTAATAAAAAGTAATAAAATAAATAAATATGTAAATATTACATTTTTATGTAATGTATTGATCATTTATATATAAATAACAATTTAAAGAATTATGTTTTTATTGTGCATTCCAGTCCATATCTAAGACAAACGATATATATAAATGTATTTTTAAGTTGAGTTTTTGTGGGAAAAAAAACTCATTTTTTAAAATGTAAAACAAAAAATAAAATAATTTAGTTCATGTATTCATATATATATATATATATATATATATATATATATATATATATATATATATATATATATAACATTATATCCCAGGCTTGTTTTTAAACATTTTAGTCATCGTGACTTTTATATTAGTATATCCAGTCAGGATCAGGGGGCGCCTCAGTGTTTTGTTTTGTTTTTTATCTACTTTCTCAGTCGAGTATCCTGCAGAGTCCAAACGTGGCAGTGAAGATGAACACTCAGCATCCGGCTTTGACCCCTATGCGCCTGCAGCCACCGTGGTCACCATGATCACTGAGGAAACTTATCCGTACAACACACCCGTGGAGTCTTTTGATTATGCCAAAGAGGATAAAACCTTGATAACACAGGTCCCCTATGGAGGGGATGCTGAGCTGGGACAGGAGGGACCGACTGAATGTGACTGTGAAGCAGGAGAGCCTGGATTTGGAGGCTTTGCTGGACCTAAGGTTGATAATTGCCGTGCCTTTGTATTAAGTAAAGGTGGCTTTCTTTTAAAGATTAATGCATTCTTCAGTTGATTATTGCATTTTTATGTTTGCTCATAGGGTTCTAAGGGTCTTCACGGCAAACACGGGTTTCCTGGGGTTCAAGGAAGGGAGGTATGAGCAAAGTATCAGATTTTAATGTTCCTAGTAAACAATCAATGCAAAGGTTCTCAAGACTGTTGCTTTATTAGGGTTACAAAGGAACCAAAGGAGTGAGAGGAAGAGGAGGAGACACCGGTCCTGAGGTAGGTGACAGGAAACACTTGCTAAACTTGCACATGCTGTTCAGACTACAAGACTTTACTTGTTCACCTTACTAACCTCACTTTCCTTCTGTTTAGGGCGACTCTGGGCCTGATGGAGAGGATGGAGCATCTGGTTTCTCTGGTGCAATTGTGAGCCAAGAATTTTGAAAAACCTCGCTATTACCTATATTAAGTGTAATAGCTAATTAAGTGTAATAGCTAATTCCCGGAAATGTGCCTAACATGTATTTTTGATTTTATTCTTAGGGCTTTCACGGGTTACCAGGGGACCCTGGTGAAACTGGCCAAGCTGGATCAAAGGTGAAGATCTTTTACCAAAGAACGAGTGAAAAGGGTTGATCTTTATCGTTGCAGAGCTATATGTCTCATGATATATGTGTATAAAAGATTATCCAGAATTATATTCAGCTTGCATGTATAATCTATTACAACTTATTTGTGTCATGCAGGGTGATGTTGGAATCGAAGGTCCGCGTGGAGGAGTGGGTGTTCCTGGAAAGACTGTGAGTAAAATAGCATCTTCATGAACACATATCAACACCAGCATTTCTTTGAATGTTTTTCATACTCATTTCAGTCAATAGGTCACATACACATACAGTAGATCCATGTGATGTGTCCATTTGAAATTCATCTGCTATTACAGGGTTCTGCTGGTGCAAAAGGTAAACCTGGAAAACAAGGCGGTAAAGGTACTAAGGTAAGTCGCTTTACTCTATAAACGTTTAATTGTTGTGTGGTGGACTTGATGAAATGTAATGAACAAAACGTGATCAGTAGGTTGCTGGTTTAAGGTCAGATTTACTTACTTTAATTATTTAGCTAGCTAGCTAATTCAGTCTCTATTTCAACTACCAATAAAAGTGTACAGATGCCAACATTATGCTTTTGAACAAGGTCCATAACCTGGTGTTTGCCTCCAAGAGGGACTGTTCCTTCAATAAACTAAGCTAAATGACTATTATGCAAACATCTATATTTACATGAAGTTAATAGCTAGACATTCGCAAGAGAAGAAAAATACATATCAATTATCTACATAAATATCTGTGTTTTAATGTCAAATGCTTCCCCATTCTGATTAAATGTCAGTGTCACGAGTTTCATTTCCCATTAGCATGTGAGGGGGAGTTTTTCTGTTTGTTTTATTTGTCTCGTTTTATCTCTTCTGTTTCTTGTTATTAATAATGTCATATTAATAGTAAGATATGACCTTTCAAGTGGAGACCTGTAGTTTAATTATACATGTGCCACTCAATTGAGAGATTTTATTTAATCATAAATTTGCAGGTTAGTTGACCCCGAAAATTAAATCTCACTGACCCTTAACTTGTTCCAAACCTGCGTGAGCTACTTCTGCTGAAGAAGGTTTTGTAGAAAGGAACTGAACCGTTATTGTGTTGCCTTTGGCTTCTATAGTATGGAATTTTGAGGGTATTTTTGGGAAAACTATCCCTTTAAGTGATTTCAAACAAGCTTAAAGTGATTAAAATGCAGTTACAGCACTTATATAGACTGTCTGTAAACATTTACAAATAAATTAACCTAAATATTTATATCAAAGGGTACATATGATGTTGGCAAAAGAACATTATTTTGTGTATTTGGTGTAAAGCAATGTGTTTATGGGCTTTAAGGTTCAATTATTTTCCACATACTGTACATTATTGTTACTTCTCTTTGCCCTGAAACACATGGATTTTTACAAAGCTCATCGTTCTAAGAAGCAATGTGTGCTCTAATTGGTCAGCTATCCAGTGAATTATTATTTGCCGAATACCACAAGCATGTGACAGAAATCTCTACTCTGCACTGCATTGCTAAAAATTGCGTCTGAATATTCAGAACTACCAGACTGCTCTTGTAAAGTTAGAATATGCACATCGAGCATAGACTGCTCTGTCAGGTTTAAGAATCAGTCTTCCGTAAATGTGCTGAACACGCTCTAATATTTGCGTTGAACTGTTCTGGAACAGTGCTGATGATATAACTCAAGATCTGATTTCTAGTTGTGTCCTCTTTTGAAGCACAAAGAAAGTAGTTTCACTTTCACAACAAAACACATGGCGCTGGCAACAACAGTAAAGCGAGAAAAATAGCTCCGCCTTCTATCTTTATGTAAACATTTGGGCAGTGTTATGAAAATAAACCCACATTGTGATGTAGAGATGTGGGGGCGTGGTTAAAAAAGGCATGGGGGCAAGTCATAACTTTTATAAAGAATATCTCTTTGGTTTTGAGACTTTTTGTAACACTGCAAAGAGAAAGGAAAACTTGAAATCGCATCGTATGACTTTTATTTGTCAGGTCATTGTGTAACTGATCAATTTGAAATCTCCCCATCTTTCAATAGGGTTCCATTGGCAAAACAGGAAAACAAGGTCATGAAGGAAAACAAGGACAGAAGGTTGGCACCAAGACAGGCATTACTAATTATTTGTTTGACATTATTTTACTGTTGCTGAATAAACCATCATTTTCTGCATAATTAGGGTCAGACAGGAGCACCTGGATTCACAGGAGACCGTGGAGAGCAGGGTTACTTGGTAATAAAATCACTCAGAAACTTTGTCTTTCCATTTCTCTTACTCATAATGTACCATCAGTAAATCCCTGTAGTAATCTTACTGTAATACTATCTTTCACTTCACTATCAGGGTTATACAGGAGTGCCAGGAGGCCGTGGGGTGACGGGACCGAAGGTCTGTTCTCATAAAATCACTTATCATGGTTATCGGCAACTTAAACTGTGGATCCACCATTACTCATAATGTTCTAAAAACACGTAATATTTGACATAATTCCAAAAGTTTTGCCTTGAATCAGCACTTGGTGACTAACGCATGGTCCCACTCTTCTTGCTTTTATCTTCAGGGTTCCAAAGGTGCAGGTGGCTTGCCAGGAAGTGATGGCGAGCCAGGCGAGGATGTGAGTAACAAAATGTTGCTGAAGCATGTAATTATTCAATTAAAAAAAACTTCCTGAAGTTCTGTTTCTGTGGGGGAAATTGTTTATAAAATATTTTTCAGGGACCTCTGGGTGTTCCGGGAGTTGAAGGGGTGCCTGGAACTTTTGGACCTAAGGTAAAAAAATAAAAATAAAATAAAAGTGATATGATATATATATATATATATATATATATATATATATATATGTGTGTGTGTGTGTGTGTGTGTGTGTGTGTGTGTTTACTATCAATTAACAAGTGAAAACTATTTAAATTTTTTTTTTTTTTCTTCAAAATTTGCAAAAAGTTTATAAATTTCCTTCTTCCTCTTTTCTGCAGGGTTTGAAAGGTGATCGTGGTGAAAGGGGGCGACAAGGAAGAGTAGGAACTGTGGTAAGCTGTGAATTTAGCCCTTTTGGGGGATATTACACTTCCTTATTATTTCAAAACTGCGTGACACACTTGTGATAACATGTGAAGCCAAACAAGGATGTTCAGTTGACTTGACATATGACACTTTTCAAGATCAAAACAAAAACCATATTATTATTCTGCGGTAAGTCAACATTTTTTAGGTAGGAAATCACCAGACATTCATATACCAGATGTTTTGGTTGTTTTGTTTATATTATTCCAGAGGGGAATGCACCTACATGTTGGGGGATTTACCAGACAGTATCCAGACCCAAGACTGAAAGTGAAACTACGACTTCTATTTATATCCATTGCAGTTTCACTACACTCAACATGTTTCCTAAAACATTCAGTTACTCATCAAACTATTTGGATTTTCCCTTCACTTTTGCCCCTAACGGAAATGTTACTGTATTATACCATGCATAGCATAGTATAACCATAGTATAAATGAGTAGTTTAGTCTAAACCACAAAGGGGTATATAAAAGATAATTCATTTGAATGTGACAAACATTTGAATGCTTGAAGGGCACCTATGATGCAATTTTCATTTTTCCATGTTTCCAATGCGTGTTGACAGTTTGTGTAAACAATGAAAAAATTCCACAGTTCCTTTTAATCCACAAAAATCATAAGTCTCTCGGAACAACTGTGACTTCACATTTTACAGACTCCACCTACAACAACTGACAGACACTGTTAACCATGTTATTATCGTTTTTCACGGTGCGTCTGCGCCACATCAAAATAAAAACAATTAAACTTTTCTGAATGCCGCAAATGCACCGTGGGTCACGTGACAAGAATCAACCAATCAGCTTCATCCTTTCCTGTAACAAAATTCAAAATTAAATTCTGTCATTAATTACTCAACCTCATGTCATTCCATTAGACCTGTGTTGCTTTTCAGAACAGATGTTATGATATGACAGCAAGGATTCTAACATGATCAAGGTAGAAAAAACACAAACAACGACTTTATTCAACAACTTCTCTGTGTCATCCTGGCACATACGTAATATCTCATACGTAAAATCAGATGTTTAAACTGATATGGATTTAAAGATATAGACATGATATTCAAAACTAAACAGATGGGATTTTTTTGGCAGAGTGCCTGAGGCACAGACCTATTCTGGAAAAGGGAGCTGAGAATAGCAGCTCATTTGCATTTAAAGAGACATGCATGAAAGCAGCATGTTTCTGTTTTCAGTTAAATTAGGCATTTTCAAAACAAAATATTAAATGATCTGTGGGTTATTTAGAGCTGAAACCTCACAGACATATTCTGGATACCCCTGAGAGTTATTTTACATCTTATAAAGGTGGGCCTAATATGTGCCCTTTAAAGCAGAACTGTAAACATTGTTTAATACTGTATGTTTTGCAATATCAAGAACAACTTGGGCATTTTCCCTGTTAAAAAGAGCAACTGATTTGATGTTTTATTTGACTTTTTTTTTTTTTTCATAGGGTCCACAAGGAGACAGCGGGGATGCAGGGGTTCCGGGGAAACCTGGACCAAAAGGCTTACCTGGGCCAACAGTGTGTAACTGATTTTCTGAATGATTAATCAATTAAATAATGGAATACTTGATTGTCTAATTGATGACACAGTTGAAATGATGCTTGAATAGAACAGTGAGAAAATAATGATACAATGTTCTGATCTATAGGGTGCCAAAGGAGAAACAGGATCAGATGGTGAAAAGGTGATATCAAAAACCCATAATATCAGTCTAATATTACCCATGAACATTTGTGGCTACATTGTCATAAAAGGCACCTTTGAATTATATTTATTTAATAATTTTTTTTAATCATGGCTCTCGCAGGGTGCAATAGGGCGCAAAGGAGGGAAGGGTTTTAAAGGAGATAAGGTACGGCTGTTAAACTCTGAACTAACCATCACAGTTTCTCTTCCTCTTTCCATTGCACTAACCATAGTTGTTATTTTAACCACAATTTCGTCATTATTTCACTTCACAGGGAGGCGCTGGATCTCGTGGTGACAAAGGACAGGTTAGTCTCGCTGATGAGGTTTAATAATACTTTACGTCACAGCATGGCACAGCGGTAGCCCACAAGCTCATGACGTAGAACGAAGCAGGTTTGAATATGGACTGCACTGTTTCCTCATTTCATCTTAATTGACATATTATCACATGATCCTATAGACATCATTGTAGCGTGCTTATTTGATCCATGATCCTAAAACTAAAACCAGACCAAACCAAAATGTGTTGTCTTAGGACAACTTTGATTATTTTTTGATCCACTTCAAATATTGACTACTAAATACTTGTATTACTTATTACATATAAATACTTGAATATGTAAAATTATTCAATTATATGTAAAAGCATTTAAAAATGTGTAAATAAACTGCAGTCTGTATTAATTCTGTAACTGTTGTTCATCACTTGATTTTTTTTCTTATGTGATGTAGCAAGGGGTTAAGGGTCGTTTCGGTCGTGATGGGCTTCCTGGTCCTATTGGACCTCCAGGTCTTCCAGGTCCCAGAGGTGACAAAGGCCCTATAGGAGACCAGGGAGGGAAAGGACAGAGTGGGCCTAAAGGGGAACCAGGTGAACCTGTGCGTATCATCATGTTTATTATGAGCAATACGTTAATTTTGAGCATATGAATGTGTTTTAGGTTTGAATAAAAATATTGGTTCTGTTGTTCAACTGAACAACTGTGCAGGGTCCAGGACTGACGGATGAGCAGATATTGCAGCTGTGTCAAGGTGTGGTCACTGCTCAGATCTCCCAGTATGCTTCATCTATCCGTGCCAAATGCGTACAGGGCTGTCCAATCAACAACCGTACCCTCATCGGCCCCCCAGGAGTCACAGGACCCCCTGGAAGTTCGGGCAAACCTGTGAGCTGATATATGAGTCACCAACTGGTATAGAAAAACACCCTTACTTAAAAAAACAAATAAATAACAAACTGTATTTCATTCAGGGTAAAGCAGGAAAAGTAGGTGCTAAAGGAGAAAGAGGCCCTCAAGGAATGAAAGGTTTAGAGGGCCAGAAAGGAGCTACAGGGGACAAAGGTACAGCGGTGACTTTACTATTAAACATTTTTTTAATTTTAATATAAACTACCAAAAATGTCAATTCTGTTATTATTTACTCTACTCAGCCAATACTTGTTTATGTCTGTTGAACACACAGGCACAAAAAATTATATTTTGATAATGTTGTTAACTGAAGAGTTTCTTTTAATCTTCCTTTGTGTATACAGGTTTGAAATGTCATGACTGTGATTAAATGACAGAATTTTCATTTCAAAGAGTTTATACATCTCTTTTTTTTTTCTAAAGGTCCTAAAGGTCAGAAAGGACAGAGCGGTGATTCTGGAAAAGGTCTTCCAGGGCATGACGGTCACCAAGGCCCCAGAGGTAGGATCTTTTTCTGTCTGCTATTTCAATAACCGTGGAACATGTGTAGTTAAATCTGGTTTATTTCTCTAAACAGGGCTGCCAGGCCATTCAGCAGAACCAAAAGATGGAATCGATGGGCCGCGAGGACCCCGCGGTTTTCCCGGGCCTGTGGGTCAGCCTGGCATGCTTGGCGATGCAGGAATACCCGGCGTGTGTGAGGCACGAGACTGCAGCATTCACGCGCCTGTAATGCGCAAAGAAATGGGATTGGTCAAAGGCCCTCTCGGTCAGGCCTGACAACAGGGACGAATGTGAGTGAGCCGCGACAGGAGATCATCTCCAGCAGAGACCATGAAAAAAAGTGCTGTCAGATGGAAGACATCACATACAGACAGACTGGAGCCAAGAACTGGAAATCAAATCACTACAGATTTGTCCAACAGTGAAACTAAACAATCGAAAACTACCAGCACTTTTGGTTTCATTCTTCAACAATGTTTTAGTTTCATTATTAATACAGTACAGACATGTAAATAATTTTGTAAAGCATCTTAAATATACATACTGTGTCCTGAAATATTATGTTTTATTGTCTTGTTTCAAGCTGAATTAAAGATCATTTTTTGTAAACGTGTTAAGCCGTGTTTTATTGTGTGGCATGAATATAGTGTAAATACAAAATTGCTTGTCATTGTTCAGGAAATCATAGCATTTTGAATAAAATCCGTTTAGGAAAAAAAAAATCTGAATAAATTATGAAAGGCAGAACTAATTTGTTTATGACAGGGAAATATTAATGTCAATAAATGTAATCATTATAGTGTAGTGTACCAAAAAAAGAAGAACTAAAGATTTATATTATAAAGTTACCTCAAAGTGCATTTGAACCCATTTAGCCACAAATAAAAGCATTTTAATGCATTTTCAAATAAACATTTCACAAGCACAATTTTCAAAATGGAAATATATTTGTAAAATATATTATTTTAATATTTTATTACCCGTAATAATAAAAGCACTTTAATTGATCAGAGGTAGATGGAAAATATTTACAGTGAAGTCCTATAATTGCACCATGGAAAATGAATGAATCTGAGACCCACAATGCCTTGTGGAACCATCACAGAGGAGCAAAAAACCACATTCCAGAACATTTTCATTTACCATTCCTGGCTTCTCATCATAATTTGACTTCATCCTAGAATACTAATACTAATGAAAAAAATAGCTTTCTCTTTCCTAAATTCTTCTGTCTGGCTGAACAATGATCAACAGATCAAAAAGATCACCAATGCAGATAAATTTTCACTGCTGCCTTTGATCATATTTTTGGCCATAACTGTACAATGTATTATATGTAAAATATCATACGTACTTGGAAAATGGGAGTCATCAAACAACATGTTTTCATGTGACTCCATGTACTGTACACTTACTATTCCTATGCTATCCTGTACTATTTCTAACCATATATATATATATATATATATATATATATATATATATATATATATATATATATATATATATATATATATATGAGGTACTATATACTCTAAACACATAGAAAGGAACCCTACCATAATAAAGCTATTGCTTCAGAATGCTACAGTTCCACAATCTTTTTATCTCATATCACTATGACTTGAACATTGTTTCTGTTGTCTTTGTAGTATGCATCTGTAGTATGCCATTCAGCAGAACCAAAAAATGGAATTGATGGGCCGTGTTTTCCCAGGCATGGCATGCTTGGTGATGCAAGAATACCACTGTGAGTGGCTTAATAATTGTTTCTGTTGTCTTTGTAGTATGCATATGCAACACATAGCAGACACATCACTATGGACACGACCAGCAAGGTAATTGGCAGGAAAATACCTAAAAAACATCGAAAAATCCTTTAAAATGAAACAAAAAATTTCTCTTCTAAAGAGTATTATATATTTTACACACACACACACAGTGTTTTATATTACCAGTGTGACCTCTCTTAGCAGGGTTGATCATTGATCGAGGGACTTTTTCACCTAAAACTAAACAAAACAAATGTTTGAAAATAAACTGGCTACCCACCAATAAACAATATATCACTGGTAGAAAACAAACTTACCGTAAAAATGTATACGGTATTCAGTCAAATAATCCTTTAAAATAGATACAAATGCAGATTAATGGTCAATTCAAGTGCCCACGAAGTCATAAAAGCCATGACCTGCGTTTCAGAGAAAATAACTCACGCTTGTGCATATTACAGCCAGGGTGATATTGACGCAGTCAGTCAGAACAATTCTCCCGTTGAACACCTCTTTGCATGGACTATGACACTCTGGGGTGGATTGCAGAAATGTTGCAATAGACTGAAGGATGAAAAAGCATGAAAGCCAGTGAGCTGCAGCATAGATACAATCTATCGCTGATCTTTAATTCTTCAGTCTACTCACGTGATCCTTTGCAGACCAATACTGATCACAGTCTGGGCTCTTCATGGCATATTCAGACTGTACATGGTGCAACCCTTCAGCACAGGTGTAGTTTTGTGTCGTCTCTGTGACTGTAGCAAGCACTGAGGGAAGAGAGGTGTCATTCACAATTGCCGTTACTATCATATACAGGTGCAACACATAAGAAAAATCACAAGCTTTTGTTATTAACGTTTTTGCATGCGTTTGTGTTGACTACGCTAAGGACTAATTTGTTACACTGTGAAATATTTTGACAACTGGTCCTCACTAGTTCAAATATTAACCTGATATCAAATCAATGCAGTTAAACTGTGATGCAAAGTGATGAGGGCAGCAAGGCATTAGATTAAAACTACCGCATACTTGCTCAGCAACAATATTACATAATGGGGGAATCCCAATACTAAAGGGAGTCTTGCCAAATGCCATTTACATTATTTGTGAACTATCTTTGAAATGAGCTGAATTTATATATGCACTGCTGCAAAAAAACGTTACTCCATTATTTGTATGTCATCATAGTAAAAGACATATATCAAATGAAACTGTAAACTTCCCTAGAAAAAAAACCCTGCATGAGATCTGAGGTCATTTACCCACTATGCTTCTTATACGTCAAAAAAAATCAAGTGATTTTTTTTCTCGGTTCATGACCCCTTTAAAACATTTTTTTATTTAGTTATTAGTTGGAATATCCATAATTTATTTTCAAAAAATGTTCCTTTATTTTCCTGCTTGATGCAAGTTGGTGAGGAACTAAAACCAAACCGCTGTCAATTGTCAGACAAACCTGATATAAAATCAATGCACTTGATAAACTGTGATATAAAGTGTAACCTTTATTTATCTGAGACGACGAGGGCAGCAAGGCATTAGATTAAAAGCGCGGCGTACTTAAAACGTGCTCTGCAATAACATTACGTAATGGGGGAATCCCAATACTAAAGGGAGTTTCGCCAAGTGACGTTTAATTTCTCGATGAAATATATTTTAAATTAACTGGATTTATGACTTTCTGGCAACATTAAGTTGCACACTTAGAATTAAAAACATTGCAAGACAGCTTAAAACTACCGCGATAGGATTCACAACAGAGGCGGAATTAAAGTAAAATTTACACAAACAAATAAAAAACACAGACAACACAGCGTGCACGTGAAAAAAAAAACAGCATTGCCACAAACACCTATACTTGCTAGATCGCTAGAGAAGTACTGAGAGAATAATCTTGCGTCATTAATATTGAACAGCATCAAGCATTATAGCAACAGTAACGTGCGACATGCAATGTGGAAAGTTAGCGAAACGGAGATTAGCATCTTACCAGGTGCGACTACTAGCGATATGGAAGGAATAAAAACGTATTTTATCCAGCACATCTCGTGGGCTAGCCTGACGGAGCAGATGTATAGATGTTTAACTGAAAGTTTCCATCCATCTCAGCAGTTATGCGTTATGACGCCACATCACTCCGCTCGAGCGTGCTAGGGAATCCCCCACTTCCCCAAAAGCAAAAGTTAATCGCACTGTATAAAAGTCACAGAGTCGACGGCAAACTGCAGTCAGCACCATGCATGGCTTCTTCGAATTAGTCGCTTGTCTTGCGATTTTAGGTAAGACTCCACCTGTGGGAGTGTTTTTTTGCGCGTACGCTGTTGATCCGGGGTTGACCTGAGGTGTTCTGTTCACAGCTGTGGCGGAGGGAGCGCGGCGGGAGATTTTCTCCTTCAGTGGTGAGGACGCCGTCTTGAGCTGTGAGGCGAAATCAAAGCCCGACGTCCAGTACCGTTCCGTCATGTGGTACAAGGTAGTCTTGTTCAAAAGTCTTGTTTTTTCTACAACCTAGCGTTTTCCCCTCTCACGTATTCGCAAAAAGACGTTGAAATATGCCCCTGTATGTTTTTAAGAAATGTATTGTTTACGATTAATTTCATTTAACTTTAAGCCGGACCTCTGTTCTGCAGGTTTCTGAAGAGCCTCATCAGCTGCTATCTGGACTTGTGAGGAAGAGACTAACTGATAACAATGGCACGGTGGAAGAATATAAAGGTGTCGCACGAGAGGTCAAGCTGTTTGAGAGCTCAATGAGCCTTTTTCTGTCTAATGTGACTGCAGAGGACAGTGGGATATACAAATGCTTTCTGTCTGCTCCCCTTGGCCATCAGAACCAAGAAGGTGAAATCCTCCTAAAAGTCAGTGGTAAGTATGGGGATTCATAATGGCCGTTTTCGACTAATACCCAAGCTTCACTTAAAATCTACAAATGTTTGAAACATTGGAGCTTTTAGAATCAGAATCAAGTGCATCTAGTACATTAAACAAAAGTGTACTAGTTCTTAATTCAATAGGCCTTTATACCATTTTAACTGTGGCTTCCAAATACTTTTAAGCCCAATGTACATTTCAACTGTAGGCAATAGTTTAAAATTAATAATCTTATATTCATGTGTGGGGTTTTTTTTTGTTCTTTCCTTCTCATTTTTAGAGTTTGAGAAAAATGAATTGAATGGAAACGATACGATTTATGGAGTTCTGGCCATCACGGTACTCGTTATTGCATTCCTGATGTTCTGCAT
Source organism: Puntigrus tetrazona (assembly GCF_018831695.1). NCBI lineage: Eukaryota > Metazoa > Chordata > Actinopteri > Cypriniformes > Cyprinidae > Puntigrus > Puntigrus tetrazona. The sequence continues at coordinate 22,330,962 of NC_056714.1, read as the reverse complement.
AAGCTATGTAAGTACTTAAATACTTGAAGTCAGTATATTATTTAAATAGATGCTATGTATGTATTTACAAAGTTATTGACCAGAGTTATGTTTACCACAGGTTTGTTTAAGGAATGCGTTTCAAAGTAACAAGAAAGACTCTTTGGTGAAAATACAGCATCAAGGCAAGAACGTGATCGTCTCCAATCATTTGATATGCAAGACAATGCCTGAAGTGTATGTGTGATGGTAACCAGGATACATGGAGTGGTGTCCAGAAGAAGTTAAATGAAGCTTTGTGCACTGGACATGGAGAGTCTACAGAGCTTGTGCTGAAGAAAACCATGGGTTGACGCACGGCAAGGTGCAAGAGCATCATCAGCATCAACATCTTCAGAGAGTAACATAGTGAAACCGTAAGACCAAACTGAATATGCTTTTATTATGGTTGCTTGTTGGTGAACACTGTGGAGGTGGAGAAAGACTATGTTTGCATGTTATGCTTGGAGATGAGCGCTTTTCAGGCATGTCGACAGGTTTTCCACCGAAGAAAAGAGATGATAGTAAAGTTCTCAGTCTGTATAGACAAATAAAACACTTTTAGATAATTTTTGCATTTTTTTTATGTTGTCATGCTTATAGAAATACAAACAAAAAAACTACCTCAGAATATTTTCCTGTTGTTAAAAAATATACATGATTCAATGCATTTCCTTTAATTAATTTGGGATATGTCAATGTCATTCTTTTTAATGATATGGAGGTATTGTGCGTTTACTGAATAAAGTTGATGAAAACTTCTTTACATTTTGTGTTTTGTTATGACTAGACACATAACTATTTTTTGTAAATATAACCTAGAAAATGTTTAGAAAATGTACAAATCACAATTAATGTAATGCAATTATTAGTTCAAGTGATTATTTTATAAAGTGGCTGGTGACAATAATAAAAATGTAAGTATAATTCACAGATTTAGAATTTAATTTTCAGTATTCTAGATTAGAGTAATATAATACTAATTTTTTTTCTGTCACTCATTAAAAGAGACTCTATATTTTTTCTGTTGTCACTAATGTTAGCCTACTGTTTCATTAAAATGTAGTTCATTCCAATCCTTATGAATATCATTATTGCTATAATATTCTTTAAAATCATTGTTTGGAAACTGATTCACTTTGGAAACTGAGCAATCAAGTGTATGTTTGGTGTTTTAATCTCTAAGATGAATCATCACCCTTTTCATCACCCAGAGTTTTTATCTCTACGATTAAAAAACAGCAGTAATCAATAGAAGAAATGACACATTAACTTAGGAAGTAAGTTATAGACAAAATCTGAAAAGGATACAAGATTTCATGGCGCTCTCTAGTGGCTGGAAAACCACAAACACTACTTTCTCATATCTGTTCGTACAAAGAAGTTGAGCATTTGACAAATGTGCACTGCTGTAGAAAAAATTTACTCCATTAAAAACCCTGCTATGTGTGAATTGGTGATCATTTAAATCATAAAGTGGCACGCTCCACACGCTTTAATATAAGCTGTTTTTATACCACAATGACCTCTTATATGTCAAAAAATCTAGTGAATTTTGAAAAATCTAGTCCATTTTGATTTCTTTATACCATTTTTTATATATATATATATATATATATATATATATATATATATATATATATATATATATATATATATATATATATATATATTTAGTTGGAATATCCATTATTTATTTTCCAAACATTCCTTTATTTTCCTTCAAGTTGGTGAGGAACTAAAACCAAACCACTGTCAATTGTCAGACAAACCTCTCAGGTTTTAACTCCAATAGCTGTAAATTCAATCATTTGAAATTGTCTTGAGCACTTGAGCATAACCGACCCTGTCTAGCCATTTATCAAGCTCACAAATGAGCTCACAAACCTGACATATCATTATTATAAATTATACAAACACAGAACTTGTGGATGTTATTGATGGTGGTGATGATGGGGTTCCTCGGCCATCTGACTGTAATACTAAGCATGCTTGGATATGAAAAAATAAGACAAACTACTTTGCCACAACCACTGACCCACAACATAAGAAACGACTTTCACCTCAAACACTCAGTTAGCATTCTAGATCTTATTTTTTCAAGCTTAAATGGAGTGTTTCATTTTTAAACTCATGTTGGGTCTGACATACTTTTATGGAATTGTAACACAAACCAAACCACATTTTACATAATGCTCCAATGGAAACCTGGCACTATGGGAAATGCTAAATGAAGTCCTCATGATTTACATAAACCTTGACTTATAATCGTCAATGAGTCATTTACTGGATTTGATAATATGACTGGCGCTCAATCAAGTTATTCACCACACCAGTCAGTTATGATATCAAATGGTTTGGCTGATATTATTAAGTATGTGTTAAGTAAAAAATGCGATCCTTATCCAGTGAAGCACAGATGTGAAAGAGCGGGTAAACACAAGTTGATAAATTATTCTTTTCTCCTTCATCAGTACTTTTCCTCTTTTCTAAACATGCTTGTGAAATTAACTTTTTTAAAAAAAGGTTGTCCAGAAGTGCCTCAATTAGTGCATAGATTTCCTAACTATGGCTTAACTAAGTGAAACTGTGTTGATTACAGTACCAATATCTCACCCAAACATTATTTTTCTTGTTTGATCCTTCTCTCTCTCTCTCTCTCTCTCTCTCTCTCTCTCTCTCTCTATATATATATATATATATATATATATATATATATATATATATATATATATATATATATATATTATTATTATTATTATGTAATTCAACCTTACAATTAACCAATAATACGGTAATATGATGTGATTACAAGTTTTCTTTTCCCTTTGGAGTGTTACAAGCTGAAGTTGCAAAGACTAAAGTCTCAAAACCTAAGAGATATTACTTATAAAAGTTGTGACTTGTCCGCACATCCCTAAAACGACTTGTTTAAACATGACCCCACATCTCTATGTCACTGTGTGGGGTTTATTTTCATAACACCTCCCAAATGTTTATATGTAGTGTTGTTGCTGTTCCAGAACTGTTCAACACAACTGTTCGGAGCATTTATGGAAGACTGATTCTGTAAATGGGAAGCAGCCTATGCTGGCTATGCACAGAGAATATAAAATGGAGCGATTCCAGCTTTTTAAGGGCAGTCTGGCTTCTGACTCCTGTATGTACTTGTGTTTTCATATTTAAAGGTTTTGCCGCTGACTTTTCAAAAGCGAGTTTTGAGCAGTGTAGAGTAGTTTTTGTAATTTTTCTGACCACAGATACAGACACGATAATGTTTACGAAGCGCGAGGCAACGCGACGCATAGAGAGATAGTATAAGTCACTATAATTAGTAATTATGTCCCCACGTAACGCAACAAATTAAATAACAACTACCATAAATGACTGAAATCATATTTCGGAAGATTGTACTGGAAGCGTAATTATTTTTTGTACGGCATCACGTTATAAGGGGCGGGACATTTCCGTCACGCTTGTTTCATTCGGCCAATCACAATTCGAGGGAACAGCCCTTTTTATTTAGCCTGCAGCTAAACCGCCCATTTATTCATTTTTACTAAGCACTTGTCCGTGGCGTAATACAGCGTAAAACAACATAGGTACAAATTCATTGAACATTGATTAGTGATTAACAAATTAATCATTACGGTTTATACAGAACTGACAGATTTCAAGATAAATTATTTAATCAATGGAGTTACCTGTTTCACACGAAGCAGCAAGCGATTTCACTCGCTCGTTTTCATTCACGTCTTTTAATGAACTTGAATGTGTGGACTAATGTAGGGAATAGTAAATGAGGGTGTAAGGGGGCGATTTTGAATACAGCCTTTTTACAATTATTTTTTTACCTTACACCCTATAAATACTGCATTACTCTAAATACTCAAAACTATTTTCCTTTTAGCAACATCATATGAGCCCTTCAAATACATACCAAACTATCGCGATAGCAAAACGATGTTGAACAGAATATGTGCACTTATTGATAACCTACGCTGTCGTATAAACAGTGAGTCATTTTGGCACAAGACATAACCGAGAAATGTGTTGCAGTTTAGAACGAGTCTGACTCGCTGACTTTCCAGAATCTTTTCGACCGACTCGTTGAAAAGAACCGACGAGTAAGAGTTATTTGTTGTCAAATTTGTTTGCTGATCGAGGCTGTGTGAAGGAAACTGGCGTACGCATTAATGAGGCATTTTTCTGTAGCAAATGGCAACAAAATAGGCCAAAATGATACTCTACTTTCCGTAATAGTGTCTTAAATTAGACGCAAGGGCTTCTCTGATCTTTCCACATCCATCTCAGGATTAAACATCATCTGCTTCATTAAGCCAGAAGAAGCCTACCATTGTGTGAGGAGCAGTCTGAGTGTAATCCCTGGATACTGCTGCTGTCTGTCCTTTAGGTTTGCAATGACAGAGAATCCAGTGTTTGACTGACCGGAGAGAGACAGCAGTGTGGTTTTCTGCTTACTGAGAATGCATAATAACGTGGAGACATTATTGTGAGTCTGCTACTGTAGGCCTAATGTGCTGGAGACACTGTGGCTTTGGTTGAAGAGGTTTCATCAGACAGAGGCTTTGCCAGGCTCCCACAGGACTCCTTTAATTATCTACCATGAGTTTTGAGCATCATCACGGTCCACCAACAATGCTTCCAACTGGGAATAAAGGTGTCCATCTGCTGAACATCTAAAACTTTGACTCGCAAAGATATGTGTGCAACCTGTTGACAAGCTGACTTGTCAATAAATTGTCTTGATGGATTTGTTCTTAAAAAGCACACGGTTTTTCGCTTTACACAGCATTAACTTATAAAATGGAGTCATCTGGTGGATTATTACTATATTATTCTAATGTTTATCAGCTGTTTGGACTCTCATTCTGACGGCACCCATTTACTGGTCCACTGGTGAACAAGTGGTGTAATGCTAATTTTTTCAAAATCTGTTCAGATGATTAAATAAACACTGCATCTTAAATGGCCTAGAGGCGAGCACATTTTTATTCCTTAAAAAATAATTATTAAAAACGCAGTTTCATTTTAAAACCCATGTAACTGTCCAGACCATTTATTGTGTTAGAACAAGATAAATAGGCAATTATAGTTTCTCCACTTTTCTCTAGTTTCCTACAGAACGGTTGACCTTGACTTTCACCACACGATGGTGCTGTTTGTTTAGTTTGGCTAGATGGACGATCTTAAGCCCTATAGCCGGGGAAGTACTGAATAAAGCGAGGCCATTTGCTGTAAGTGATAATAGAGTCAAGACAAAGTAAAACACATCAGCTTGAAGCAGCAATTTATGGCCAATTATCTAAGAATAAGACCAAGAAAGCGTCTGGAGAAAGCCAAAAAGCTATCCAAGAAGAAAATATTCAGTGTTCAGTTAAAGCCGTCACAGTCTTTCAGTAGTAAAAATGTCAGCATCCTTTTTTCACGCTACATAGTTACTTCTGTTGACATCATTGCAAAAATAAACAGACCTTACTTTGCTCTTTTTTATTTTTATCAACCTATATATATATATATATATATATATATATATATAATGTGACATTTCACTTATAAATCAGCATAAAAAGATATGTAAAGTCCCCGCATTACAATTCACATTTGCATATACTATTAGAAACGTCATCAGAAACCAATAGTTTGATTATGCAATTATGTTAAAGCTATAGGTCATTGCTGATAATAATCATTTTATATTACATACAGTACAAACACCTACAGTAGCATGATATGTGCATTGACTAGAACTTTGTTCACATGGAAAATTGAGGTTCTGTAACAGGGCTGAGGAAGACATACAGTAGCGCTGTGACTCTCAGGATAAACCTGCACCATAATTCTTTAGATCAACGTTTGTTTTTCTTGGGTTTTCTTCTCCTAATGCACATCTCCCCTCTGCACACGTCTCTGCCCACTTTTTTCCTTTTGGATGATGGCTGTGGATGGTGCCGTGGCTGTCGTCCTGCAGAGCTGGTTTATTGCAGGTCGGGGTCCGGGCTCTTCCTCAAGCCTTCAATCCCTCATTTCCACGAGCTGAAAGCAGGAAATATAGAGCCTCTGGAAGGAACCGCCACTGGAAGCTCATAACCATAAATATACCCACAATATTTATGTTGTTGCTTTTCTCATCAATTTAAGTTTTTTTTTTTTAAATCAAGAAACGGTTGAGGTTACAGTGTTCTGTCAGGGATTTTGGAACGATCTTTACCACCCACATTTGTCTATACCATGATGGTATTAAACTATGTCAAACACACAGTCCCAATTCATAAATAAATAACTGATAAACTGATGAGGATAATGATGCCCTTCCGATCGTGGCCCATGAAAACTCTAATTTCAGGTACCAAAAGTCATCCAAGATGCACGTCAGAACTTTCTGATGCTGTCAAGACTTGACTTATCATCATTTGAAGTATATGGAAACCCTGCATTCAACACAATGCTCCTTTCAGTATATAGCAGGTCATGTAGCTTTAAACCCCTGTTCTTGGGTCCAGGCTGCAACCAGAGCCTCGAACATGATTCACTGGGACTTGTCCATGCAGCCCAACATAAGGAATGTTAATTTACAGTAATCCTTTGAAGCAAAGAACTGACTGAAGCCTGCTCATTCGACATGCCGTGTGACACGTTTGACTCTGGGAATGAAACAAGGAATGCAGGTTGCCAGGTATGCACCAAAGAGAAGGACATGCATGGAAACATGGTCCAGCATTAGGCAAAACTTCAATAAACTACCTCCTGCACATTTCTGAAAGCATTAGTCCGAGGCAAATTAAAAAGCAGAGTGCAATTAAAAGAAATCACTGTGTAAATGTTAGCATGTGGAAGTTTTCCTTTTGCTCATTTTTTTTAATGTAAGGAAAAGCCCTGCGGCAGAGTTATGCAGCTGCCTATTATTACTACATACATCTGGTTTTGATAAGACCCTATTACAATCAAAATCATAAAAAAGGTAATGTGGTCCTCTTGAACATTTAAATATAAGAAACACTATACATACAAAGTTCATCTGTTTGTGGCCCCTCTCAGTTCCATGAATGAAAAAAAGGAAGGGATCACTTTAAAGTCTATAACGTGGAGTAATTTGCACTTGGTGGAGCCTAACCATGTTACGACATAGTCTCTAAATGAACAAGAACTGTGAATATGATTATGTGTCTGCTTATCCATTCAATTTTTATCTTTAAGAGCTTTATGATGTTGAGTTATATCATTTGATTTACATTAACTGTCTAATTTCTGTCAGCTTGTTTAATGGGTTTAATATCATGTATAGTAGGTGCTCTTGAGCGAGCCCTTAACCAAAGATTTTTCTAACTTTTTGGCACAGAACCCATTTTCCAGAGTTTGAAAATCTGTGCGACCAACCCACGAAACAGAATTAAGATAAAAACATTAGGAACTCACATTTAAAGCTGCAAATTATGACTTATAAAAAACACTTTTACCAGTTTTTTGGTCAGTCGCAGTATAATTGAGTCACTTTTCATTGTGTGTGGGTTTTGTTTAGTTTTTTTCAAGTTTATCCTTATAATCGTATGAGGATGACTAGTAACATAGGCAGAGATTGCAGGGCCTTGGCCCCCTTAACGATTTAAAGATTTTACTAAATGCTGGTTCATATAAATAAATTAATAAATAAAATCGACTTACTAATGACTTTCCCAATCTCATTTGCGTAAAGGGCCTGTCATCTGTTAGAAGCGTTCTCAATGTTGTCAAAAACAGTATTTAGTAAACAGATCTACAGCAAGTATAAAATGAAATACGCAAACACTAGCATGATGAAGACGTCGATGAAGATGTATTCTCAAAGCAGAAAAAAAAAACATTTGTTTTAGACTTTTTTTAAATTTATGCCAGGAAAAAAGCATTTATATCTAAATGTAATTTAATATACAGAGAACAAAAAAATCGAAATACATTTCGAATATGAACTGCTTAACTGGCCGTTTTCCGTAAGATTTAACGCTACTAAATGTGTTTGTGAGTCTGCTTTTGCGCGTTTAACTTAAATTGTATACTGTCCAGCAGATATCAGCTTTAAAGCAGTGAATAATTCCATCATATATTTGCTTAAAGTCTACTACGCGATTGAACCATGTTTACGGTACATTCTATTGAACGTGTTTATTGCTATCTCAGCAGAAACAGACAACGCGGCCTTTACGACATTCCGCGTAATGTCTGCGGTTGCCATGGCAACCTCACGCGCTCGCTGCAGTCCTAATAGTCGTAAAACCGCTTGTAATGGTACACAGATTATGACTTTGTACTTTTACTTCAGAAATGATAAAATGTATTTAAAACTTTGACTGACCAAAGGTTGAGTGAGAAATATGAGGGTGACGATATCAGCCACTGTGGGGGTGTCTTGAGCTAAACTAAAGAGCAACTTTTTATAACGAGGAACAGGGTCATCAATATACTGGTATGAAACATTCGTATTATTTTAAGACAAAGTTCATGGAGAGAAGTTTGCTTTAAACACTTTGCCGTTGAAAGGTCCCTTCACCTATAAATGTGTTTGGATAGCAGGTTTCATCTGTATAACCTGGCAAAGCGTTTCATCCATGGCAATTGCTCAGCAATTCCTGACAGGCTGATTTGACAGCTGTAGCTCCGTTTTGGAGGGACCACGGACTGACGAGTTTCCACTAACCAAGAGATGAAATTGTCTGTCCAGACCTACTTTCCCCAGCATTAAAAATTAATATTTCTCCACTATGAGAGGGTAAAGTCTGGGTTTGTGAATGTTTCATTGGCAGGACGTGTAATTTCCTCAATAGATTCTTTATTCAGAGACCCCCTCCTGTGCGGTGGATGTGGATTCTCTGCAACTCAACACTTTAACAAAGCTCATAATGCTATTCTAGTATTCCAGCTGAGCAAATATATTAGATGCTCAATGTGTAAAAGGTGCCATGTTAAATTATGAAAGTTGGTTGTCATGCCGGATGGATAAAACATGCACAATTTTTGGTATGTCTATTTAAGCTACTTGCTGCAGGAGCTACAGTCTTCTGGAAAGATGAAGATAAAACACTGCATCTGTGCTCTAAATCTACTCCAATTCAATTTCAAATGCCAACGTACATATATTTTAAAGAAATAATTCATTTAGAAATGTAAAATCTGTCATCATTTATTCAGCCTCATTTCATTTAAAATAAAAATGCAAAAGAAGATATTTTGATAAATGCTGTACGGTCCAAACAACACTGGACCCATTTACTTTTAAAGGATTAGTTCACTTACAGTTACTGATAATTTACTTAGTTGACTGAAGAAAGAAAGACACGATCATCTTGAGTGTGAGGATAATTGAGGAAATTTTTACTCTGAAAGGGAACTAATTGTTTAATTAATAATTGTATTTGAAAAAAATCTTTCTTTATTTTTTCTCAAAAATGACTATTCCAAAGAAGAAAGAAAGCCATAAAACTTTAAAATTAAATGAAGATGGAGCAAGTGTTCGTTATAATCAATTTGTCTGTATAACAGTAAACCAATAATTATCTGGTCTGTTATTCAGTTTAATTATGTTTGTTATAAATTAAAATGTATTATTATTTTTGATATTTATAAAATAAATATTTGTAACTTTTCAAAAAAAAGTGTGCATTAATAACGTTTGACTTTGCGATCATGACTAATGAGAAATCCCGGAAAATAACAGGCAAAGAAGGTTTTACCACAAAAGCAGTGACACATTTGGCTGTCCGTTTTATGTTTAGTGTAGCTCGCACAGGTCTTTAATAAGTGCAGATTTTCTCAATCGTCTCTTATTATGGCTTGTGTCTAAGTGAAGAGTCCTTTTGGGGTGATATGAAACACCTCATGTTTTTTTTTTCACGTGACAGACTGACATTTGTGCTGCTCTGACAGCCAGTAACGCAGCAGGCCAAGGTTCACAGTTCCTTCCAAAGCAACCACCTCAGAGTGGCATGCCAGACAGCTAAATATAACCGTCCCAATCAAAATAACCAGGCAGTTGTTTCTGGTTTGGTCTTCAGGATTAATTAACCATCCCAGGACACAGTCTGTGCAAATTACAGAGCAATGTAAGCTACTGTAGGAGGTTGGATATACAGTATACACATGGAGGCCATAATGCACTGCAAAATGCAAACATCAGGTTACCTGTCTGGCTCTCCAATTTAATCTTATTTGCTCTTGCTGGGGCCTAACCCGAATTTTAACCTACCTACCTGTAAGCATCATTCATGTGGCAATGATTTGGTCTGCCAGCAACCAGTGGTGTATGAATTCCTGACCCACTCTGTGCCACTATTTATTCCCCCAACACTCTTTGAATAACCACATCTTTAATAATAAAAGCTTGGGGGAACGCGATACGGCGGCCCCAGGGCCATTAAAGAGGGCCAATCGGGTCCTATTCTGCTGCCAAATCGAATAATGAGCCAGACTCCTCAGCACCACATCAAACCAAAAACACACCACCTTCTCTAACAGTTTATTCTGCAACAGAAGCAGACACGTTTTTAACTGACGTTGCGCAAAATGTTTTACACATTATCATAAAGCGACATTCACTCAGAGCCTCATTTATGTATTTTTAATCAGGATTTATATGCTCACAAAACGGGTTTGAAATAAACAAAATCCTCATACAAATTTTCTAACATCCGTCAATTATAGCACAAGAAAAGCATTTCCTTCTTCGTTAGTAGCAAAATTATTATTATTTTTTGTTAGAGCTCGAGCTCCCGTTAAATTGTTTCATTGCTGCGCTAAAGACGCCCTTTGACTCGGAGTAGAAGACATCATTCGCGTACATGGTCTCGCAATGAAAGCCATGCGCGCTGCAATAAGCCCTGCTTTGTTTCCAATACATCCATGGTAAAACATTTATTAGTCTAATTACAGCAGGCTCCTGTTGAATTTTCTTCCTGTGTTACAGATGCGTTGGCGGGGTTCCCATGTCCTGTCACAATGTCGTTTTATTCAGCACTGTGCCACTGGGAAGAAATTTTGGCGGGGTTCGGTGTAACTAACAAAAGTCTCAAATGGCCTTCCGCACCTTTTAGCTTTATAATTGTTAGTGCGTCACTTGTTGGCGCAGGAAGTTTTGCGTTGTGTTTTTTGGATCTTTGGGGAGCTAGTTAATGAGGAATAGCATTAGGAATGAACAAGTTTTGTATAATGGCTTTTCAGTTTCTAGTCTAAGATTAAACCGGTTTGCTGTAGCTGTAGGCAGTGTGTGGTGTGAGAGAAAGCTGCCCTCACCATGTCATCTGCCTCAACGCTACTGTCTTTGTGTGTGGGCACAACTCTCGTTTAAACTATGGTCTATATAATCCTGTTTTGATTGGAGCTTAAGTCTCCCCTGCAGAGACTGGTGCCTCGTAGCCGCTCTCTCAGACAGGGAGGCCCCCGAGCGGTGGGCCATCCCCAGAAAACAGTCTCTTTAAGCAGCACGGCAGATCTCGGCTTCATGCCATGCCTTGCGCCTAGACTCATGCCCCTTTTTACACTACAGCTCAAACCACAAACAGATAGCAGGGGGGAGACCATGAACTTCACTTTATCTCTCGCAGAGCATCCAGCGAGCAATGAATCGTTCTTTCTTTCTGTAATGTTTCTGTAAGAGAAATTACAGAGAAATTGATTTATTATACTGACTTGACTGTTTATTGTCACGCGTGTGATAAGCAGGAGAGCACTCAACGAGTAAAAATGAAAATAAAGAGTTTTAATCTACTCAGATGACGAAATAAACAATATAAATACAGACAGACAGGCAGGCAGGCAGATAAGGTGAAAATCACACGCACATAAAGACGAGATCGGACAAATGAAACTGAAAACACAGGACTTAAATACACCAGGTAAAACACTAAATTAACTACACACAGCTGAAGACAATAAAGACAATTAACTAAAAGTAGGTCAAACGGAACACATGGAACACGACAAAAACAATAAACAAAGTCCAGAGAACATGACATTTATATAGATTTTTTATTATTATTTATATTGATGTTTTTTACTTTTTTGAGCTTTTGTACTAACTTGGGATCAGATTGTATATGGGTGTGTGCATCTATCTATCTATCTATCTATCTATCTATCTATCTATCTATATATATATATATATATATATATATATATATATATATATATATATATATATATATATATATATATATATATACATACATATGGACAATGCCCACTGCTATTTCAAAAACAGTTGGGTTCTTCAGAATTGTTTTTCACGATGAAACAGTTCTTTTTCTAAAGCTCAAGTGTTACAAATAAACATATAATACCCATTTATTAACCTTTGCAGCAAACAACCACCTAAAACACCCTAACAACCAGTATCCATGCCTTAGCAACTACCCATAACATCCTACCCATGTCTTGGCAACCACCCACAACACTCTTGTGTTGTGGCGAGTTTCTTCAGAAAATGTACAATCTTGTTCAGTTCACGAGACGGAAAAACAAGAAAAGTAAATACGACTCATACCGGCTGAAGCTGGTAGACAGGCGTACACACAGGACAGAAGATACATGGGAGGTTGCATCAAGCTTACAAACATTCTGTGAAAAGGTTAAAGGCTAAACACATACTGTAGTAAAATGTTTTGAATTAAAGGCTTGCACAGAACACTAGCCATTAATTTAGAGGCTGGTGATAGCATGTATTCAGTCGGTATTCCACTCCAACAAACTGCCTGTCACTGCTTCAGACACACTGATGAGAGGAGAGTGTAATGAACGTGTAATGTGGGGATAAAGAGCAGACTGATGAAGAAAACAGATCACGTCTCAGAATAAACTCACCTGGACTCTGATTTTCTTTTTCAGTCAGCCACATAAATGCCACACGGCTGAATGATATTTATGACACCTCTCAGGATCTAAAAATGATAAACTGTACTCCAAGCAGGAGATAAACAGCTCCATTCAGTCTAGCAAGTCTTATTAGTAGAATCTCCGGGAATTTGAAACATAACCGTAGGGACATTGTGTATTGTTGTAGCTCAAATTGCTTCTGTTAGTGCTTACTATTTGCAGTTCGACCATTTGTCCTTCATTTGTCAGCACAGGACCTTTCTCATGTTTAAGAAGGAAAAGAAAAACTTGACTGACCGAAGTTCTGAGTAAAATGGCAATTATGCTTTTTCAATCAAATCTGGTCTGATGCTAATGCCAAGTATTTTTAAAGCAGATTTTAAAAACATTTTGCGTGCAACAAAATTGATTCCCTCTGAACTACAGTATGAACAAAGTCACATTATTTCATTATTTTATTTTGAAAAGTCACATTAGTACCCTAATTTTGTGGTGTTAGAATGGTCAAAACACCGAGAAATTATTTCACACACCATTTAGAAACAAGCACAGGATGGCCTGGCAGAGGCAGAGTTGGGTGTTAGACAAACTCCGAGTGCTATGGCACCAGAAAAGTGTGAAAACAGCAGAGACTGTAGACTGCAGCTCGGCGTGGCCACCTCTTTCTGCACAAAAAAAACGGTCAGTAATACAGCTAATAAACCCAGCATTCTTTTAAACTCTACGTGTGCAGTACTTTGTGTTTCCTTTTGTAATCTGTGGTTACATTGAGAGTGATTTTTATCAGAGACCACCTGTAAGTGTGAGTGCATGAGGGAGGTGTGATTTTGCTAACTACTCAAAGAACTGCTATGTGGGAAAAATAGTCAGGTTTTATACCTCCAGCCACTTCCTGTACACAGTTTCACCTCTATAAAATACTCTTGTCGAGTGTAATGTTATGTCCAGGGGTTAAATTAGGCTGAAATCTTCACCTTCAAATAATTACTGGCAAATTATTTCTCAATCCGATCAATTTTTTGTACACTTTAATCAACGAAAAAAGGGAATTATATTAAGCATTATGTAAAATTAATTTAGTAATACATTTTGTACCACCTTTTAGAGGTTCCTCACATACAAAATGCCAGTTTAATGTCCCCTATGTCTAAAGCAAAACAGTATCCCTCATTCCTCAGTTATTTGTGTCAGCTATGGGATTGATATCGCCCTTCTGGGTCCTTGCTGGTAATTCTATAGGCAGCAGTCTTTCTATTATGGTTCAAAAAGGGCTGTTTTGTATTAATCCTCCCTTGAAACTGTTAGCTAATGTAGCTACTAGACCCCTATAAAATTCGATAAATGGAGAGCTGTTGCCAAACAAAAAAACGAGAACACAGAATCGTGATGGAGGTTTTAATTTCGTCCGCAGCAACAGGCATGGAAGCTTGGCCAAAAGTGACTTTTGTCTCCACATACCACTGTCTGGCCATAAAGGGAGCTCAGAGCTCTAGCTAATGTCTTTTAAATATATGTAACTGTACTCAGCGGCTCTGATAAAGAACATATGTTAAAGATCCTTCTGGTAAGACCTGGAGTCCAGAGGAAGGTGGTGATGATGCGGTCGACTCACGGCTTTGACCTCTGATGTGATTACGAGACCTCAAGGCCTCAGCGGAAGACGCAAGGTCTTCTGTGGTTGTCTGACTGAAATAAAACAGCTGACTGTGTGTGGCGGTGCAGTGGTCACTTGCAAAGAAACTAGCCATGGGGAGGGAAAAGACACTAAGAATAATGCATGCACTGCATGCCCCATAATAATATCACATCCCGTGCCAGACCTGCCAAGAATTTCTCCTTCCAGCGGGAATCATATCGAGCCATTTCCACCGCTGCACCTGCCATAATGAAACCAAGATGACCAGGCTCAAAAATTAGGCCATAAATATTATTTTACTTCCTCATGACTCAAAGGCTGAAAGTGAACATAAAGTGGGCCAGACCTTTCCAGTGGCAGAAGCATAAAAGAGGATTTCTCAAATTCTGATAAACCCCTATAATGAATCAAAACACCAAAATGACATAATTCACATGTACAGTATGCAGATAGAGTTACATTAAAACCACTGGATGGAGCTATATGTTTCCCTGTGACGGACAGACAGACAGGGTCTTTTAAAACCATTACTGAATGAACACAATGGTGCCTCTTAAACACTTCAGGCCCAAAAAATGGCATCATTACCTGATATTACATCACCTACCCAAAGGACTTTTAAACTCTTGAGATCCCATTTACACCCACCACACACACACACACACACACACACACACACACACACGTACGTATATATATATATATATATATATATATATATATATATATATATATATATATATATATATATATATATATTTAGTCAGTGCTGTCAATTAATTACGATGAATCACATGCAAGATAAACTTTTTTAGTTTTTGTGTGCATAATGTGTATATTTAATATGTATGAACAAACATGTGTGAGCAATATCCAACTGGGGGGCGTTTCATAAAACCACAAAACATGTCCACTGAGTGGTGCTAAAACACAGATTCACTATATGTAAACCCTGTCACATTTTTATCACGTTGATATAGATACATAGTGCTGTGTTTTTATCACGTTGCTTCACGTACAATGCAGTACATATCGCGATGGTTCACAATACAAATACCCGTGGACTGTTGCTAAAAGCTAATGCTCTAAAACAATTTGGCTAAAGCATGTTAGATTTACCCCAAATAAATGATATCTTGTGTCTAACCACTACAAAGACATCAGAGTCAACAACAAATTCCAGAAGAACTGGCCGAGGTAAGGCTTCTCTGAACGGCAACTGATGTCCTGAAGCTCACAGCAAACTAATTTTTAAAAAAAGATTTTATCTATAGCAACAATCTGGATATATAAAGTCTAAACAGCTACATTCCATAACACGAAAACAGTATTAGTTAAATGAATGTGTATTCGAGCATCTGTCACAACATTCGCTGTAAGAATGCAAGCTGTGAGATTCAGTAAAACGTTTGGAGCTCTCTTATAGAATTTGGCTCACCCTGAAAAGGCTCTCAGCCAATCATATTCGAGGACCATAAATAACTTGTATAAATCTTTCTTTTTCCAATTTTGTATGTTTTAGGCAATGACATATGGTAAAGTTGTACTTTAAACTGGCAGACACTGTTGGCCTGTATAATTGTGACACATATACATCCACGCAGGATGTCTTGCCAAAAGTGTCATTTTCATTGTGAGAGCTAATGATCCCAGATTTCCTTTACCTCGATAGGCAACCAATGGACCATTGCACAGTTATTAAAAACAGCTAATTATTCCAACTTTTATTGTCCCAGGCAAAGTTATTAATCTGGCGATGCAATGTCATAACTTCCATCTCCGGCATCTGCTTTGGAACAAATGCAAACGCTTGCGTTGCACGAGAATGAGGACCACTAGCACTCAGGCCTCTCAAACAGCATTTCCTGTTTGTGGTTCCACTTGTTCAGTCTTTGAAGTGTGCCATAATAATAGAACCAAATGGAGCTAATGAAAACGCACTCCGTCAGATTAAAAGGAAGCCATAGACTCTACTAAACCAGAACCTCTTACCACAGACACACACCAGGAAAATACAGACATCCTCAATATCATACACTGCCTTTAAGGCGCTGCCTCATAGTTTACAGAAGTGGTTTTGTGATGAAAAGAGAATCCAGAATGGCAAAAGGAAAAAGGCAACACAAACGTCTGGACAGACATTAGCTAGGCCTACTTTACCATTAGCATGTGTTTGTGTCCTGGATATAAAACATTACTGTCTTCAAAAATAAATGTAAAAAATGTCATCATTTACTCACCCTTACATCAAACCGGAGGTCTGTGGAACACAACAGGAAAACTTTTTTTTCCTCATTTCATTTATGGTTGGAAGCTTCAAACCTACAAATAGGACACTTAAGTTCCATAACAGCATCGTACAATTTGTCCAAATGACTTGTGCATCATTTATTTCCAGTGAATTCATAAGAAAGTTTGGGTGAGGAACAACATTGTCAAGTTGTTATTTAATCATAATAATTTGCTCTATTTAAGTTGATTTAAACTCGACAACTGGATCTGTGCAATCAGCTAATGAATCATTCAGACTGCGTTTGTTAGCCAACTGATTCATAATGAAAAGATCCGACTAGCTCACAAATCTGATTTTTGGAATGAGATGAGATGGTAGTTGGGATTGACTATTCAGAGAAAATGATGTTGCCAAATTTTGTACTGCTGAAGGCCTTCTCTTTAATAAATCACGTAAGCGTGCCACTTTCTTGACTATGATTTTACAGTTTGGTTTGGTGATTGTGTGGCCCCTGAGATGACATCTGTGTGCACTTCATTAGCTTCTAACATGTAGCAGATTTTACATATGCATTCACTACATGGAGGGTTTATGAACCCTACTTCAAAGATGGATTACTTTTTTTTCCCTCATTCATTCAACAGTTTTGTCCAGGTGTCTTTCCTTCCCACTTTCATGCCGCAAAAGTAGTAAACAGTTGATTTAATTATATATTTATTTATTTATTACCAATGCTTATTCTCTTCTGGAAATAATTTCTAGGTTTACAGGTGCATCTGACTTTTTATATATGACAAATGTAGACGGAAGATTAGGCCTGCCTCTCTCTCTCTCTCTCTCTCTAGATGCAATGATTATACAGAACATAGCACTAGGTTAATTGTCCGTGACTCAAATTAAACGTTTTGGCAGAACCCTACCTGAAGAAAATGTTTATTCATTTTCATTCGGTGAGGTTTTGTGAAGTGGTTTCAGTGCCTGTAATGATAGACAGATTGATGCCATTTGCACCTGTCAGAAAGACTTACAGCTGCTCCGAATGATGTCACATTCCAATAAGAGCCCCATTCTCTGCTGCCAATTGGGAATATCTGTTGGTGTGCTATGAAATGACAAACGTTGCATAATAGAGCTTTAGAACTTGACAGACGGTTGGACAAAAGTTCTGAAAATATACAACGGCACCATGAAGTGCAACATGAACTGCGTTTTATTAGCACACAATATACACATTATCAATCAGTTGACGATATACTTCAGCTGCTGCGGGATGTGTGATCAACATAAAGTACAAGATGCTAAACCAGGTTTACACAATGATTTTCTGAAGGACATTTATCGGCAAAACGGACGCAATCGCTGTCTACTGTTGGAGATATTTTGTATTGTCATAAGTGGTTGAAAAAATACTTCAGCACTGAGGAGTATCAGGTACAGAGACATCATTTTCACCAAACATAAAAATAATAATAATAATAATAAAAAAAGATCAATAAATAAATCAATTATATACCATATAAATGTAATAGCTATGTGGAGGCTATGCTTTTTATTTAGCTTTTTGTTCTTTTTAAATTCATTTAACTGTAGCTGGTATTATAACCCTTTACACATTTAAACTCTGAAGGTGTCAATACTGAAAATACAGTAATTTTTTATATATATATTTATCGTCAATGTTACCGTTATTAGATAAACTCACCAACTATGTACACATGAGTTTGTGGCCATGCTAGTTGAACAACTAAGATTCTTACCCACAATATACAGTCAAAGCATAAAGCGGTCTGGACGTAAACATCTTGTGCTGAGAATAATAATTTCGCAACTATGCATGGTTTGCAACATTGCTGTGAAAAACAAAGTACCTATTGGACAAGAAAGGCAATACATGACACACGCTGCCTTGATTTCATAAGGGAAGGGGATGGTGTAAATTGTACATAAATACAGATAAGTCTCTCTCTTGTTTTTCAGGGCATCATTATCAGTCAATCACGTTTCTAATCCCTTCTGCTCCTTTCGCCACTCTGTGCTCGTTCGACTCCTCCAGGTCTCCAGGCCCAAGCTTTCTGTGCTTCCAGCTCAGTCTCTCTCTTCTTCCTCCTCAGTTATGAGCTATATGAACAGCTGCTATAGTGTTCCATGATATCACAGTGGGGTCACGGGTCGGGGGGGACGTGTCACCGGTGAGGGAAGCAGCAGGAGGCACAGAGACACAGTGTGACCACATGAGTGTGAATAATCCCGTTTGGATGCGCGACTTGTGTTTTCATCAGGGTAGGTGTGTGTGGAGCATGGGTTAGCAGCTTTGTGGTCTTTGTTCCATCGAAATGTCTCTCTCTCGCTCTTTCTATTTTTTATTTATTTATTTATTTATTTTTACTGGCTGGCTCGAAGAGAGGCGAGGTGGTCGCTGTGTTGGTTCTGAGCCCGGAAGCGCAGCCTCTGCTTGTTGGACTTCTTCTTCTGGTCTTTGGTTCGGTGGCCTTTCCCCGAACCCCCTGTAGCAAAACAGAGAGAAAAAGCGAAATTAATTATTTTTGTCTCGACTGATTGGGGGCAGAAAGATCGCACACATTTTTAAAAGGCTTTTCAATTGATACTTAAGAAGACAAATGTTTTCAGTTGCAGAATATTCATTATTTCGGAACATAATTAGGTTTTCCATCCTCTGTATCAAGCAAGCACCATCTTTTAAAAGTATACTAAATTGTACTTACATTAAAAGCGATATTATGCACATGAACATGGATAGTAAAATGTTTTTGAAAGAAGTCTCTTAATGGTCATCAAGCCTGCATTTATTTGATTAGAAATACAGTAAAATTCAGTAATATTATAGTAATAAATAATATAGTAATATGTATGCTGATCAAATGGTCAAGTATGTATGCTTCTAATGGTCAAGCAAAAAAAAAGTATATATATATATATATATATATATATATATATATATATATATATATAGAGAGAGAGAGAGAGAGAGAGAGAGAGAGAGAGAGAGATTTTTGGAAGTTTTAGTATCTTTACAGTACAAAATTGACAAAATATATGCATGGAACACAATCTTTACTTAATATTTTTACTTAATATAAGATTTTTGGCATTAAATGTATCCATACAATGCAGTTTTGGCAATTGCCAATATATAATATATGCCAATATGCAATATATAAAGTACACTAATGTGTTATTTTACTCAATAAGACAACATATCCTCCCCTTAACTCTTTCTTGGAGTTTCTTAAACGTTAAAACAGCAAGCGAGACCTTCAGCTGACTGTGAATGATATTTTTTATGATTTAAAGACAGCAGCTCTCCGAGCAGAACCCCAAACCAAATGAACCTTTCCTCACCCCTTCTCCCCTCCTCACACTCCAGCTCAAAAAACAGTGGAGCAAAGTGCATAACACTCGTTCATTTCTCAGCCAGGCTTCTCAGACCAGAATTAATGCAAGCCAGGTGTCGCAGGCAAAGCATTCTGGGAAAGGCTGTGTGGCATATCGCACACAACGAAGGGTGGCTTGCTAAATCCAACAGTGGCAAATAAGATAACGAGGTGCGTATGATTGAGTGTGTGTGCGAGTGTGTGAACGTTCGAAGGAGAAAGTGTGACTGAGAGGCACAGAAAATTTGTCAGCAGGGGAAAAACGAGTCAGACTTGGATGCCGGGTGGTATCTGGATCCCGATCTGGCACACATTCTCCGCTAGCTGTGCTACGGTTCACGTACAGGCTGCAGAAAATAATCTTTCTATAGCTGTATTTCGAGGCCTGGCTCACAGTCTTATTATTGCACTTGTTCAGGCCATTTAGCACCACAAAATGAGGCAAGGCAGCATAATGTGTGGTGACTTTATCTCAAGTGGGCCTCTCTCTCAAACGCGGTCCCTGTGCTTGGCTCGCTCGCAGCTGCCCGATTGCCATTCCCAGCTCCTCGATGTGAATTCTGAGAAAATGATTTTCTTAAGTGGAAACAACCCTGAGAAAATGCTCTCTTTTGGTGGCACGAGAGAAAAAAAAAATGTAACAATTTCGCTTAATCTTCCACCAGCAATTTCCTGCAATTAATACAATCGTTCTATTTTGGGACTGATTTCTCGCGGTCTTGCAATTTGGCACAATGCAAAAATGTTGTCTTTACGCGGCGGCTCGTTATGCCTTCAGAAACGCCTCGCAAAAGCCCTCGGGGTCCATTTTACTCAGTTTTCACTGAACCGAATCTCCATGCGCCTCACATAAAAACAACAGCAACAGCGAAGCCGTTGAACCTCTTCGATAAATGTCGCTTCCAATTGCTTCAAGTGAGCTATAACGGATTTGCCCAGGCACAACGTGCAAGTCCACAATGACCACAGGCAATTTCTTTTCGTTTTCCGTTTTAAGAGGCTGTTTTGATTCAAAACCGTGTGCTTTATAAACATAGTCTGCAATATGATCAATTTAGGGGCTCGGTTTGATGGCAGTAAAGAGCAGAGGTCTACATTAAAAAGACCTGTGTTGGAGGCCAGAGCACATGTGTGCTTTCCTCCCAACCATTAGAACAATATCCTGTCTCATTAAGTTCTGTTTATAGTAGTGGAGAGCAGTGTGATTAACTACGAGAGAGCTAAACTTCAGGCTAGCGCTGATCAAATCGTTCCAAAGGCATCGGTCAAAAAGACAGGACAGGTTTTTCTAAAGGGCTATTGTAGGAACCAGATGGTACCTTCTTGGCTTCTTCTGGCTGGAAGTGTCTTCAGGAATGTCATGGTTTATAACGTGTACATGAATGAAACTCATTAGACATTGCTATTCAACTAGAATTCTTTTCACAGAAGTATGACAATGTAATCTAGAGAGTATACCATAGTTCATGAAAGTACAACGGTAAAATATGTTTGTCCAAAAAAAAAAAAAAAAAACCATAGATGGTGACATTTAAAATTTGACTGTTGAACGCAGAAATGTCTCTGATTTTAGTTCAGAAATTTTTGAACAGGGTCGAGTAAATCATTTTAAATTTAATTCATCACTCGTTTGTGAATTTTAAGAAAATGCTGATGGAAATTTTTTATTACATTTCATAACTGACAGCTAGAGGGCAACCAAAACTAACTGAAAGCCTTATGTCTGTGCAGGTCAAAACAACGCCTGAAATGGAAAATCATATCAAGATGTCTGCAACTATTTAATGTGTCTCAACCTGAATTGATGTCAGGCATACGATTGTTTGAATTAGGGCCGTGTTTGCAGTTTTGATCTAATATTTACAATTAATTGCCAAGTCCAATTAGCAAAGTTCACAGAGTGAGGTCAAGACAGCGCTGCCTTTCGCTAAACCCCACAGTTTGAATTACAGCGGAGAAACGTGAGGGGAAAAATTATGTTTTTAGCATCTCTGATTGGGAAAGCTGAAAGCAACCATATGCCAGAATGGTTTTTATCTATAAACATTGGTTTATTTTTCTTTCTTTCGTTTTTTTTTGGTGGAATAAAAAAAAAAAAGAAATCTTTCCGACACTGATTGCTTTCCTTTTGTAGATAAAACAAGCATCTGCCAAAAGACACTCAGTTTTACATGACTTTCAGCATCAAACAAATAAACAAGTTAGTGCTAATCAGAAACAGTGTGCTTGTGTGTGCTCTAATGTTCCGATATCTGCACGGAAAATTGATTACCACTCCTTGGCAACAAAAGAGAGAGAGCTTTCCCCTGAGTGAATGAGTGTCAAGAAAGAAAAGCAAAGAAAAGAAAACACAGGTGTAAGTTGAAACACACTCTGTACTGTACGTCCGCATGATTTCCTCATAACTTTCTTTCTTCTCCTTTTTTCTGCCACACGCATGGATATGATCTGCTGAAACACCTGGTGATGTGAAATGAAGCCCACGGTAAACCGCTTGGGTGGAAGTTCCACTCCAGACCACAAATTCCTTCAGCACGCGATTTGACATATTATTCTCTCCTTTCAATCTTCTACCTGGCTCTAACTGCACTGCGTGCCTTTAAGATAATGTCTCAGTGTTATTATATAAATGCACAATATCATATAAATGTTAGATTTCTGATCATTTCATCAAGATGAAAATCTCTAATAATATGGGTTCGATTTCCTGGAAACTAAATTTTAATAAATGTATTAATTTTTTTTTTTTTATCCAAAGCGAGTTACATCGCATTCAAGGTACTGTATACCTCGAATGCAATGTAACTCACCCTGAATACAAAAAAATCCATGAGCAAATTACCAAATGAATATAAACCAAATGCATATCAATCAATCGATCTTTCAGTCAATCGGTCAATATATTTAAATAGGTAAATATTCATATTAAAACAGATAAAATTAATATAGCCTAAATAAATATATTCTAATAAATAATAATATTAAAACAAATAAATAAAAATATACTTATATTTAAATAGATACGCAGTTATTATATTGTATTGAAACAGTAAAAAAGAAAAAAAAAGAAAAAAACATGCTTGACTTTATTGTAATATAAATCTTCCTCAATAAAAAAGTGCTTTCCAGGCCTGGCAGTGACCCACTGTCAAAGTGGCCGTGACCAAATGAAAAGACATCCGTCAAGACAGCCTTCAAATTCAACCCAAAGTGACTTCATCTGCATGACTCAAGTAGTTCAGGAATCGAAAGGCCTAATCTTATCAGCACAGCATGTGGTTTAAGGAAATCGATGCCTGACCTCAGGAAAGCATTACAAGCGAGCGGTAAATGGGCCTCTCTGCGAAGGCTCTTCTTCTGTTCAGAACCTTCTCATCTTTCAAGGGATCAACAATTAATAATTGCCTTCTCTGCTGCTCCTTAATCTCATCCACTCCTCCCACCACCCGCTCAAAACGGCAAGAGATAAAGAGAGAATGGGGAGGAAAGACGCAAAATGGAAAACAGGGTACAAGGACTCTCGTGGATGTAGGAGATGATATAAAGCTGCAGTTTTGGTGGTCCATCATTTTCATAAAGACACCAAATGCAAAGTCATTATTTGTGAGTAAAGGAGAGGACTGCTGGCGCCAGCGAGATTTGATTTCAGTGGCAGAAATTGGATTAGCAGCCATTAAGGGCCTCCTAACACATACATTTATAATGCTGTGAAGAGATGCGTAACTGCAGCCAGCTTCCCTTGACTTACAGCGTGGACAATGTGTCTGGAAGGAGATCCAGCGAACCTGGCAGAGCACAGAGGGGGAATTCACTAAACCGTTGAGTCAGTTTCAAACGCAGCATTTCAGCACTAAACTCTGTTTATTCATCGCCGCTGTAATCCAGTTTTACTGGTCTAATAACAGCTATTTTCTATATAAATTAAGGTAATTATAAATTATGACTGCTTTTTGTTTAAAGGTGAGAACTAATTTCTTGGCTTAATTAATGTTTTACTTTTCTGATTTTTTATAGCGATCAAAGCAACAGTTACTCGTCAGATATTGCAAGATGAGAAATTTCAAAAAAGCAAATAAAGAAAAATATCAAATAGTATTAATTGATTTCAGTCCCTGCACTATTTTGTTGTCTAATATTAATTCCTCTTTTCGCTGTATTGTAGTATCTAAAATAAAATTTGTCAATCTTTTTTCCCAACAGGCATGTACTTAACTCACACATGCATTTATAAATGAACAAATTCATAAAAATTCAACAAATAATAAATGCAAATCAATAAAACAATCATTTGAATAATCATTTAAATATAAAATAATCTAACATTTAATACGCAAGTGATCAATGCAGTAAGTGACTTTTGATTTGCAGCTCATTGTCTAGCTAAACACTTTAGTGTAGTTGAACAACTTTAAATCACGATTAGCATGTAGCTTAAGTTACAGTATTAAAGCAGTTTCCACAACACTGCCCTGAGAAGATGATCCTTTATAGGTAGAAGTCCATCTTGTTAACCAGCTGACAAGAAGCTTCTCTGCACAGTGTCACTTAGCCTAACAAGGTTACTCTGGATCATACCTCTCTCCCCTCCTCTCTCTCTCCCTCTGAAGCTCTGCTTATTATCAGCAGGAATGATTTAAAACACATGCATTCCAAACTCAGAGCTAAAGTTGAGATTAGGTGGGTCATTACTGTCTTAATTCTGAGCAACGGTAGAATTGTAGAGAGATTCAGGAGCAGGTGAGTGTACCGTATCAGTTCTTTAAAAATAGCCATAAAGATCATAATTTTTAGCACAAAAGCACGCATGACTGGTGCAGTAATTAAACTGGTGGTTAGGTCATGAGCTGAACTGGAAAAGACTGAACAGATTTTTTTAATGTGATACAAAGAGTTTTCAAGCTCAGATTGAGTTATAGTAAGACTGATGAAATTTAAAATGTACTTAAAATGACCCGTTACAAAAATCCCACCGCAATCGTGCTGATTTTTAAATAAATATATAAACTATATAAGTAAATATAGATTTGTGGCTCTTTAATGTGTAGTGACAGATCATGTCTTCCTCTTTACTGGTTATAACATGAGTGAACGTCAAAAGGCTATCTTGTTTTAACTACAGAAAGATGTCAATACTTCATCGGACAAAATGTCAGATTTGCAATTATTATTGGTCAGATGGCCTGTCAATCAAACTCACATGTTGAAGCTTATATGTTAACTACAAAGCATCTAGCCTGCGTTTAATCAATAAATGAGGATGATTTTTTAGAAAAATAAAAGCTATTAAAAATATTATTTTATTTAAAAATAGTGTTTTATAATACTACGATAAAAAGAAGAAATTGCAATACTGACTTAACTAAATTTACAATGAACTAAACTAATATTACAATTCTAAATTGAGCAAAAAAATTATGTGTGAATAATTTCTTTGTCTTATGATTTTATCAAAACTATCAAAGCATCCCAAAAATAGGCTTCATTTACTTTGGGAGAAAAGTTGCAGAAGTTTTCATAGAATATATAATTAATATATTGAAGTGTATTTTTTAAACCCATTGCCCAATGTGTATGGGTGTGTGTGACGTGCAAATGTTTTACAATAAATTAAAAATAAATTATAGCTTAAACAAGACAAAACTAATTTCCATTGGTTTAGTACTAATTCTCAAGCAACTGTTAAATATTAAAAGTGCCCCTATTATGGGTTTTTGAAATGATTATATTTTGATTTTAGGAGTCCCAAACAACAAGATGAAAAAACACTTTAATTTTCTTATTATATGAATTTATTTTTAACTATATGTTCAACAAATCCCAAATAATTCATCAAGTATTAATTTTTCCAAACACATCCAGTGATTGGTCGATTTCATTTAAAACATTTAAAAAACTACTCACAGTCAGAGTGACTCTTTCTTTTGGGAGACAATAACTTTATACACACTGCACTTTGAGATTTAAAACTGTTGGATGTTACATTCACTTAAAGCTGTGTTACACACCGCATGAAAAGCCATTTTCAAAAATCCATAATAGGGGAACTTTAAAGCAAAAAAGTAAATAATATATAGAGCTATGAACATGTTCATAAATCAGTCAATCACCTGCAGACGTGAGCGGTGTCCACTATGAGTTACCACAGTCATGCCAGCTGCTGTCTATGCCACACACAGAAGCTGATATGCCTGCCACCGCAAACCCATAGAGAAGGCTGCAAAACAGTTTCTGTGGTCTCCTATCTCCCTGCCTGACTCACCCCCACATCTGGGCTTAAGTACATAGAGCTGTAGTCTTGTGTCCCTCAGAAAATGAGGCATAATTAGCTTTAGTTTCATTTAATTACTGCCTAAATGTTATGTTACATTTCTGACGAGCGACATAAAAAGCTTCCACAGCCTTATCAAAGAGAACCTCTGCGCTATTTTAGCGAACATCCAGCGCTATTACCAACCAGCACTGAGAAAATGGAAATAGGACGATAAAAGACATCAAGGGATTACCACATATTCATAATTTGTGTCATATGTTACAATTTCACAAATGCATCATTTCTGATAAGGCAAACGACGGCTACAGCCGAGGTAAAAGTATTCAGTTTTTCTGGAGTCGCTTAAATGTATTTAAACCTTAGCGTGCCGCTTTGATCTGTCAGATTTACGTAAACATCTGTTTCGTGCTGATAGAACGGAGGAATGATATACTAGCGGGGGTTCTTATCAATTCAGCTATCGTCAGAAGAAAATAACTGATGTGTTGCATTACATGCCCAGGCATTTTACGATGAACATCTAGGAATGTTTAGTGTATTAAGAACATCTTTTGTTTATAGTACCAGAAAGGCGGTTGCTAGAATTAGCTTATGATTAAGGCTTCTGTCTTCACTGCCTCACAAACCAGCAGGAAAATATCTTGTCCCTGGAATCCATCACTTCTCGCTCGCTCCGGCAGTGCGCAATGTTTAACTGTACAATTACTGTAAGTTTAAAAGCACATTTTCATGTTTGCCCTGAAAATGGAGAGGAAGAAGAAAAATTTCAACAGCTTTGCCAAGGATGTGACCTCGTCACACTACAATTACACAAACTATTTGATGGAACATTTGTTTTCCATTTTACCCCTGAAGCTGCATTTCCTGCGAGTGCTGTGGGGTGATGGGAAGTGCGGCCTGTAAGTGTGTGCGTCACGGCAAATGAGAACATCGTAGCCCCCCTATATAGGGGCCAAGCCTCAGATTTTGTCATGTACTATACATATAGATGCAGAGGTAATACTATTTTACACCACAATGTGCGGTTGTGTTGGCAGGAGAGCGAAGGTTCATTGTGAATTTATGGGAAACATTTGGGGCCGCCGTCCCCACTGGGGCTTTTCAAACTCAGGTCCATGTTAAATTCATACAATCTAATCTGTTCTGTATATAAATACCCTCCGAGGCGCAACCATACTATAAAGCGAAACCTGCAGGCTACATCTTGAGCCGAGAACGTACCTGTCGTAGCCCTGTCTGGGCCATATGTGTTTCTGAGCTGTACGCCTAGCACTTTCAGATCTGTTTGCTCCTTCACTCCCCAAGGGCACTTCTAGAGGATGTAAGAGGAAATTGTGCGGCATGATGTGTTCTTTATATCACATTTCAGAAACAAGGCCTTCAATCTCCGTCTCCAATGGGGAACGAAGAGGAAATCTGCCTCGTGTCTCGAGGAACCGAGTGGGTTTCTACATAAAAAAGAAGTGCCCATGAGGCAGACGGGCTCTGCCAAATCAGACAGGCTTAAACACTAAAACTGAAGACAGTGTGTTAGTGTGTGTGTTTTGGAGAGGAGGGACCTTCTGTGAAATATTTGAAGTCAGGAGCATCAAGCTTGCTCGCCTTTTCTCAATTCATAAAATTCCCTTCAAAGACCTTTCATCTGTTTAAACGGGGTGCTTGTATCCTTTTGAGAGTTAACTTAAAAAAAGAGCAATACAAAACTTCTGTACTTGCATCTGTAGGCCTCTGGGGCTGTGAGGTGCATTTTGAGGATCTAGGTGCAAAAGATCCTGTCAAAATCAAACGACTCACCTGAGTGAAACTGACAGCTTTTATCATCTACCTATGGAGCCCCCCTCAATTCAAATGCCCCAGTGCCAGTAATTCTCCTCAGCTCTGCTAAAGTACTTCTGCTAAGCTCTTTCAAGGCCCAACAAGGTCAGGGGGTTTTGCACCACAGCAATGGTAAGAAAAACAGGAGCATGTCAGGGAAAAGATCCAAAAGTAACTAGAAGGTAGCTGGGATTTGTTCTACATCCAGGTATTAAGTATAAACACTGGGATAGGGAGGATGTCTTTTATTAACTATACTGAAATTACAGTACTGAATAAAATCTGCATGAATTTAGCAAAAAGAAAACTAGAGTTTTCTACCTAGAGCAACTGCACCATATAAATTAGACATTTGGGTAGATGTTTAAGCAGTGTTCCTCTGTGAATACTCAAGGGGGGACGGGGTGGTACTTCTTATTCTCCATCCTGTTTGTTACTTGAATTTCAAATCAGTTTTCACATCCCCGCTTACAACCCATGCGTTTATTATGGTGCATTTACTAAATTGTAAATCAACACAGTCTCTTTTGGTTATTCCCTGCTGTGTGTATGCAAGCTTGGATGTCCAAACACCTAAAAACACAGGAATCTAGCAGCAAACGACACTTTGTTTTGTCTGGGTGTCTGTTTCATTGGTCCAAGCCTCTGGATATGAGCAGGTCAGAAGCCACAGCTTCCCTCAGTATCGCGAGGCTCTGATTACAAGCTGTGATGTCTCAATAAAAATGCCCGAGAGAGAGAGAGGACAGAAGATTTTAGCGGTTCAGTTGGTGCAACTGTGCGCCAGATGTTGAAAGTCAAACCCCGCTCCCAGCTAGCCCTGAAGAGGGGGTGGTCTAGGCCTTGCTAGTGTCCCACTGATATTGCGGGCACATGAAAAGGAACCTCAGCATACACACTATCAAAAGTGGAGCTTATACATTAGTGCTTATGTGTGGGAATGTATGAATGCATGTTTATTGAAGGCTTGTGGAGGAAGTGTCTTGCCTGTCATGTGTGATGTGTGTACGCCTGTTATGTGTGTCTGTGGAGATGAAAGCGTGTGTGAGGCCTTGCGGAAGGGCATGCAGTGGGCTACGCAGAGGCCTGGAGGACAGAAGGGCCACATTCAAACGGCAAACACTGAATGATTGCAGCCTAATTAGCATGATGACAAACGTACGATACTATCATGAGACAGAATAACTGCTGAAAGTCATGGTCGCTAGAATGTATATTGCGAAATAAACACGGATTGCCTTAGGTTGTCTGTAGCTACAGGCCGATCTCATGGCAATTTGAATGTATTTTATGATATGGCTAATTTGTACAACCTTACATGTACAAATTAACACGATTTTTGGTAAATCATGTGCATTTTACAAGTTGCACAATTCGTATTAATTTGTAGGTAAGACCTACACCTAACCCTGTCCCTAAAAGTAGCCGTCACTAAAATTGTACTAAATAATTCTAGTGAGGTCGTACGAATTAGTCTCGTAAAATAAATGAATTAGTTACGAGATAGTGTTGGTATGGATTTGATTGACTTTCACAACTTTATTTTAAAAAAAAACAAAAAACATATATTTTATTTAGATAGATAGATAGATAGATAGATAGATAGATAGATAGATAGATAGATAGATAGATAGATACCAATCCCTCTTCTACAGGACTCGTTTAGGGTTCATGCCTGTGGTATGACGACGGATTCTCCATATAAAAGTCGGTGGGATCATAGGGTGTTTCAAATATTGCTCTCTGAAGACAGTTGCTGACAGAATGACAGGGGCCGTATTTATTTTGGTCAGGGTGCAGGGCACTTTGTGGGGAGTTAATCAGAGACTCCCCTCTCCCCCCTACAAGGAATGTAACTGTGAAGAAATAAAAAAAAGTGAAAAAGACGGCCAGGGACTAGTAATGACTTTCACTCCCTGTGGAAGATTTACCACTGGCAGAACTCCTCAGAGACCACAAGAATTTAGGCAAAGGGTGCGACACAAACTGTAAAGCAGGTGAGAAGTTGCTAGAACTGATGCTTCCTGACTGACAACTACTAGTATTTTTTAATGGTTTTTAAATGTCGTCAATGACCTGGTCTTTCCAGTGGGGAACGTAAAGTTTTCATTCTAAAAGCTGCAATTTTCTGTTTTTCTCAAGGTCAATCAAAGTAACTTTCAAGTTAGAGGTCACTACTCTATGTGAACACAGTGCTAAACATTCAGCAGATTCTAAAGTGAGATTGAGACTTATGACGCCAAGCTACACATGAAGTGAAATAGACAGAGGATTGATTTTAATTTACAAATGTGCCAAAAATTCTTTCTTGCAATCAGGCACTATTAAAAGCCAACTCAAAATAATAAAAGTTTGCAATCAGTGGACTGAAATATTAATATCGCAACAACTTGTTATGAATAATTCAATACGAATCATTAAGGATCAATAAATATTGAGAACCAGTATTTGACCTCACACCAGATGCTCATTCTCAGACACTTCATCTTCAGCCGGACATTTATGTTTGGCAGAGACTTCTATCCAGTGTCACCTACAAATGACAAACGGTTTGAAAGAAGTGAGCGATTAATCGTACAGAGCCAATAACATTAGCATTGGCGCAAAACAAAGTTTAAAAAGAAGACCAAAAGGGTACAAACAGACGTACAGGGAGGATATATGGTAGCTGCTGTGTGAATGCAGAAAGGCATGCTGGCTGTGAAACAGCAGCCTCCTGCTCCCGTGTCAGTCCTGCGGAGTCAGCTAATTAAAGAAAGATTAGTCAATTGGCACACCAGTCACAACAGACCTGGGCGCGAGGCACGGATAATCACCCAACACGCCAGCCAATTAGTGAGCTCCACTTGCTCTGGGAAAGCAGCGCACACTGCACTCTTGCTCTATCCAATGATAGCCCGCAATATTACCCAGGCATAATTCACCATTTATCATTCCTGAATTTCAACACCGAGTCAGGATCTCATCGGGAGTCGTCATCTGCGGATCACTTTCTCCCGCGAGAGGCCCAAGTTTTAGTGGGAAGCGCGAGGCAGCCTGACAGTTATTAAATAAATAAGTGCAAACACACACACGCGCTCGGCAGTGGTGGCAAGACGCGTCCGCTATTTGTTTTGGAGGGACACTCAGCACAGGACGAGCGTAAGAGACTCGCATGCGAAGTGAATTAGTTGTCTGTGGAAGCTCGCATATGTAGCAGGAATGTTTGACACTAAAAAGACGTTCAAGTATGGATTTGGATTTTGGTTTTCCAAACTAAACACAGGCCCCGAGTCAGATCACGGCGCGTAATTAAAATGCTCGGAGGACAAGGTTATCCTGCCAAGCCCCCAAATTCAGTCCGCTAACTAACCATAAACACACCAATGCCGCGCAAAGCCGCGCACACATTAAAACGATACTCCGCCAGTGTTTTCTCTGTGGCACAGAGGGGCATGCCTTGCTGCGGGTCTCGTCCTGCTTCCCTCAATAACAGATTAAAGGCAATTACTCCTCTGTGGGCATCACTTTACCATAGTCTCCATCTGGCTCCCAGACTGGCCCGGACTGACAAGCATAGGATTCGGGGGGTGTGGGTGGAGCTCTTTCACAGTGCTACTGGTGGCTGGATATCCGTCCATCCTCATCCGAAGAATAAAAGACAAACAGCGCCTCCGCAGTCACTGATCTCTCCACAACTTCTAAAGGGAGTATTAGATTCATGATACAGGAGGGCTAGCCATACTGTGTACACATATACAGAAGGGGTGAAATATTGTTTCTTTAAGGCCCTGTGGTGCTAATGCAAATACCAAGACAACATATGAAGAGTTTACTTGTGAAAACTTGTAAATGGCACTTGCTGTGCATTATTCTCCACATATAGGATGATCTGAGTTCTAAACTCGTCTTGTCAAAAAAGCCGGTATTGTCCACTTTCAAGGCATCGTGAGTTCACGTTTTACTGCAAGTCAACAAACTTAATAAAAGAGAATAAAAGTGATTGAGGATGGATAATTTCAGTGAACTTGATGAATCCGTAATAACTTTTTCAGGGAGTAAAAGGAAATCTGAGAGAAAACTGATACATTTTCACAGAACATTGCAAAAGCAGTGCGCTACAATGGTGATGGAAAAGCTCTGTGTATTGTGAATTTGTGAATTTTTCATTTAAATGCAACCACATATTAGTTAAGGTCATCTAAAACGGGACCCATAAAATGAATTTAAGTAACTTTATATTTTGTGGGAGCCCCAAAAGTCCCTTCTTTTCCCACTTTCTGCTCACACATCAGTATCTTCCCCCCACACTCAGCAATTCAGTTGCCTCGGGACTCCTGCGGGAATGCAGACCTTTAGTCCAAAACAATATTGGACCCCAATGACCCCACTGTGAGAACAAAAACAGACATTTTTCAAGATACCTGGAAGAGAAAAGGTTTGGACCACACGGGTTTACTGTACATCTAATTTTAAGTTCGAATTGCAAAACTGTTTGCCACCTGTTTACTACCTCAATTATAAAAAAATAAATTCTCAATTCAATTCATCTCTTGCAAGAAGCCAAAGCAGCAGGATGTTACATTTAAAAAGTGATGATGATCATCAGTTACCTAAGAAGGACATGGAACTGTCACAGATATCAGGGCATATAGGAAAAACTATATGTTTCTCCTGTTTCAGAAATGGGAAATCAATTACGCCATGCAAGGCTCTTTGGCCCTGAGCTAGAATCTAGAAACCACAGAAAATCGTTACGAGAAGTCAAGCATGCATATCACTGTGCTAAGCAGTCTCACTTGTTCCTGAAGTAACATTTTTTCCCGATAGAGCTACTTGTAAATGGCGCAGACGTGGTTATGAATGCACCAATATGCCACTCAATACACCATTTCTAGCTGTCTGAGAATCTAAAAGCTGCTTTGCCTCAAATAGCAAAATTATCCAATAAGTCTCAATGTCGTGTTTGTGTCTGAACCTCAGTCACACTAAATCCAATGTTAGGGAATTACTACTAGGATTAAGGAGATGATTGGAGGCAATAACAGTCTGTGTTGTTTACACAACATTTAATACAATTGACACTAAGTAACCTGCTGCTAGTTGGTTGCAGAAAAGCTTTGTGGAAAACCATTGCACATGGAAGAAAAATCTTCAAAACAGTGATACTACTGACAGACGCTCCCTGCTGGAATATCATTCTACAGAGCACTTTCATGGCAGAATAGCATTGTTCTTTCTCTCTCTCTCTCTAGCGTGGCTGGTCAGTCAGTTGATCTGATGACAGGGGCTGGGTTAGGTGCAAGCTGGAGCTCAGCAGGCATTTCATTTTCACAAACAGCCGGACGACTATTAATAAATTGTGTTTACTGCCCACTCTATACACCACCCTGAGGAGTGCCAGTACTCTGCCAGAAAGAGGCTGTCTAGCCTGCTGGGAGCGAGCGTCGGCCCGGCAACCGACTCTCAGAGCCTAAGTAGATAAATGAACAATGGTGATATTCAAGAATAGTTAGCAACAATAATGATTAATAGGCATCATAGATGTTTTTGTTTAAAAACGTTGCAATAACACTCACTAAGTTAAGTGGTCTAAATGTATTTATATTTAGGCTATTTATATTGTCTGTGGTAGGAATAGATCGAATAAATGTTCGTCCAATCTTATCATTCGGTCCGAGGACTATGATAGGCTATCCAACCTGCCTGTCAATGTATGTATTTGCATACCTCTGTGCAACCTGTTGCAGACCGAGCAAGAAGGGAAGGCATCATTTTTTTAATTAGGGCTGCACAATATATATAGCATGAGATTGTCATGCACATCTCATTGATAAAGATGTTTTTTTGATGAGCAATAATTCTCTTATCACCCGTTTTCAATTGGAACGACATTTAATACACAGAGCCGTAGTTTGCTACAACATATTTTAGCTGATTCATTCACACCAATAAAGTAAGACTTGGTTAACTAATTCATTAAAAGAACTGGTTCATAACAGTCATTTGTTTGTAAAACAAATACACTGTGTCTATGTCTTTTAATGATAATGTTTATTAATAATTGATTTGAAATCTATATTATTATTACCAAATATATTTTGGTTACACTACAAATTGATTAACATTATTTAATTCATTATGCATCATGAACTAACAATGTTTTTTTTTCACAGCATTTATTATTAGTAGTAATAGTTGTATATATTTTTTTGTAATATAATATGATTAATATTTATTTATTATATATTATTTATTTATTGCTTATATTTATACATTTATACATTTACATTTATTATTATTATAAGAATCTGATAAATGTAAATGTAAATTCAACCATTTATATAATGTTCATTTTAAAGTAACTTTAAAAAAAAAAAAAAAACATTTTTTGCTATTACTATGATGTATTATGATGACAACAAAGCTGACAGCAACTAAAATTTGAAAAAAGTCCTCAGGTCAGAATTTGAACTTTGGACGCTTGTAAAGCAAAGCTGCATGTCGGTGGCATTCCGATGAGTTAAAGTAACTTTTACTAACGTTAAAAATGTGTTTGTGTATGTAAAATTAACATGAAATATTATTAATAACTGTTGTAAAATATTCTTTGTAAACTGTTGCATTATTTAATGTTAACACAGTTTTCAACTGAGAGTCATTAAGTAAGGAATCACACTGAATCAAATTCTCCCAGCACTAGTAATACTTGAGGCTAACTGTAAATATCTTCAGAAAAATGGGTGTACTACTTATTGTTGCAATGGTGCATGTGGGTAATTTAAACGACTGGTGTCCAGATGTTTCTTAAGTCGCATCTGCATCAAGTTCAAGCTAGGGCTAAAGGTCTGTAAATGATGTCCAGTGACATTTAAGCTCAGAGAAATGGAAGCTGGATGATCAGATAAACAATGCCAGAAATACATTCACATGTAGAATTCCTCTGATGTTATTTACCTTCTTGTATTTCCTGCTTACGTCTAATCCATAGCAATCTGCAAGGTCTGCTGTTACGTAATCTTATACCTATTTCCACAGGCGGGTGTCTAGTATCTCATCTTATGTGCATTATGGTAACGGGGTCGTATTCTAACACACTCCCCCACAGTCACCTTTTGCCTCATTTTTCTTCTTATGTAGAACAATTTGGCTGGCAGCGGGGCATACATAAACTTACACATGCGTACATGTTTATAGTCTGGCTGTAATCCTATTTATGTCTCACGAAGTAATTTGTTATACTGCAGAGCAAAGCTGTCGTATTAGGTAGCATTCAGGGACTTATTCACAAAGTCTTTGGAATCCAGTGTAATGTAAGAGGTCAGTCGGGGGCTATATTATCCTGGCCTTGTATTTAATAAAGACTGTAGACCAAGCAACCTCATCCTTATCTAGAGGCTTTGGCTACTTTCTGGTCACTCTTGCACTATACTCTTGGTACTATGACATAGTACCTACACTGGAATGTAAGACAATGACTATAACAAAATTATTTCTAAAGAATATCATAGAATATCTATGGAAGTTCTTTAGTACATTCACTAGTAGTCTCTGAACACCAGTTATAGTGCATTGCCTTGAATACAATACAATGTACAACATGATCAGTGTAGTCGGATATAGGGAAAAATACAGCATAATTCACTATCAAAGAACTCTCATGAACTTCTCTTTTTTTCTTTTTTGTAATGAATTTCTTTTTTAGCCTGCTTCATTAATAAATTAATCTTTTGAACTTGTTCTTCTTAATGCATCAAAAACATATAGCATGACAAGTGAAATCTGATTCCCACAGTAATGAATCTTTTTTGGATTGTCCAAACATAAACATAAAAACATAAGCTACCACTCTGAATCAGTCTGACAAATGACTCACTTTCTGAAAGCTACCCTTATGTTCACTGATACCTGTACTGAATTATGTATTATGTATAAATATTACTTTTCAAATACCATGCACTGTAAGTATTTCCTCAAAAAGGTAATCTCTGTAAGTGACCGAGTAGAACTTCTATAAGCTTGCTTTCTAAAGGTAACAAAGGAACAGCTTCACTCCATGTTCATTTAAGACTTTAACAATGGCTCACTGACCTCAGATGAGATAATTGAGACCAGTAACTATGAATCACAATGCCAGTTTTTAATTAAAGATGACTATAAAATACTCTTGGAAAAGGTCAAGAGGAGCTAATTTAGGGAAGGAAAAATTCCTGTGGAGAGAGCCAACGTAGGGTACAGAAGGAAGACGTGCCAGAAAATCACTATTTCCAGCCTTCATTCCCCACCTTATAACCACTGGATGGGGAAAAGAGCCATGTGACATCTCTAAAACATATTCACTCTATCAGCAACTGTCAGGGTGTCTATGTATAAATATAAGCCATTTTTTTAAGTCTTACAAATGATTTGAGTGAGGATGAATGGACTCAGTTATAACGATGCACTTTTCAAAACTGGTAATAGCTCATAGAGCAAAATTCAGTGGCTGTGACCCGATACTGAAGTGGACTTTATGGAAATTTAGATATAACACAAGACTGAGGTACCTAAATAAACAGTGGAAACTGAGTAAGTTCAACTTTGTATTGCCTCAGGTCTCTGGGTTGACAATTAACCTTTCCATAATCAGTCAAAAAACATTCTCGATGTGAATGTGCTGTCCTTTACTGACCTTCGAAATTGAAATTACATGTGTACTCGGTGTGACAGTATCATAAGTCAGTGACCGCAAAAGATTTAAGTTTGTTCAGGTGAGCAGAACGAAAAAAGCTGTGAGGAAACGTCTCGATTAATTATCATCGTGAATTTTCCCTGATAAGCCCTCCTGAATACGGTAATTATTTCCACGAGTAAACTTGGCCCATCTCTTCTCAAACTAAACACTTATAAAATATGTTTCCTTGGCTCTATTTACTCAAAAAATATTTTCCCTCCGATTTGACTTCTCGTTTTAGTGGTAAAATACATGCACCACCTACCGCAAATAACTCTCTTATAGAGAAAGGAAACAGAGTACCATTGAGGAAACCTGCACTTCATACTTTAAGGAATTCCACTGGGAGGAGAGGAGAATAAGTGAGAGAACACATACGCTCTCAAGAAAAGAGAGAGAAAAAAAAACCTAAGGCGAGCTGGCTAAAGTGAGCATGGAAAAACACTAATAAATCATGAATGAAAATGCCAGTCGACACTGAAAACCTAAATCGAGGGGTTGAGGTTGGGCGGCTGATATTTTCAGTCCAAAAAAACAGAACTCAAGATTAAACAGGTGAGATGCAGACGAAAAGGCAGCAGTGATATTTCCTTCTTTGAGCAAAGATTCGGAAATCTCATGAAATTGATGATTTGCAGATGGAATGGATGATTTTTCTCTTAAACCAGGGCTTGTATTGAAGGCACGAGCACATATGCTGGTTCAATTATATACACTCACCTTTTCTGCAATGTCGCATTGCCATTTTGCATCTCCTGGACTCGGCGATGGTTGGACATGGTATCGTGTCCTTTGGTGGCTTCTTCACAATATGCCGTGTTCGGGTTTCCAGACCCCACTTGAAACCACAGGTTTTGTTTCTTCTGGTACAGGTCCCCCACTCACTCCACTGGCCCACCTCACAGCCCTCTATTGGGGGAAACAGAAGTAAAGTTTAGACAATTAGATGATGAAAACAATTGATAAAGGCTATGAATGTTTGGATATGATAAGATACAATACAGTGATATTAGACCTAATAAACAAAAAGTTACAAAATAGACATTTTTGTGTTTTGTGGACTGAATATTAGAGACAGATAATGTCTAAAATGTATCTTAAACTGCTAGCTGTAATTTGGATCTTAGTAACTGGTTCTAACTATTCAAAAAAGGTTATAACTCTTTCAAGCTACTCATTCGCTGATTGAACAGCTACTATGTCCCAAAGCTAGCCTTACCTCAACAAACTGGTTTGACCATTTGGTTGATGGAAGTGAAGATGATTTATCTTCAAGTGAATTATGATGACCATTTTGGACCGATTACAAACCAGTTATTATGTTCCAGAACAGCTAGCAGCTTCACCTGGATTCTCCAGTTGTCTTATATAAAAAAGGTTTACTTTACCTCCACACTCCATGCTGTCCTCCAGGGGAGCAAAGCCCTCTGGACACTTTTCGTAGCACCGGCCCTTGTGCAAGTAAAAACCAGGCTTGCACTTTGTGCAGAAGTCTTTGCTGAAGCAGGCCTCACAGTTATCTATCCTACACCCTGTGAAGAAACAAGAGAGACAGACGTCAGTCGGGACAGCAGACAAAACCTCCTCATCTGGAGCAGACTGAAAGGTGGGGGAGGGGATCGGCGTGAGAGAGGGATTATGGTTTGGGGAAAAGGCATTTTGATGCCCTGTGAAGCTTTTCTCTTTATAGGGGAGTGAGATATCCCAGTGCAACTTCCTCTGACATTCGTGTTGAGCCAGGGAGTGTGCGGTGTGAGAGTTTTAGAGCTGCATAGAACTCCAAAGATGTGATGACATCCGGAATGAGCAATTACCTCATCATGACCCCTTCACAGGAAAGGAAAGCAGAACATCTCCAAGCATTCAAGAATACAGTTAGAAGAAGTTCTCATTCGCTATTATGACTAAGCAAGGGCTAGCACACTTTATTAGCATAAAAGCACTACTACAATAAAATCTTTGATCATTTTTATCAGGATTGTAATATGAAATCATTATTTATGTACACAGCAAAACCTATGATTAAATCATTATTAACATTACATTTTAGCAAGTAATAAACAAGAATAAAATAAAATTTACAGTAAATAACAATAATTTGGCATAAAATCATTATTAGCATAACACTTAATTAAATGTAAAAAGAACGTATTATCAACATTATTATTACTATAAAATATTAGCAAATTGGCAATCAAATTAAAAAAACTATTTAAAGTTTGTGGCATCTTTAAAATATGTCCAAGAGTTTTACACACCAGTTTGTTATTGCGGGGACATTTCCATGCCCCTAAACATGACGTGGAACAAAAAAAATGATAACTTGCTTTACTTGTCAATCATATGGCCTCTTGGCCGGAACTTTGCCATTCAAAGAGGCAAGGTTGGCTATACAAAACTAGCAAGAACTTAGCATAAACCATTAAATCTAGACACATTTTTAACAAAAACATACCATAATATAATTTATTATTTATAACCTGAGTCATTATTAGTATAAGAATTTGACAAATTCTAAGCATAAACTTAGCATAAAATATTTGTAATGTTATAATTATGTTTAGAATCATTATAATTTGAGCAATGTTTCAGCACATAATCACGGTTGGCATTAAAAGGTCACAGTCTAGGCCTAAGTGAACAGATTTAGTCTGGAACATGATGGAGTTCTGCTGTGTTAACTTCAAGTTGGGTGGAAGGAAAAGGGGGTCATGATACTGTGAAGGAGGCAATACCGCCGTACCGATCCTCCCACGCCCCGCCCTGCCACAGCATATTAAGGGCAACGTGCCAGCATTTCATCAAGTTGTGACTCTGCAAATAGCATGTCAAGCAGAGCAAAATTACATGAGCCACACCAACAGGGCGATGCGCTGGCCTGCATAATTAAAAGGAGCCACTGAGAGCTGTCTAATTTATGGCGCTTCTTAAAAGCTTCTTCAGAGGCCCGATTGCCTGATAGGCACTGGATCTCAGATTACAGTTATCTACAACCATGTGAAGCAGGTTGCAGGTTCCACTCAGGTACATAAAGGCAACCTGTTTATGGATCATTAGCGGGAAGTTGGTAACTTTTACCGCTCTACGGGTTAGCATGCATTAAAAAGAGAAAATCTGGCACATTACAAAGAGATAAGGCTTATGCTTTAATCTTTGACCCTTTCTGGGTTTCGTGAAGGTTCTCACCATCACACCCCCCTAATTAGACCATCTCCAGCAAACCAGCCTGTCTCCTCTACTACATTCCTTCCCAACAAACGAGTCCTTCCCCTTCTTCCTTTGAACCCCTGAAGCCTCCGCCCACTTTTCCTGATCTCTCACGCTTTCTTTAACCAGTCCAAACAATCTCATGCAGAGAAAATAACACGCACACATATTGCAGTCCAACAACCATAATCACCATCATTATCACTCCCTGGCCAATGACTGTGATATGGTATTTTTTGACCTTTCACAAATTTCAAAACCAATATTTCTAGTCCTGTATGTCCTGCATGTCAAGCAACACTCCTTAAGCCTAATTACATGCACAATAGGTCCAACCTTAATATTTCTTTGCTTAATTATTAGCAGAGAGAAGACAGGAAATCAAAGGAGAAATTATGCAGGAATTTTTCAGCCAGCCGAGATCTAATTCTGCTCTGCCCTGCCAAAAGTTTCACAGGATTTTTATTCGTTTTCATTGTTATTATTATTTATCTATGCTTTTTTACAAATGTTTTCCTCACAAACATTTCACAGTGTCTTTCTTTACAAAAATAATGTACACAATCTTTAAAAAGTTATTGTTGAACACTTTTATGGAGACTAGACTCAAACGTGTTGTGCCCATATGAACAACCCTGCTTGTGTTTGCATGCATTTTGACTGCTAAGCCATGGTTGCAACAAATGTAACACACACTTAGACTGAACCGATGAGACACACAGATTAAAGAGACGAGCCTCGTTGTCTCGTAATTTCGCTGCAGGGCAAGAATGTAAAACATGCCATTCAAACAAAAAACCAAAAGTACATCTTCATCATGTCATTGTCTTTAACACCCTTGTCTTTACATCAGCCAAGACACTGGGGCAGAACTGCATCTTTTGTTTGATAAACACGTGCTCTGGCTGGTCAAGTTACGCTGTGCTGTAGAGATCTTGGCGCGAAGTCTGAGAAGAAGAAGGCCACACAGATGGATCCACTCGCTTTTGTTCCCAAAGTAATCAGAGCTCTGGGAGTCTCTATGTCCCTACATGTCCAATCTATGACAGGGAGCAACAGCTAATAAATGAGCTTTGTAACAGAAAAGCCGCCTCTGTCCTCCGCCTGATATATTGCAGTCATAGGGAGGCTGTCATCACCTTTTGGATCGCTTACTTCAACAGGGAATTGAGGAGGAAAAAACGAAAGAGCAACTATTGGCACACGACTCAGACAGTGACTGGACTGACTCGTCATGAAATGTCATTTGTCTTCCATGATCATGTGCAGATGCTGCAATATCAAAAATCGCTGCGTTGGAATATCAGTTTGGAGTTAGTAATGCTATACATGTCTAAACGTGAGCTTGGGTTCAAAAGCTTTATTCGTATCAGCGAGAAGGTTTAGATCAAAGATCTCAAACCATATAATATATCATTAGAAATGATTTTAATCATTTTAAAACTGGAGATAGCCCCTGGGCTACAAAAGAGTTGTTTCATTGAGCTGAGATGCAATGAATGTGGTCTTCTATTCCAATAGGATTAACCTTGCTGCCACTTTTCAAGGCCTAGATGATAACAGGAGACTAATATGACATAATTAAATCACTTGTTTTTGTACAGACAGAGAAATAAGGACAGACTGTGGGAATCTAATGAAACGCAATGCAAGAGGGGCAAAAATAAGCCTAAGCAGAAGATTTGAGGAAGCTGACATTGCCTACTCTGCTGAAATCTGTTGCTTGAGATTTATGTTTGTCCTTTTTTTCCACTTGGCTTTCACTGTGGTTTTCAAGTCAAGTGCATGTTGAGTTGAATCATCAAGCTTTAGGGGTGATCTAATCCTGAAAGACTTGTGGCAGGAATGCCTCTCTGCTGTGGTCTGGATGAAACAAAAAAACAATAAAGCAAATTATACTGTGGACATTTGAGCCAGTGTCATATTCAAGCAGCTGCGAACCACGTTGGCCAGGGATGTTGAAAGTTTACTTCTTTTTTAAGCAATTAAACATGTAACAGTGATTTCTTTTTCTACTAAAAATCGACTTTTAATCTTGTATGGCAGCGCCTTGTAAACAAGGGGTAAATTTGGTAACCGGTCCTGAGGTCACAGTAACCAGTGCATAGTATTTGGCAGCCATCTGCGGTGCTAAAGAGATGCCCATGCTTGTGGAGTGCTAAATACGGCCACATTTTTCCATTTCTCGTACTGAAAGTGCTTCACTGAAAGAGCCTGTCCCGTCTGACCTGCTTTGTTTATGGTGAGCACATCATGCGGTTGGCTTTCTCACACCCAGAAATGTCATTTTGCTGTGCCAGTAGGTACAACAAGCCCTCTGGGTTTTTCTTGAGGACCTTGGAGCATCTATTTGCAGCTTCCTGCAAAAGAGGAAATATTTAGATACTTAACTGTAAGTTTACCAATTGTCACCAGCTTTGTGACTTCTTTGTAAATTCCAGAACCATAAAATATTTGTGCAATCATTGCATTCAGTCCCTAGTTTTGGTAGTGAAAAAGAAATTCAGTTTCTATTACAGATGTGCAAGCCAAAATTTAATGACTTGCCAAAATACACAGGGACAGACAATTAGGTAAAACAAGATATAAGAATTTGATTGAATGTTTGGGTTTCAGTTGATTCAACTGACCTTGCAAAGATTCTTCTCAACAGGTAAGCTAAACTTTAAGTTTAAAGTATTCGTAATATGTTTGACCTTTGATTGAAACTAGTGCAATGTTCACTTCTATAGACCTGTTATAGCTGTGTTTGTGATTTTTTACTTTTGACGAACAAAAATGTATAGTTACAATAAATGACACTGATAGCTCAAATTAAAAATGTATAAATGTTATCGCATTAGCACGTCATTCCATCAAACTAAGCATCTAAATACATAAATAGCAGTAATTTACAAAAAAGCATAATGTGGTTATCAAACATTAGTGGTTGAAAGTTCAATTGGTTGGAAAGTCATTCTAAAAGCGGATGAGAAAAAGTCTAGCAATTGTTTACAGATGGGACTTGGTTTG
Source organism: Puntigrus tetrazona (assembly GCF_018831695.1). Lineage (NCBI taxonomy): Eukaryota > Metazoa > Chordata > Actinopteri > Cypriniformes > Cyprinidae > Puntigrus > Puntigrus tetrazona. The sequence goes on along the minus strand of NC_056714.1, from coordinate 22,287,828 downwards.
ATGTTTTGTGTTTCAATGCAATGATGTTCATTCATTTTAAGTGTGGCAAAAACCTATTGTTTTTTTGTAGACCACTATAATCATAGCAAAAATGACAACTATTAAAGTCTCTATAAATGTTCAGTATATTAAATTCAACTTTACAAGAGCCATCTAAATTCTAGATGACTAAACTGACCAATAAAACTCTCTGGGTTAAGGATAGGTGCACCACATACACTGTCTGGCAAATCGAATTCTCTGGTGTGAGAGAAAGGCCAACGGCAACTGTTCTTTTGTAAGTCCCAAATGACATCACTTTAACTGCAGCCCATTCTTTCCCAGACGGCACAGGACTCGTTACCTCATTGGAAGGACATATTGTGGAATTGTGTTGATTCTTTAACTACATTTGGGTATCAATTTAGGCAGCTAAAGTCCTTTCGTGTGGCTGAGGTCCACCTCGGTCCCGTTGGATTATCCAAACTACCCGTAAAACTCAGAAACTTAGGAAGGTTTCGAACACTCTTACTGAAATGCCCATTTAAAATAGTGACAAAGTAGTAATACTTGCAACAACAGAACAATAGGAACAGATTTTACAACACCAGGGATGATAAAACATAGCATAAAATTGAATGAAACAATTATCCTTGACATAGGGGGTCTCATGTGGCACATATACTAGTCCTGGATGAACTGTGATACTTGAACTACACGTCTAGGATATTGGCAATCAGAAAGCTCTAAAAAGGGTTTCCATATGAGTAAAGAGAGAACAGGGAACTTCACATGCGAACAAACAGGAGGTCATCTGGGGCCAATATCTTTTATTTAGTGGAAGGCTGCTTACTAACATTAGGCTATCAATCACGTGAAAGATATTTCATAAAGTCATAAAGTCAGCATTAAAACTCACAGCATTGCCGCCATGAAGAGAAGTATCAGTAAGCTGGTAAGTACCTTGATGGCTGTTGTAAAGGTTATGGTTGAAACTAGTCTCTGCTTGCACGTTTTATCCTAATTCTCAGCCTGGAACCTTTTCATGTGCCTGCTTATGTATCCATGAGAAAGAGGGCGTAGGGGGTTTCCTTGTGGTGACACTCAAAGACTAAAAATGTAAAAGGAGAAAAGGAGGGTTCAAGATGGATGAAGAAGAGGCCTTTCACTTGACAACCTGTAGAAAACTGATGGTATCATTGCACCATTTTTCTCTACATTCAGAGACTCTTTTCTTGCATTTATTCCTCCTTCTTACTTCCCACACTCTCTTTTTATCTGGTTAGCTTCAGTGGTAGGCTGCAGCAGTGTTTGGGAGCAACTAACCAACAGCAGAGAGGCTACTAATTTATGTCATATTTTATTGCGCGCACAGTCAAACAATCAAGTAATGATTAAAGATGGTTTCCAAGTAAGTTTTGCTCAAATAATGCCATCAAGACCAATTTATTTTGGCAAGCTGTTTCATTTGGATGGTTTCTCTTACAAACTGGAACTCCCTGCTTTTTTAAATGTTCATTTTTTCAATTTAGCAATAAAAGCTAAATCTAGATTTTTGCTTTTTCAATAATTGCATTTAGCTTGTTTGTCAGTTTGTTTTATTTAATTGCATTTAGTGCAAATTTAGGTGTATTAATAAACTAAATATGATGTTGTTTAACTATGATATCTTACTGTGTTTTTGTGCTAGAGAAATTTTGCTCTTAAAATAAATTCTGGGATAAAATGGAATATCTGTCTTTGTTTCCTCACCCTTGTGTTATTCTAAACCTGAATGAGTTATTAATTGTATTATTATTTAAATATGATTACAGTATTTGTTAATAATTAGAATTTGCTTTTATTTTTTGTATTTTTAAATATTTAAATGTTTTGTCATTTATTCTATTTATTATTTTCGATTTCTAGTTTTTCATGTATTATTTATATTTTTATTTCATTTCTTTTTTTTTTTTAATCTAATAGTTTCAGTTACTGAAATTTCTCCACCTGAGGCAGGGACTCCCCACCAACTGTTTTCTTTAATTGTTGGCCCTTTGTTTTTGGTCCTGTTCATTATTTTTATGGACAGGATGTCTAGGTGCAGCCAGGATCTCATCTTTCCTTTTTGCGGATGATGTTGTCTGGTTGGCTCCATCAAACCAGGTGATTTGCAGACGAGTGTGAAGCGGCTGGGATGAGAATCAGCACCTCCAAGTCTAAGGCCATGGTTCTCAGTCAGAAAAGGGTTGCTTGCCCCCCTCGGTTTGGTGGAGGAGTTGAAGTATCTTCACGAGTGATTGAAGGATTGAAGGATGGAATGAGAGATCGGTGCAGCTTCTGCATTAATGTGGTCGATGTACTGGTCTGACGTGGTAAAGAAGGAGTTCACCTCTAGATTCACTGGTCGATCTATGTTCCTACTCTCACCTATGGTCATGAGCTTTGGATTATGATGGAAAGGATAAAATCCCAGATACAGGAAGCCAAAAGTGGAGTTTCCTCCACAAGGTGGCTGGGCACTCCCTTAGAGATAGGGTGAGGTGCTCGGTTACTCAGGAGAAGCTCGGAGTAGACCTGTTGCTCCTCCACATCGAGAGGAGCCAGCTGGTAGCTCGAGCATCTGTTCTGGATGCCTCCCGGATGCCTCCAGGGGGAGGTTTTCTCTGCATGGAGGAAGTGTCTAGGCAGAGGGAAGTCTAGGCATCCCTGCTTAAACTGTTGCCCCTGTGACCCAATCCCGGATAAGTGTAAAAAATGGATGTATGAATGGAGTTTCAGTTACCAAAAATAAATAAATAAATACTGCTACGGAACTCCAAAATTAAAAAAAAAAATTATGAAAGAACCGTGATGAAAGACCCCATTAACTGTCATTGGGTCTACTTTATATTAAGTGGTGTTAACTACTTTACATTTAAATTAATAATTTAGTGTGCAAACATGTTTTTACATTGTACCTCAATAATAAAAAAATACATTAAAAATACCTGCATCTAATTACAGCTGTAATTCATTCCTGTAATTACATTTGTAATTACACTGTTGACCCATCCCTTAACCCACCCTTAATTCTACCCACACCACCAAAACCTGTCCCTAACCATGCCCATATCCCACCCTAATAACAGCAAAAGTGTTTTGCAATGCAATATGAATACAACCTTTAGTACCTTTAGCTTATTTTTTATGTAAGTTTTTTTTATGTAAGTACATAGTAGTTAAAGTGGAACCAAAGGAAGTCATTGACATAGGTGTGAGCAAATGATGACAGAATTTTTATTTTAGGTGAACTATGTCTTTAGGCCAGTTGTTCAGTCTTATAATTATTTATTTAAATATATAAAAGATATAATTTAATTCACAAACAGCTTTTCTTGGCAACAAAGTAAGCTTAATCTCCAAGTTCAGAATAGAAGAGAAAAACAAGCCTTTCTTCTTCTCATTCGGGATGCTTGGGTCACGCACATGATGCTCGCCAGAGGTAGGTCAGAGTGTTCAATCTGGTGAGAGGATTTCAAAAGCGTGCGACCCCACCCCACGGCTCCATCGGAAGAGTCTGCACTGATGTAGTGCAAACCTGTCTCCTCTTTGCCTTTGTTTTCACTCAGGCCTGACGATTCTGCAAAGCATTCTTAAACGAGATAGGATCACACACACACTTAGGGTCTAATGATAAGCAGCTGCTGCTTAAGTGATTTCAGAGCCTGTTTTTTAAAAACATGATCAACTCCAATGTAATCCACCGTTCCAGGCTCTTGGAAGAACGTAGTGCGCTGAAAACCTGGACAAGAGAGAAGACGAAAGCGACTTTGAATGGCTGTCATGTGTTCAAAATCGTTCCCAGTGACCTGACGATTAGTTCTTGCACTAACCCTGATAGAACATCCCATTATGACTGACAGACATGAAGAGCTTAGTGAAGAAGACAGAAAAAGCATAACTTAAGGAGGGGGGTCAAATGCGAAGCTGGATTACAAAGTCATAACTGAAACAGCGATCACATCAAAGTAGGCTTTGCGAGGAGATTTGATGCTACGTGACAATGTGAGGTTTTGTTCTGGGAGAAGTTCTCCATGAAAGGAATCCAGATTAACTGGCCACATATCAGTATCATTTAAAATCAAAATTCACCCAGGACAACGAATGGTTGGAGGACACAGTCTCAGAAAACAACATGCCTCTTTCCTTTCTCCACAGCTGAAGAACTTACAAAATGTAGGTTGATGAATTTGATTAGCAGTTAAGAAATGGAAAACTCTGTAATGCTAAGTAGCCTCAACCGGTACAGCCAGTTTATGGTAAATGAGGCGTTTAAATGTTTCCCCTCCTCCTCTTTTGATAAAATTGGCAGATAAATCTGTATCAAGTTTGCTGAGTGAGAATAGACTGATTTTTATACAAGGGTGTCTGTACAGCATCTGGGTTTATTAGTATTGTAGGTCCTGACACACTCCTCTGAGGTTTTAAGTCTGTCTGTCAGGAGTTTGGCTTAACAATCCAAAGAGTTAGAGTTTTGTTTTCACATGAAACACAAAGCCAACACCTCAGGCTTTTCACTTAACCTCAAAGGTCCAGAGTGTCTCAGGCCTGGCGCAAATGTTAAAATAAGGTTATAAAATACAGGGCATGGAAGGAAACTGATACACAATTCCAATAGGACTATTATATTGCTCTTTCAGACAAATATAAGAATTTTGTATTGCTGTTGTTTCTTGACATCCATGAGTGACATCCAACAACTAACTACTCAATTAATGAAATCGAGTAAATGTCTTCCTGTGTTTATTTAGAGAAACATACGCATAGACTACACTTCAACACAAAGTAGTTGATACAACTAGAACTGCTGGATGTTGTTGTGTATTTAATTATGTCACCATGTTCTCTTTATGTGTCTGATCAGGATCAGGTGAAACAGGCTTAATTATACAGGACATCACTAATTGTTGCATTTACAATGAAATGTAAGTTGCGAAAAGTAGTGTTTCAAGGGACTTACATGATCAGAAAGTCTTTAAACCACTAAAAGCATATGGAAAATGCTGGGGGAAAGGTCAATATGCAAAGTCATAACTTTCCAAATTAACAGATTTGTCAGTTCACTCAAAATAAATTTACAAGCTACAAGCGTTTTGAACATCAAATGCATGGCAGTATTCCTTCACTTAATGTATTCACAGTACGTGACCACATAAATAGATTTTTACACAGCTAAGCCCTCTCTCAAATCCATGCTAAACCAGCATGTCTGTGCATTAGCATCTACACACCAGCGCTACGAAACGGGCAGTGTGTGTGTATGTGAAAGGGAAAGTGTAGGATCTTACTGGCGCACATGTTGATCTCTGTCCCGCGCATGCCATAGTAGCCTGAAGGACAGGCATGGAGACACTCGCCATACTGCCTCATCCTCTCCCTCCTCAGGAACAGGAAGAGCTTGGGTTGGCAGTTCATACACCCGTTGTCCTTGGAACACACCGAGCAGCCTTTACAGATGGGATAAGCTCCATAGCTAGCTGCAATGAAGCAAGACACAAAAAAGATACATTTATCAGCTAATAACACCAAGTAACATCTTCATTTGCCAACACTCTTCATTTCTTTAACAAGTCACTTGCTATTTCAGTAAATCATTAGTGATAATTGATCACTAAGTAAAAATAAAATACCGCATTCATTACTGTGTAAAGAAATTAAGTGCTACAATGCATTTAAAAAGCAAGTTTACTGAGTTTACATTTGTTGTAAAATATAAGATTGTCTGTATTTCCCCTTGCATGCAATCTGTCTTCTAAATAGGTAAAATCTGACATTTTCATGCAAATGTGTTTTGAATAGTAAATCAATACATATGCAAAAAACATTCTTAAGCTTTTGAGTTTTGGAGGAAGACGCTGAAGTACATGAAGACTGCATCCTGTATGGATTTAATATTAATATTAATTATAATACTTTGCTTAAATACAGGACAACTGGCAACTTTAATCTTGGCCTAGTAAGGATATACAGAATGTACAGTAAGTAGCAAAGGCAAAAGCGCACATTTTTACCAAAACAACTTACTGTACACTTACTGAGGTTAAGTGCCTCACTCAAGGGAACATGGTGATAGCTCATGCCTTGTGTCTTGCAACCGAACCAGCAACGTTAAGTTGTAAACCACTACACCACAGAGCAAGCTAACTGCAAAGTGCTCTGCTGAACGGTTAAACGTGTGCCGCTATAGAACTGTCACAGACATTTTCATTGACACATAAAACTTTCACTGACTAAAGAAACTGTCATTACTGTGACACTAGCGAGGCCTGACGTTTTTGCAGAGGAAACCATTTTCAATGTGAGCAGCACCGTGATTTGATTCAATGCTCAACTCCTGTATGTAGAGTTCAGACAGCCGCTGAAAGCCCAAAACCGCATTGACTCTGAGCAGGATCATGTTGCTGGTAGAAGACAAAAGAGCCAGTAACGACCATACCGTTTCACAATAAAGGTCTCTTAATGTAAGTTCCTTAGCGTCCTCTTTACAGGAAAATGTCCTTGGGCGCACACAATAGCTGCAAACCAGAGACATTGCTATTGATTGAAGCCAAGTTTTAAATATCACAAACCAAGATAGAGTGTCTGAACTGGACGACCCACCACAATGCTTTATAAAATATCATGCACTTTGCTGACCTTTCCCATTCCCTTTTTCCCATAATTTTTTCTTCAGTCTGAATAAATAACTGAGAATTAAATTTCAGCATGGCTGATAAAAATTTGCTGTTTCACATAATAAGTGCCATTTATAAACGCTTTCTTCAATATTATACAAGAGACAGCTTCAAGAGAGATGGACAAACCAAACAAGAGGAATAAAGGTTTGCTATTTAGCACAATTAACCTTCTCAACTTCTTCATTGTGTCTCAGTCTGCTTCTTGATTGAGCCATTTGTAGTCAATGTATCATTGTCCTTAAAAGTTTGCTACCTTGAAATTCCAGAATTCACCTTAAAATCAAGAAGCAGTGAAAGGTCCCTGTTCACTTAATGTAAATGTTGGCATGTTTATGTCAATGTTCAGCTGAATGAGGTCTCTCCTAGTCCTCAAAACTAAAGATATACGTAGTTGCGCAATAAAACACAACCTCATGCTTTAATGTTAATGTACCATTTCAGATTTGATAAAGGCCTGAAATTATTACTTAAAAACCACTTACTGTTTTTGATCAGAGGACTAAATATGTGATCAAAGACACAGTACAAGATTCTGTTTTATACAACATGCAACTACTTTTTTATCTGTTGTAATAGAGGTAGTTCTTTAAAGAAATTATTAATGTTAAATTATTCAAAAACATCCATAATCATCAAACAAAATTTATGTTATCTATATTCCACACAGGCAGTATTGTGCTAATCAAATTCACACTGTAACAATGCACTGCTGGCAATCATCTGGTCTGTAACAAAAAGCTTAAGATTAGGATGCTTACATAAATACATAGATTTTTTTTTTTTATGCGAGTATCATGCTGTTTTCATGGTAACAAAAAATATACAACTTTATTGTGTAGCTTGTTGCATGCCACGTGACCTGTTTTTGTGATGAGGAAATGATCTGGACACATTTTTTCCCAAACCACACGTAAAGACATATGGTATACAGTTTGAACATGTTTATAGAAACCTGACATTCACCGTAAATTGGTAAAAATCTCCCCAACTCAGCCCACACACTTCAGACCTGATTGCGATCGTAGTGCAGAGAACAGGCGGAAACTAGGACTGGCGTGAGGTTGGAACTTCAAAAAGTTGAGAACTATCAGAGTGTTTCCCTTATTGAATTTCCCTAATTGAGGGTGGTATGGCAATATCACAAACCGTTTTCCCTTTTCCTTAATCATAGGGGTGTTATTTCTTTCATCCCACTGTCAGAGCTGTTTCAGCAAAGCCTTGCGGCAGTTAAATGATTTCTTTAACTGCTGCTGTCAACATGAGCTTGAACAACAGGATCGACCTTGAATGATCGAATCAGTGCATCGATTGCCTGGCACTGCAGTGCCGTTTCCCTCGTTGCCTTGCGTTTGGTTGTTACCAACTATACCGAATGACATTCAGACCTTTATTGATGGGATTGTGCTCTCACTGGTCTAGCAATTATCAATGGAAAAAGTATGAGACGTAAGATGCTTTTTGCCTCATTCGAGATTTTTGGATCAGCAGCATGTCTGAGGACGGCTTTCCCAGCTCCAACCACAGGCATGTCAAAAAGGAGGCTGGGATCTGGTGTGTCTAGGGCAAGGGTGTCCAAGAGCCACCCTTGAGGGCCCAGTGCTTCCACATTTTACGGAAATCTTTTCACCGCCAACTGATTTATACCTGAAGCTATGACTGGAGTCTTCCATTCCGCATCGTATTTTCATCAATTCATAGAGGGGATCAAATTCAAGCTCTAAGCCAGAAAATATGATGGCTTTCCAATATCACTGTCAAATTGGGTTTTAAAGAGACACTGGGACCCAAGAGGGGAAGCAAACAAGAAATAGTGCCTCAGTGGGACTCTATTCATATTCTGCATTCAACTCTATTTATACTTGAACTAAATAGAAATTAAAGTTATGTCAAAATTATTATTGCATCTTATTTGTGCAGCAATTTGCCCTCATCATTTAACTGAAAAAGCCATCCAAGAAAAACCAAACGATCCGAGTGGCTTTCATACATGTAAACAACATCTCCGGCTATGTTTTTAAGTCACTCTAAAATGTTAATTATGTATGTCGGTCTGGCAGAATTTTGAGTTCTATGTAAATTACAGTGGATAAGGCTAATTTGGCTGTTAAGAGTGCTTTTTGTTCCAAGAGTCATACCAAAATGAGCTTTAAACTTTACCAAGTCTGTCATGTTAACCTGCTGAAGTGTAACTTACACTGTCAAGCATGTATTATGGAACTAAAGAAAGTTTTTTTTCACATTTATAATTTTAGCATCCACCACAAATCCACCGCTAAATTGACACCAAAATAATACATCGAGCTTACACAAATTACACAAATTTGTTTACCATTATTAATACTTTAATAATACAAACAGATATGCTTCTCTCAAAAATGTCATTTCTGTATGCCTTTCTTTCAAAACTTTAAAGTACCCACACCAAAAAATGCAGACATTTTCCTAAATATCTCCATTTGCATTCCACAGAGGAAAAAATGTCATACAAGCTTCGAACAATGAGGGTAAATCACAAATGTTTAGGTGAACTATTCTTTTTAGTTAACTGTTGATATGTGTGTTATCAATGGCAGACAATTTACTATACTGTAGGCCAGGGTTCCTCAAATCTTACCCTGGAGGTCTATTGCACTGCAGAGTTTAGCTCCAACCCTGATAAAACTCACCTACCTGTGATTTTCTAATGATCCTGAAGACACTGATTAGCAGGCTCAGGTGTGTTTGATTAGGGTTAAAGAAAATGGATCTCGAGGTCCAGATTTGAGGATCACTGCTATAGGCTGTACTCAATTGATCCTTAAGATTAGAATCAAAATCACATCCTGGGAAGAAAACAACAAAATTGAACTGAAGTAGACCGGATGCATGCAATTATTATTAATAATAATGCTGAAACTCAAACTCCGCAGCAAGAACTTTCTTCATTTAAATGGAGCATTTGATAGCCCCTGTTAGCCACGTGCAGTAATATGAGATGGACTGTTTAACACATTATATATTATAATGGATTATCACACTTCATAATCAATACAATTATGTAGCTTTACACCCATATTCAGTAATAAAATAGGTTGCAAATGCATTTTGACCTGACAACCTGGGCACTCTATGAGCTGCTCTTTCCCATAACAAAATGTTTCACGAAACCAAAATACGCAAGTGCTTTCATTCATCATGCATTAAACGATCCATCTACAACCTAAACAACTGTTCTTACAAAGGCCCTGTCCTCTTTGAACATCTGTGCTAAAGACATCACAACAATTCCAGTTTACTGCAGTCTAATCAGAAGACAACACAATTTTCCTGCAAACTGTATAGAGTGTGACATTGTTTTGTGTAAAAGAGCCAGCAAACAGTTCGGTCACACTGTCTCCACCATTTGCTGTCAGCCAAGCATGAGGTTATGTGAGGGAACTCAAAAGCAGCAGTACGAATGGATTAGAGGTGAATTTCTTGATTTGTTGGGGGAGCAAAAAGAAGTGTTGTTTCTCTTTTGAAGATGTTATTTAGTTCTTAGCTGTGTTTTCATTTCTTTCCCTTATCCTCTCCATCATTCGCCACATTTTTTTATGCGCACTTACTTTTCTCTCTCATCTATAATCGGCACATCCCTGTTGACATCATCTCTCAGGAACATCAAATGACAGGTACGGCATCCATCTGCTGACAAATATTCATCTGCAGACAACAGTGCAATGAAATGTAACTTAAAAGGAGTGAAATCTCTGTCCAACAATAATCTGTGCTAGTTTCACCGTGCCCAGTTTCTGTGGGGAGACTGTGGTTCATTCAGGTAAACGCAAAATTCTTGGTCCTTCATTCATGCGAATCACAAGCTCATAACACAACATATGACGGCATTGTTGGAGTGTGTTGCCTTCATTCAGCTTTGGCTGGCTTTGTTTTGAATCCTGATCAACAGTAATTACAGTGTGAGTGAGATCCAACTGAAAAAAAAACTGTCTAAGGTATGTTTAAAGACTTTCAAACAACCGTGACGTTCATCGCCTTGGGCCGGCAGAGCTGGGAAGAAATAGCAAACCCCCGCCTCAAACAAACACTGCCAACAACTTCCAGTGATCTCTCTTTCTCACACTAACAAATGCCTATGACATCATCCCATGACATCATTCCTGTCTCTACAATTTTGATGATATCATGCGTCATGTGATATGTCAAGATTCAAAAGCAGTAAAAAGTCCAAATACAGAAAAAACTATAAAACGGGAAGAGGAAACCATGAAGAATCATAGTATCTACAACACTGAGATTAATTTGATCTTCGTCCAACTATTCAGAATAGTTTGAAAGACTAACAGGAGATTATTCTTTGTACGTCTTCGCACATGACAAAACACTACTGCTACATTTAAGTGAAAATGGGATCATTTACAACTGAAATTGCAAAATTTATGTTTTTTGAGACATAGGTTGATATGTTAGAACACTACTATATATATATATATATATATATATATATATATATATATATATATATATATATATATATATATATATATACTTTCACTATTAATAATTTTATATGCTTTTGTCATTTTTATTTGATTTTTAATATTTTGTAGCTTTAATTTATTTTTATTTCAGTTGTAGTCATTTTAGTACCTCAGCTCAACTTCAGATTGAGATAGTTGCCAAGCATACATTTCTACATTTTTTTTTTCAGTTTAAGTTTAAGTTTAATTATTCTAATATTTACATTTTAATTTATTTCAGCTTTATTTCAATTTGCTAAAATATTTTTATTTAACAACACTGCTTCAAACCACCAATCGAAATCCACCACACTGATCTATCAGAGCACAAAGTAATAAAATGTGATCCAATATACTAAGACCATTCAAAGTTCAAAGCTGTTATTGAGCAATAAGCTTCACATTACTGGGAATGAAGTCAGTCTTCATCGCCTGGCTTGTTTTAAAATTCTGTCATTATTTACTCATTGTGTCATTCCAAACCTGTATGAACCTTCTTCAGTAAAATACAAAACGAGATGTTAGGCTAAATGACAGCCTCAGTCACAATTCACTATTCAATTGTAATCTCCACTTGTGGAAGGAAGACAGCCATATGGCTTTGAAACAACATAAGGGTAAGTATTTTTGGGTGAACCATCCATTTAGAATCAGAAACGCTTGCATCTTACAATGGAAAAGAAACTGCGAGTATGTAATAAAACTTTCAGATCATCCACTAAAAGTGTGCCAGTCCCCACATTGTTCCACATGGTTGAAGACAGTACATGGAAAACTGCATCAATCCACCCGCATTTGTTGCATCTGACTTTATTTGTCATGGTCATGGGTATGGAAATCACACTTTGCTGAAGATTAGTACACCAGAGCCAGAATGGTGGTATATGGCAAGAGTATGTTTTGCTCTACAGGCACATTTCTCCTCCAATTTAGCAGAAAATATGCTGGACTTCACCTCTGACTACTTTGCAGCTGGAAATAGTCAGGATTCAGGCCTCCATGTCCCCCCCCCAACTCCAGTTTACTTTAACAGATTGTACTGTATGCATATGTTTACAATTTAGGGCAATCCCATTACTTATAATGATTCTGCACCATGTGTCTGAGCAAACACATTTGTTTCACTGCACTGGCTTATTAGCTTAGTGAGAGTGTTCCTGTGATACAGGCCCGGGAGACATGGCAAGCACCGATAGGTTTGTTGATTGGATCACTGCGATTGAATCGGTGGCCTTGATATCAAAACATACCTTGTAAGCTCGGGCAGCTGGTACTGGTGTTAGCGTTTGCTTGCAGTTGGCGCAGGACAAAAAGGGATTCAGAGGACTGGAGGGCAAACCTGCTGACGTGTATGCTAATACCCTGGCATGGCTTTTTAGTCTCAAGAGAGATTGTAGAGCGCTCACACACATGGACTGATTATTGTTGACTTGTTGCATTCATTCAAGTAGTAATAAATCTGGTTATTTTAGGTAGCCAATCATTTCAATTCAGTCTCTAAATCTGAGCTATAGTGTTCCCTCATTGATGAAACATTTATACATTTATTTATATAACTTTTATTAACCAAAAGGTTGTAGGTTCTATGATACATGAGAAAAAAAAGTTTAAAATAACTGTAAAAATAAATAAACATTTATACATTTATTTATATACTTTTAATAAAGGTTGTAGGAATATGAGAAAAAAGTTTAAAATAACTGTAAAAATTATAAATGACATAATATAATTAATAATAGGAATATTTTAAAAGTAGGTTATAAATATATAAGAATTATATATATATATATATATATATATATATATATATATATATATATATATATATATATATATATATATATATATATATATATATATGTGTGTGTGTGTGTGTGTGTGTGTATCTCTTTGTATAGGTAGATATTCTACAAATCTTATTCAGAAATTTATATAGTTACACAATTATGAATAAAAAGCCATACTTGTTGGATATCCTGTTTAACTCTGAATTATATACCATTAATAGCAAAATGTCCATTTAAAAAAAATTTAATTTTAAAGTACAATGAACTGTTGTTCATATGCTTAAAGTATGATATGATGCACGAAAAAAGACTGTTTTACGTGTGAACCAAAGATGTGCAGGTGCTCTATAGGGTGCAAAAGGCAATCTGTCATGACAGGCTATGTGTGAGAAGATATGCTTTATGTTTCTGCACAGCTCACTGTTTTTTTGGAACGGAATTTGGAAGTCAGCAACTTTTTCCACTCCATGAATTCTTCTTCTGTTATATTCTCAGGTTTCTAGAGAAGAGGTGAGGTGTGGGTATGAGAAAATAAAGGAAAGATACCAAATAAGAAGACAATGTATTTATTAATCATTAATTAGTTTACATTTCTTAAAATGTTTGTTTTTTTTGGACTGGTTAAATTATTTAAAAGACCTTAAAGCATGATAGCAGTGTAAAGAAAGTGGTACAGAAGCAAACACAGGAGGGTGGTGGTGGAGAGGGTGGAAAGTGGAACAGTTAAAATTAGCACACCTGTTGGTAATTTATCACACATAAACCTCACACCTCATTTTCACACCTGTGGCACAATGGGTTCTGAATCCCGCAATTCAGTCACACATGCTGTTCTACACACATGCTAAGGAGCTAGCAGTGAGTTCCCTGCATTGAAAAAGAGCAACAACATGGCCAAAGATCAGAGAAACAGCGTGCTTGGGATTTTTTCACACCATTGAGCATTAGTGGACCTAACAAGACCCTTCTTTTCCACCTGCCAGTGATCCAATCTCATGACGCTTCATAATAATACCACTGCAGTCTTACAATCCAATACAGTTAATGTATTGTAAAGTTATTCGAGAGTGCCTTTTCAGCCAAAAACTTGCATATCATTCAAAAATCTGTATGAATTAAATGGAAAAAGAAGATATGTCAAAGAACACTGGGGTCCATACAACACCGGGTAGACTTTAATGGGGAAAAACCTCAGACATTTTAAAAATCATTTCCTTTGGCATTTGACCAAAAAAAAAGTCAGGAACGTTATACAGGTTTAGAAGAACATAGTGGTAAAATGAAAGGGCTGCCAATTATGCATTTTACCACCACTCACACAGGAATTAGAACAAAAAAAATCTACACTTAGTTGTCAACTAAGGTCCCAGAAGCCACTAGGGGGCTTTAAAAATCAAATTTCAAATTAAAAAAACTATTTCAAAAGCGGCACCTAGTGGCAAAGAATGAATTTGCATTTTTATTCAAACCAATGCAAAAAGGCCAACAAGTAGACAGGCAATATGCTAATGTTTCACGCTGAAGTCAGTATAAAACAGCGTTTCAATGATTCAGAGTCGACTCTTTCTTTTCAGAGACAATACCTTTATAAACGGTACACTTTCAGATTTACGGCGCAGATTTTGCAGGATGTTTTCATTCATCTAGAGCCGTGTTACACACTGCATGTAATTAAAAAAAATCCATACCGGGCACTTTAATTTACTCTGTCAGTAACTGTTGCTTATTATTTAAAGAACCAGGATTCCCACAGTTCCCCAAACCTTTACGAGGAAGCTTCATTTTAAGAGTGATTTCCAGACTTGGGTGAGTAATGTAAAGTAATAAAACGCAATAGAATATATGTCCTTCTAACAAAGCCAAGCTCTAAAAAATTGTTGGCCTCTAAATCAAAAAGATTGAGAACTAATGCACATGGGTGGTATTGGTGGTATTTGGTGTGTTGCTTTGCTACCCACTGGTCTAAATGATATTCTGGTAGAGATGAGTCAGTTCTGTTTTTTTCTTTCATTTTATCATCTATCAGCAGAAATTTAGTTGAATCTCTTGGAAAAGTAATAGCACACCTCTTCTCAAGCTATACAGTTTGAGGAATCATTCAGATTCTTAACATAACAGATAATTTACCCGATAAGTTTAATAAGTTTTGAAAACAGTTAACGGGTTATGAATGCACATAAAACTGACCCACACATACATATACAGGCACACTATCCCGCAGACCTCCCTCTAAAACTATTGTTTTGCCTTCACGCCTGACTCTGTGCTATGCTGGGAACATGAAAGGTATTACCTCATTAACCCTTTAACGAGACCTCTTCTCCACCTCCCTGGCAAAACTCTTCCCTACCAGGCCAGATCAGAAGTGATCCATAAGGTCAAAAGTGGAGAGCACCACGGGGGTGGCAGGGAGAAACATGCCGAGGAACCTCATATGGCCCCAACCACTGAGAGAGGACTTCAAAGCCCGATGCCCAAGACTGAGTCTTCTACTCCATAAATAGCTGCAGCAGACCCTCCAAAAACTTCTATTGAGCTAATTAAGCAAAAATTCAACAGGATACCACGCAACACCCATGCCATCGACTTCAAAAACGGCATGAATACGATCAGCACAAGCCTGAAAATAACAAAAACAGGTTCTACAGTTGCGGTTTCCTGCACACATGGGTGGCACAATGTATAAAATCTGCGTGTATTGTTACAAATTTGTCAAATCCCTGTGAAAACCTGGCAAGCGAGGACATGCCAGAGCACTTCCAGATACAAATGAACACCAGGGCAGGGTTTTATGTAATGGCCGCTCGTCTCATCTGCTCCCCAGGGCAGAGCTTACACTAAAGAGCTCTGTGATAATCACTCAACTTCAACCTCTTCTTGCTCTTACCAAAACAGACCTGTCTGGCAGCCAGATACATCTCAGATACGGCCCCTGTACGGCCCCGTACTCCCATAAACACGTTGGCCACATCATGCAACTTTCTTCTTTTGCCTTTGAGAAATTAAAGTGGTGTTGATCTCGACCAAGACGTTTTATGCTAAAAATGTTTATTTACAAAATGATAATGCATCATTGTAATCGCTGTAAGATAAATGAACTATATACAAAACATTAACATATCACAACCTACACTACTGTTTAAAGTGATTTCTTTTTTATTTTACAAAGAAATCTGAACTTTTATTCAGAAAGAAGACACTAAATTGATCAAATAAATTTGTCACTGTCACTTAATTATTATAAAATACTTTTATAATATTACATATATATTGTTCATTTGAACTCTCTGTTCATCAAAGAAAAAAAGGATGACGGTTTGCATAATAATTACAATAATAAGCATATTAAAATGATTTCTGAATATTTGTGTGATGCTGAAGACTGTTAAAAATGTGAATAATATTTTAATAATATTTATTTAATAATATTTAATATTTTAAAATAATATTTATAAATATTTCTGTTTTACTGCATTTTGATCTTGTAACTTAACCACAAACTTTTTAATTGTAATACACATTTTCAAAAAAAAAAAAATATATATATATATATATATATATATATATATATATATATATATATATATATATATATATATATATATATATATATATATATATATATATATATATATATATATCGTGTTAGTTAATAGATAAATGAATGTTAACAAATGACAGCTTATTTTAAAGTGTTACTAGGAAATTGTTTACTTGAAGAAATTGCATTTAGAAGACTAAAACTGACTTGAATGAATATGACATAATGAATAAATCTATAAAAACATAAAGGCAGACTCTTGTGCATGTAAATTAGAATGACAAACTTTAACTATTACTGGAGTGTCGCCACCAAAGCCATTACTAGCACATGAACATGAAAACTACATGTGACCCCTGCCTGTGGATACCTCCAACGTACCGTCCTCTCTGTGACAGCTGTTTACACAAGAGAAGACGGTGTGCTTCTGAGGTCTGGCTCTGGTTCAGATAAAATAATACACAGTTGAAGTCAGCCAAGATGTAATACAAGTGGATAACGGAGAGGATGAAAAAAGGAGGAATTTGTGAAATGTACAAGGATATTTTCTCTTTCCCCTCCTCCCTAACCTTTCCTTTACCATTCTCCCCCGCCTGGCCTGACCCCCTCTAAATATCTGCTACTCAGCTGGAAGTTAAAGACAAATGGAAAATAAAGGAACATAAATAGAGATATACTGAAGTCGCACAATGCATAAACTCACCACAATTGAAGTCCTCTGCGTTCTGAAACTGAAGAGTCTGAGGTATGCGT
The DNA here is from genome assembly GCF_018831695.1 of Puntigrus tetrazona. Lineage (NCBI taxonomy): Eukaryota > Metazoa > Chordata > Actinopteri > Cypriniformes > Cyprinidae > Puntigrus > Puntigrus tetrazona. The sequence goes on along the minus strand of NC_056714.1, from coordinate 22,270,574 downwards.
TTGAAGGCCACATGCACATTAAAATCATAACTCAAGCTTGTGAATTTCCCCAAATTATGGGCAACAGATTACAAAGCACAAAACAGGGCTTTTCTCCCTCAGTTGTTTCCTATTTAGGTGACACAATGCCAGACTACATAACATGCATGTACACAAACCAGCATCAGCAAAGACAAACGCAAAAAAACGTTCTACAATAACTGCTGCAATACTAGACTGAAACTTGCTGTTATCACACAGCTCATTGGGAAAACCTGATTCTGATTCACCGTTTGGAAGTCAATTTTTCTTATATTTATAAAATAACAATGTAACATTATGTCATAACACAATGACTTTACCTTACAAATTTAACTGCAAGTATTTAACATCAATATATACAATTAAATTACAAAACAATTACATAAGACTCCGCCATTTGGGGTTGTTGTTTTTTTTTTTATAAAGACTTTTGTGCATTTAATGATCAAAAATACTGTAAAAAATAAAAACTATTAAAAAATGTAAATTTCAGAGTATTTCTAATTTAATATATTTTAAACTGTTATTTATTCTTGTGATGGCAAGGTAGAATATTTTGATTTCCTTCAGAAATCATTCTAATATGCTGACCTAAGAGGCATTTCTTATTATTATCAATGTTAAAAAAAAGTTGTGTTGCTTAATATTTTTGTAGAACTATGATACATTTCTTTATTTTAAAAAAAATACTAAAAAGTACTTTTTAATAGTGTGAGCTACTGCGTACCTTAGATCAGTAAAAGTCTTTTTTCTCTTGTGAGAACCAATACCTCTGTCTGTGAGAGAGAAGTTATAAACCATGTTAGTGACGGCATGATAGTAATGAAGTTAATTGAGCATTTTATACTCCTAGCCATAACAAATTCATAAGATTGACACAAAATCGCCCATTCATTTCCCATTTCCCATTGCAAAAAGCACACAGCGTATTATTTAATAGAGAACAGAATGTTTTGAAGACCTTTTTGTTTAGTTCTGTTGCATTAAGCGAGGTCGCATATGACTCACGACTCCAAACAAATGCGCTGATTACAGATACATGTTGGCTACTGCTCACTAACCGCTGACACTCACTTTCTCATCAACGGCTAGTGACCCTTGAGGACCTCTTCACATCTGAGATGCATGTTGAATCCTCACAGAAAGAGAGGGAGGGCGGGAGAGAGACAAAGAAAGACAATGAGCTTAGCGCCAGGGCAGTATAATGACTACCATGCCTGGCCTTGATTAAAACCACACCAGGGCTTCTGGGTTGCACAGGCAGGCAGCAGGCAGGGTGTCGACCTCCCTTCCAAGTTCTAAGAAAGTCCAGACGTCCTCGACCCAGACCCACAATGAAGACGGGCACAATGACAGGGCAAAGGGGACGAGACCCAAGCTCAATCCACGGACAAATTACAAGCGAGCGGTGTAGCTTTATTGCCCCTGACCGGTTCACTTCCGCACCATACTGAAAGCAAGGCGTGTGGATGGCTGGTTTGATGTGGTGTGGATGCGTAATTAGAGGTCCTATCAAGCGCAGGGGAACAGAGGAGGCCTGTCCATCTGTCGGGTGTTAGTGGGATGGGGAGGGGGAAACGGCAGCCCATTGCTCCCCCTTGTTGTTGTTCCAGCGATTTGTGTAGGCGTGGATGTAAATATCCATCAGAGCCGGAGACAGACCTCACACGCCTGCTTATGTATGTGTGTTTCTGTCTGAGGAAGCCTCTAGAGCTCACGTTACAACAAGGCCTCAGCAATCGATTCGGAGTAGGTACAATAGGAGGCCTGCATACACCCGGACCGACGGCCTTTCGTGAAGAACGAACATAAATGCGGTACAGAGTAGAGCCTGGCAAGACCTGGGAATACAGAGAGCCAACTCAAGGCAGTTCGATTTCTCCAACCCTTCCAAAGCACTTTGAACCACCAATTAAATTCTTCAAAATGTCCAGCACACTCAACTGACACTCCATTACCCTGTCTGTGCTCTCCCGTCCTTTCTCATATAGCTGGATCAGTATGGGAGGGGTGGGTGATTCATATGGAACTGCATGGTGCAAAAGAACAGCATGGTTTCTCTACATTTACACACTGTTTCAAAAAATGTACTAAACTTTTTCACTGCCTACACTTTTAATAAAAATAAAGGTGCTTAATAGGTTTTTCAGAGCAATGTTGGCCCCCCAATACTGCACATTTTGCATCTCTCCTTTGTCTGACACACCCATTTCAGCTCTTGGAGTCTCTACAAATAAGCTGATGAGCTGAATCAGGTGTGTTTGATTAAGGAGACATGGAAAACATGCGATGTTGGGGGGCCTCCAGGAACGTGGCTGGGAACCACTGCCATAGAAGATCCACTTTTTTTTTCCGCAAACAACCATTCAGTCAAAGGTTCTATAAAGAACCGTCTTAAAACAGAAAGGTTCTTCAGATGTTAAAGGTTCTTTATGGAACCATTTAGACAAAAAAGGTTATTTTGCACCTTTACTTTTAAGTGTACCTATCTACATAGGCAGCTATATAGGCAGCTACATTCTAGAACAACTTGGTCTCATAAAAATATGTACCTGTTTTTACGTGCCTTACTGCACGTTTTGCCATGGTTTCAAAGTGAAATGTCCACTAAAACGCAGTTGCGCTAAAACTCAGGTTAAATATGTAAACCCTGACACATTTTTATTATTTATAGACATTATTTATATTATTTATACATTTTCCTGTTGCAATCCATTCTACAATTGGCATCTGAGAAGGAAGCATAATCAAGATACATTTTTTTCAGAAAAGACATGTTGGAAATGCACTTAACATGCTGGCTATGGAGAAAGCCCACTAGGGTTTGGAAGAGAGCAAATATCTGTTACTGAACAGGCAAAACTATGTCCGTGACATGCACAATGTTTGTCTCACTTCATCAAATGTCCAGATGATACCAAGTAAAACCAGCACTTGATGAAAAAAGCAATGCTTTTGAATAACACGCATGGTACAGATGTGCGAATGTACATGCACTCTTGCATTCAAAACCAAAGAGACAGGGTGTAACAGAACAGGATGCAGGAGGCTACTTTCAACTGGACATGTCATTTTAAAATGTAGACAAATTGAGGCAATGGAATGGCCAAATAACAGTTAATAATTAAAAAACAGCTCAGATTAAATTAAATATATTGTTATTCAACAAACACCTTTCAATACAACTTAGTTGTGTCATTGTATGACTCAAGTTACCATTTTAATCCATTAGTTTAATGTTAAAACAATTTGTGTTATGTTCACATCTTGGAAACAAGTCCAGTATTCAACAGTTTTACTGCTCAGTAACCTCAAGAGAATCAAACCCAACAGGCTTACCATATTTAGTAGCCTTATAAGAAATGCATTAAAGTAAAATTACTTCAGGGGGCTGGCTCTTGAGGAAATAACAGAAGTGAACATATAAAAAATATATCCCTGGAATTTAAAAGGCACACTGGACCTTTTGTCTGTGGCACCCCAATGGTGATTGAAAACCGTGAAGTATGGAGCATATTATAATAAGATTCATATAATAAGTCTATTTTATTTCACATTTCCGATAATGAACTTTTACAGTGTGGTAAATTGTAGCCGGAGAGGAAACCATCTGTTTGGCATTTAGCTTTGCCAACATATGGGATCTTCTGATGACAACGATTGAGGCCAGTGGTGAGGATCCCCATGTGTACGTTACAATAATAATAAAAAAAAAATTATGAATGCACAATGGGTATTTCTCTGTTGCGACATGACGAATAAAGGCGTGGAAAGTGTTACAAAATCTTACTCAGCTGCACGCATTCAACGCTGATCGGCTCTCTGCTCGGAACATGAGGCAGCACCCTGGTGACGAAGAAAACATTTGGACGCAAGACGCAAAACTTTGAAACCAGTTTAAATTAATTGTATTAGTTATCTAATATTAGTTATTGGTTAAAGAGACTGCAATCAGACTTACAAATTCCAATGAAAATGAGTAGCCTCACTTGTATCTATATAAACAAGCACCACATTGTGCAGACACGCTATTAAATATAAAGATTGCAAAATGGATTTTCGCAGTGATGCTAAGAACATTTTAGTCAATTTGTCTTAAAAGAACCATTCTTTTCTTAATTGTAATATTGTATTAGTCTAGTTCCAATAAAAAATATCCTTTGATGGAATAAAAGTTTAGAGGATGTTAAATGCTTTTGATGGAACCATCAATGGCGATGCAAAAGACCTTTATTTTTAGTATACAGGATAGCTAAATGGTGTAAGTGGGTAACGGAAAGAGAGAAGGAAGTCTCATCAGATATTTGTTCCCTCAGAACACCAAAAGATTTAATCCGTCTCAGGTGATGGTGCTCCAACCATCTCTTACTGATCTCCTCAAATATGCCCTCCATTCCTCCCTCAGTATAAACTCTGTCTAATGATGTTCTCTCTCACGCACACACAGTTCTCATTGATTCACCAAAGCGATCGGCTGCGGTGCGACAGGGGAGGGACACAGTGAGCACAACCAACTCCACCTAACCTGCTGGAATAACAAAGTCACTCCTGGCCAGGAGAATGAATGGCAGGGTGAGAGAGCTGGACGTACTTGATCAAACTAAACGAACGTCAATTCCATAGAACATCACTTAAAATATGGATTAGAATGAAACAACATGTCACATTTTCCAAAAGAAGAGTGGCAGAGTGCTATTATTATTTTCTTAATAAAGGGACTCTGGAGTCACCCATCATGTCACGCACTTCATCAGAACATTAAGTGGCATGAACATAGCAAAAGCCAACATTAACACTTACACCCATAAACCTGGGACCTTGGGTAAACTTGTGCAAAGCATAGCTCTAAACTGTTCTTTTTGTCATTACTCTTTATGTCTTACTTTTTTATGTCTTCCCGAACAAATTTTAATGACCTGATCATTGTAAAACAAAGAGGTCTTTTACATCCTACACTCAGGCCAGTTTTTTGGCATGCAACGAAAGGCGTAATTTAACCAAAAATGACAATTCTGTCATCTATTGAAGCTCATTTAAATAACATAAAAATAAAAAAAACTCACCCTTAAACTTTTCCAAGCCTGTATGCATTCCCAAACCTGAATGCAAACAACATTGATTTTGATTGCATGAAAAATAAATGTATACGTCTGAAAAATGCGATGTTCTTTGTATTGCTTAATTGTGCACCATATAAACGGATCTTCTTGCATTTCACAATTCTTTATTAAATAATTCTACGCAAAACAACTTATAAGGCATAATGGGACAAATCGGAGTGTGCTGCCAGCAGATTAAGATATAACTGTTTGATAGTGTTAAAATACAGGTGCTTTCTCCCTAATCTCTTGAGAGTGAAGATGAGGAGCTCAGTGATGGAGCTAAGCCTTTCCTCTCCTCCACTTTCCCATGGATTACCGTGACTGTGTTTCTCTGGAAACAGACTTCTATTAGTTCCATTACCATGAGCTTAATCGGACCGTTCATCAGAGCTTACCTCTTTTTAGCCTCCCGTAATTCAGAGTTTCACTTAAAGTGCAAGTAAATGGCTTGTGCACTGTGAAAGGACCAAATTTTATGTTCCTATACATACTAAAAAGCTGTTTTCTTGACTTTTTAGAGTGGTAGCTCTAGGCTAAAGCATTAACACCGCTTCCGGCTTGTCAAAGCAGAAAGTCATGTGTGTGAATTTGTTCTCTGGTCTCCGCTGGTATACGTGAGCCCACAGTTTTTATGTAGTCAGCAGGTGGCATCATTAGCCAGAGAATAAAAATGAAAAGTATTACCCCGGGGCCGAGCAGTGATATCATAGCAAACTCACTGGCATCCGTAAAGCACTGGATGGGGGGTACAGAGGTGTAAATTTAATATGTTTTTTACTTTTGGCTTTGTTATATTCATCTGAGGAAGCCTGTGTGGATGCAAACAGCTGAAATGAAAGCAATACTGAATAAAAACTAAAGAAAAAGTCTTGTGTTCCTGCTCAGCTTTAATGGAGTATCTGATGAGAATAAATACAGTTGTGAGGCAGTTAAGACAAAGTCTTGTAAAACAGTTCAAGAGGATTGACTGAGTCGCTGGGGTGATGTGGGATCGTAGATTGCACACGAGCACGCCAGAAAACACTGCACATAAAGCTGTCTCAAGCACACAGAGGGCAAGAAAACCATTTCAGCATTTTAGACTCAATTGAACGGCAATACAGCCCTCGGTATGATAAATATAAAAATGAAGCAAATTTAAAGGTTGGCGGCATTTCAAAGCATCACTCTTTGCAACAACCCTGTACACACACACACGCTGGTGCCCGGCGGTTCAAACTCAAATTTAGAGTTCCCTGCACCTCCAAGGCATGTTTTACAAATGCGTCACCATTTACACATACACTACACAGGATCCCGCTCACCTCCAGATGCACTTCTGCCACCATTTTCCCCATTAAACTCCCCCAATCCCCCTGAAAATGCTTAACTAGTCTGCCTCTGCCAACAAGTTTGATCCTATTAAGAAAATTATATTACGTAGTATCTGAAATCGCAAATCTTGTAGAAAAACAGTGAGGCTGAAAACTCGTGTGTGCCAGTTCCCTACAGTGTCTGGCTGATTATTTGCAGATGGGAGCAGAGGTTTCCCCTGGCATGCCATGCATGTGATTAAATCTATGAATGCCTCCCAATTTACATCTCTGAGGATTTAAGAGCGCATATCAGCCGTGGTGTCAGCAAGTGTCTTTATTTGGGCTTGAGTTCAATTGGGAGGCGGTTGTTCTGTCACATGCAGTGAATGACTGATGTTCAAGGGTTTGAGGCTTTGGGGAGGGATGGAGAAGTTTGAAATGTTTGACTTTCAGCCCCTCTGTGTCCATATGCTTTGGCTAAGCAAGGCAACCATCATATTTACTGATGGGTTAAATCCCTGCAGCTCTTATAAGTGGATTGTTATACTTGCACCAGTTGTTCAGAGCTTAATCAATGTCTGACAGAGAGATCAATTAAAAGCGGCTTAGGGCAAAAGGAGGGTCAGTGCATTTGAAAAGGGAAAAGGAAAGCTCTATTCATCAAATGGCCACCAGACAGCGCCGCACCGTGAGGATCATCTGATCAACAGTTAGTAGCCTACTTGACAATGAATTTTCCAGATTCTTTAAGATTATTCATACAGTATGTTACTGATTTTCTCCAAAAAAAGACACGCAAATGTGAAATAATCAACCTTTCCGAACCATTATTAGATCTCATATTATAAAAGCAAGGCTTTAAAGCGCGCGAATTATTCAATGACTTTCGTCGTTTTCGAGTGTCGACTTTTTAACATTTTCAATGATTCGCACAACGTCTTTAGCATACTTATACAAATGTCTAGTATCTAAAGAACTTTAAAAAACAATATTAAAAAGTGATACTGTGATAAAATAGTACGCAGACAATTACGTTTAGCTAGTAGACTGAACGCACTAGTGCGGCGTACTGTTGCTATGGTTACATCTGCACACCAACAGGACTTCTGTATTTAGCGCAATTTACCAAACTTTTAAATTTACTGAAATGTAAAAATAATTAGTTTATGTGAAACTGTGACTGGAAAGTGACAGATTTTTTTTAATAAAACGGCCGTCCATGTTTGAATGCCATACTTTCCAAGAGTAAAATGTGAATGTTTTAAATTCTTTTATACCGATATCGGTTAGAGAATAGTTTAAGGCGCCGTTATTAATAACAAATTAATGGCGTAACTTAATTAAACAAAAAAAGAAAGATACCTTTATAATGAAAAATCCTCACGGGTGCGCATTCTCTGACGGGAACTGATGCCGAAACGCACTTCTAATGCAAACTTCCCTTCTTAAAGGTCCTAAAGATCTTCAGGTACAGGGGAAAAGCGCACCGTCGTATTCACGCATGCATGCCAAAATAAACAAAACAACGTGCGTATTCCTAAAATCGCTTAATTATATGAATGCCATTAAAAATATCTCATTTCTAGCATTTTTGGTAACATGCACGCTTAAGCCTAAAACTTCGAGAAGTTGCGATGCCCGGAGGAACATCGATGAATGCTTGAGCAAGACGGCGAACCTTACCATAGAATCTTTCAAAGGATAAAGACAGTTTTCGCCATAGTATTAGAGTTACTAGCTATTCCTGCTGTAAAACATTGGACGCTAGCAACCGCTTCTACCAAAAAGAAAGATTCTGAAAGCGTAACCACGGTTACCATGGTAATTTTTGGTAGCGTAACACCAGGTGGGACAGTCCCCGTAATACGCGGACCGTAAGTTTCTCTGTGTAGAAGCGCCAGCTAAATAACTAACCAGACAATTAATAAAGCACCTATCGAAGCCACATGCACGGTTCCCCTCACCTCTTTTGTTTCTTCTCCAGCGGTGAGACTGCTGCGTCTGACAGTGGCTGTAGTCCACACAGTTCAACACGATCAGCGCAAATGAGAACAGACGAAACTGCATCTGGGCGGCTGTGTGATTGTCCCTACTCACGGTAGAAAGCGTCAAAGGTACTCGCCGCGAGCCTGCAAGGTCCGTATATGAGGTTTCAATATGTATATTTTTCCACAGAGAAGCGGAGAGTTGAGGAGTCCGGACTCAGCTGTGTCACACATTAGAGGGGTAGAGAAAACACCATCTTTCACCACCGGTTAATGTCATTTTAGAGAGCGAAACGCACTTTTTATACCCTAAAAAGTGTCTCGTTATTGTCTGTGGAGAGAGAAAAAGCTTTTAACTTGAGGTCGGTTGAGTAACAAATGCACCTTGGTGGATCAACGTGGTTTGCGGACGAACGGTTTCATTCAAAAGATCTTGAATCAGCGAATCTCCAAAAGCGCACGAGACGCGGCGGGTGCCCTCAAAAGTAGACGAGAGGAGCGAAAGAAATATACCTGCGCGGGTCCAGTCCAAAAAAAGAGAAACTTTGCCTATACATCAAGTTCCTTCCGACTGCCAAAGCGGACTTGGAACATCCAGCATCCCTCTCGCAGGAAAAGTTTAGTCCCTTCGTCCCCTAGACAGAGCGAGAAAACACATGGATGCAATAGTCTGCAAAAGCTCTAGAATAAACCCTTGAGGTGCGTGAGGATGTGTGTGTAACTGTGGCATATGCTGCGGCGCTCGGTTGGTGATGGAGTATCACTCTACTGGTGCTGATGCTATATAGGCGCTGCTGTCACGTGGAGACTCCAAGATCTTGTGGGGCTTTTCGGAGCACTTTCAGAAGCCCCTCGATCGGAGAGAGGGCTGTTTGACCCCCTCCTTGTTTAAGTTTTAGAAGATGACAAATGGAATTGCTCCCGCTGTATCTATACACTACTTTATGAGCCCCAGGGTCCTAGTGCATTGGCTTAAATTAATAGAATTGCGGTTTTATCGTATATTTACTTCTTTTTCCCCCCTCTTAAATCACACGAAAAGAAAGATTATCAAAAGTAGTAACAGCATATTAAAAACAACTTAAAATACAGTATATAAAGTACCTGAGAACTGAAATCTTTGTTTCACTGGTATCATACTGTTGGGAAAAACGTACTAAAATTTAAGCATTATTTTGCTGGTTCCAGTAAGGAGTGGAAGCCAAGCTTTGTGACTCAATAAACCAGCTGGACACCAGCTTTCCCGGGCAGGATACCAGTTTAAATCTGCTAAGATCAGCAAACCTACTTAAGAGTGGTTTAATTTTTTAATCAACAGGGATAAAATCAGATAAATGGATTCAGAAAACTCAAAAACACATTCATAAAACGCGAGAGGCAAAAATAAGGGTTCTCTTATTATATCGTGGGCTGGAATAACAAACATTTCAGTTTATTGATATTTGGAAACTAAATTCTATTTTGAAAAATCGAAAAGACTGCAATTTAGTTTTATATATTACCATTAGTACAACTTTATATAGCGTTTCAGGTCCAATATAACAGCTCTCTTTCAAGACATTAATATTATTTTAAGTTTTAAAACCGTTTAAAATGCAAAAGAATGATTGCTGAGGCAATTTCCTCAAGAAGCTTCTATGCCAAAATAGAAAAATCGCTTGAAACCCAAGAAATGTTTTACCCAGCTTGACCACTAGGTGTGGCACTTAATCTTTTATTTATATATCAAATTTTTTGACTCTATCTTAAATGTCTTATTTCACCCCCGTTATTTCTGGCTCAAATTCTTTCAGGTGAGGTCAAAAAGTGCAGCACCTGAGTCAGGTACAGATACACGGATTTATACAGGTGTTACACAACACTTCGTATACACCACAGAAAAGTACATATGCATTTGATAGAGTCTACACGGACTGTCCGTTACCCTTACAGAGAGAAGAAAGAAAAAACATTTGTCATTTCTAAGTGATGACACTCTCTCCTCCAGAGCTCTTTGATGTTCAGATCAAAGTAAAATTCTCCCAAAGTCAGTGTTAATTATATGACGGCTATTTGTCTCTATCAGTGAAACACAATATAGTTTCATTTCTCATTAAAATAAATCTTACTGAAAATATATTCATACGTCTGAGTTGTATCGGGTTGCTTGATGGTTTAAGATTAGTTATAGCCATTTACTGCAGAGACATTTAAGTGCATGCTAGAAGCTAAATATAAAACTGAAGCACCTGAATGATTCCCTGACAAATCAAAGCTTATGCATTGGAAAAGACTCTGTAATGATCTCTTATATTACAGAAAAGCTGGTCAAAATTTAGGCCTTCTCTTGTAAAAAAAAAACAAAAAAAAAAAAACAACAAAATTTGGAAAACAGAACTCAAGGAATAATCCTGAGAAAAATTTATTATGGAACATGCGTTGTATATTTTAATTATGTGGCCTGTTTTTGAACAAATGCCTTAACCTTTTCAAGCAGTGAACAATGCGAAAAAGGGAAAGATTATGTAGCCCTTTTAACCAAAACCTACGTTGACCTTTTCGTTTGGGTGTTTGTTTATTTACTTTAAGTGAAGTGACAGACGTTGTGGTGGACAACCTTCTCAGCCACACGTCTGCTGTTGGTCTGGATGTCTTACTAAAACAACATCTGAGACAGCACTCCTAAGGTGAATGTGATAATTAAGGGCTAGGAGGGTTTTATTTTCGTAATGTGTCATGGCACAGAACCGGTAAACCAATCACTTTAGCCCACCCCCCCTCCTTCCTCCCCACACGGCCGCTTGCTCGCTCGCTCGCTCGCTGGGAAAGTAAAGGTGACGTCAGTTGTTTTAGATGTCTGGCTAGGAGCCCGAGCGCTGTGGCAGCTATAAGCCCCCTCTTCACTCGTCCAGAGAGACAGGGCCCATAAACATGTCAGCTGATAGAGAGGCCAAAGCAGACATTAAGACACGCTTCGAATCCCAGCCTGCAGCGTCTGCGAGCGAGGGATGGAAATAGAAAACATATAGAGCGGCTGACTGTAGGTGTCACGTGCAGAAGATGGGATGAGATGGGAAAGCTGGGGAGGCATTATGTTGATTGTCTAGCGCATCCGACGTGCCCGTCTGCGAACAAAAAGGACGAGCAACATCGAAAATGACAACGAGAGTCGGGACGATCACCTTTCCGTGCCCTCTTTGCCGCAGCGGAGTGGGCCGCTACATAACAGCGCTGTAAACGCAGCAGACTAAACACTCATTCATCATTACGGCGCATACATGTGCAGCGGCACAAACCCCCACCCCCGTCCCACTCAGTGACTCAGAGCACATTAAAACTTCATCTATTACACAAAAGATCACAACCACTTAACCCTCAACCACCATTCGTAATGTCCAGGAATAAAATGCAAGCATGAGGTGAAGATGGTTTTGTAAGGGTTTTTTATTTAATACCAGACGCATTGAACCCAAGTGTAAAAATAAGGCCTCTGTCTCGCTCCCTTGAGGCACACGAGAGGGAGAACAGGATGTTCGGCCGCAGTATGGGAATGCTGGAAGGTTAGATGGAAGCGCACGGTCCGCAAAGATCCACTCAATAAAAGCCAGAATCCTGAGGAGCCCAGTTTGGAGTCTGAATAGAGAGGAAGAGAGAGCCCAAAGATGTTATTAACCAATACAAATGCAAGTTCATTATAGATGAATGAACATGCTATAGAGTGCTGCAGGGATGGATGGATCTTTGTAGGCCAACCCAGATGTTAGCATCACTATTAAAGGCCATTTCCACCATGGCATTGAAATTTTATTTCGAAATTTCTAATTTGATATTTTTGAAGTTTTTTTTTTTTTTTTTTTTTTCCACAAAAATAATTATTTTTTTTCATCTGCAGGTTTATTTCACACACTTTGACTTCTCAGAATTGTGAAGTTTTTAACATTTAAATTCTGACTTTCTCAGAATTGAAAGTTTCTCTTGCATTAAAGTTATACATGTAAAAAGTAATAGTTATAAAAAAAAAAGAAAGAAAAAAGTAGTAAGACAAATAGTGGTGGATAAAAATCTCTGTGGCACCCTCAACAAAAACCATGTAGGCGTTTTCATTGGCCTTTGGATTGTAGCATAAAATAATATAATTCTTAGATGTTTGGTCCATCATGATAATCTCAAATTAAAACAATTCTTATGAATCCTGAAGCCTAAATACAAAAATCACATTTTGCTTTAAGCCAAGTATGCTTTGACATTAAATGTCACCATTATTAAGGCCATTTACTTTGGTCCCTTTTAGCTACTTTTATGTTTGTATGTTTATTTATTTAAAAAAATGACTGTAGAATAATGCAACTGCAAGTGCTTGTTGCTGGTTTTGGCCTAAAGTCTCTTGAAAATATCTACTACAAAACTGTGGTCATTTTGCAAGTACAAGTAGTCCGAGTTCACATTTGCACCTTTCCATTGGGTTTTTCTGAAAATGTGAAAATGTTAAATTAAATTGTGTCTGGCCAAACACATCAAAATACAGGACTGTGTGTTATGGCCTTTGCCATTGTGGTGTTTGTGTGAGTGAGTCAATGACGTGTTTTGAGGGACTGAGACATTTAAAGGCCGTTATTTTCAAACGAAGCAAGGGTACGTTTGTCGTGGGCCAATCAGTATGCAAGGCCAAGATCAAACGAAAACCGACTGGACCCCAAGCAAAACATCTGTGGTGACTCCTAAACGCAGGGAACTCCACGGAGCGTGTGCGATTGTGTGCAAGCGTTATTTACTCTGCAGCGCTGAGTCATGGGACTCAGACCCTCTTCTTTATGGCTGTGCTGTGCTACCTTGTCATTAGGCCTTTGAAGAAAAACGGCATGATGAAAGCGCTCACTCTGTTAAACTTGCTCTTACTGGTTTACACCGTGTAAAGAGTGTTCTGGGCTGACTGCCGCTCGACATTCTTCTCAATAGATCATTTGTGTGTGTGTAAACTACAGGGCTCAAGACAAACAGAGATGAGATCAGATAAAAGAATACCTCATTCCTGTTTGCGTGGCTCTGCTTCTTCTCGATGTTCATGGCCAGCATTTGGCTGCGGAATGAAAGGCTCTTGGTTTTCTCGATCACTTGCTGATATGGTGATATGGCGTTGTTGCCCATCACTACGTGACCCTGCCAAAGAATTGAGGAGAGGAAATGACAGTCAGAGAACACCAGACATTTTCAAAACCTCCTGAACGCACTTGCCCTGCCCCAGACCTATAATTTCATTGATGAAAAATATAAGGCAGTGAGGGGAAGCTGCGTATCAAGCAAACCAAATGAAAGCAGAAAAACTTGCCATTGAAACGCACTTTAATTACACCAGGCTGATGTGCAGTCTGTTGCATTCAAATTTGTGCGCACATTAATGTTCTATTACAGCGTGTGAGATTGATAAACTTTGAGGAAGCAGCACTGGCCTGATCCCCTCAGAAAACTGGTTATAGTTTTTTGGAATCTGCCATTTGAACGAATCAGTGACTTAATCATTAACACATTTACCACCACTTCCTGGCAGTTTTAGTTGATTATTTAGAGCATTTCACCAAAGAAATATTTTATTATTTCCATAGTAATACTAATAAATAAAATAATTAAAGGTATAGATTACCCACCAAAAAATGACAATTGTGACAAATTTGATGTGCGATTAATTAGATTAATCGGTTACTAGCCCTAATATGTGTGTGTGTGTGTGTGTGTGTGTGTGTGTGTGTGTGTGTGTGTGTGTGTGTGTGTGTGTGTGTGTGAGAGAGTGCGTGTACACACATACATGCATATAAACATACACACACACACACACACACACACGCATATATATACATATACTCACACATACACACGGGAAACAAAGAAAGGTTATAGAATGGTTTCTATACGCCGTCTTCAATATTAATCTTTGTCATGACTATGTAACCATATTGAGAATGACCCTCCTTCAGGACTGTAATGACAGTCCTCTTACCCTCGAGGAAGGATATAGTGAGTAAGCGAGCACTGAGCAGAATAACTGAAGCAATTGATTGCCTCTCCTTTATGTTTTAAAGCAGAACACAATCCCTGCACAAAAGAGGCTGAATTTGATTTTCAGACTAATTAAAGTACACTAACACAGCATCTATCAATCGTTCGCTACCTGAGGAGGGAGGCAGAGAAACAAGAGTGAAATAAAATATGCAAGACTCTCACCAGTTTGGAGTCGATTTTGGCGTCCAGCCTGGCATTACGAATGAGGTTGACAATCCATCTTTCTGCCTCCTCGGGAGTCATATTCAGCTTATCGGCCAGCATACTGCAAGGCAACACAGTCCATTAGGACAAAACGTAGGTAAAGGGAGAACATTATATACACTGATGGCATTACGTGAAAATTGTGAGGTGTATAACAAGCTTGTGGAACGTGTGTGTGTGTGTGTGTGTGTGTGTGTGTGTGTGTGTGTGTGTGAGCACGCAGTTTTAAAGTGCTGATCGAAAGTGCTGGATGATAATGGGTTTACTGTCATACCTCAGCATTTAGACGTCTGTTCAAGAGTGACAAATGCCTTGCATTATGTAATCAAGTCTGTGATTCTAATCGCACTAAGAAACCCATAAAAATAGAGTACAATTACATCATTGCGCTTTTGTGAGTATGAGGTCAAGGTAGCATTGAAACTTTGCAGACAAGAGTAAAATGACATTGCATGGACTTGCATGACTTCTACTGCCCATCCACCTGACATTTTTGAAAAACTGTCCATAAATGAAGCCAGGTGTCTCCTTAGCAGATGTGTCATTGACGGAGGAAGGTGGCAGCAGGGGCTCTAGTGTTCTTTGATCCACAATCCTACTACCGCAGCTGGCTCTCTTTTTGGCTAAGCTCATTTCGTGCAAGTCAGAAAGTGCAGACTTGTCCCGTTCTGTTCTACACACCAGGTTTCCAAACAATGAATATGCTTTCACAGTGAAAGGTTAACTCAATCACCCACCGTGGCAACAGCATGGGCCTGGAGACAGGCAGAGATGACAGCTTATATCATTTCGTTCCCAGTGAAACCCTCAGAAAATGATGCGTGACAGGCTAGATTGGTCATAAAGCTCATTATTTAAGAGCTAACCGCCAACGAATGTGCCGGTTGTCACATCACGAGTTCCAAGCTGGTGATGGTTAACACATGTCCAACATCAAGCGGTGACACTCGCTACGGGAAAAAGGAATGCCTGTCGACTCCAGGGGTTAAAGCAAGGACATGAAATCCAAGCTCTTCGGCAGCCCCAAAGCACTCGGTAAAGCATGCGGCACGCTGATGAACAATTACAGCCGAAAAGGAACAGGAAACCAATTAAGACACTGGGAAGTTTAGATAGCTGTACATCCATTACAGGCCCGTAGACCTAGAGGTCTAGACCATGTCTGAAACGAAGCAGACCTGTGAGCTTTCACAGAAAAATCAATGGAAATGCCAAAGGGTTCATTATCAGTCCAAATGACTGGTTTTAGGGGAGAATCGCATGATAAATAAACAGCTTGAACAAACTTGGTACCGGTTTACTCTAGTGACGCAAGGGGCAGTGAATATTATTTTACTGGTTTAATTAAGTGGTGACACATGTCAGTCAAGCCAGAGTCAAAGATCGACTCAAAACAAATAAGATCGAGTTTCCTCTCAAGGGAGCTGACCCTCTGGACAAGCTAAACCAGAGACCAAGGTCAACCACAGCCTCGGCACAAAGAAATAGCCCACACACACGCTAATCTAATTTTATCCAGCTTTAAAATGAGAAAGGGGGAAAAGGTAGTATGAGCATGTGCTTGCCACTAAAATGAATGAAAGTCTGAACTGAAACCAAAAATATACAAATGCTGAAAGAAGTAATTACGGAAAAGAAAGAGGTTGGGTGAACGAGCCACTCGAGCATAAGTGCCTGACAGGGCGGTTTAAGCCAAGCTGCTTGACTTCTCTCGCTGCAGTCTCATTTTACACAGACTTAAACCTGGTCCTCTGGGGTTGGGGGGTGGAGGGTAAGGATCGTTTTCACTTCGACCCCTTGCATGTAGCGGCTCATCGCAGTTGATTTATCCAATTCCGATTCTAGACCGGTGGGACAGGGGCAAGCGGTCTCACTCCAGGAGCCGTAGACTGTTAAAAGGTCAGCTGCGAATTGATACAGTGCTGACCTGCACTACAGAAGTTTTAAACATAGTAGACTCAAAACAAATGCATTGTTAAACACTTCCATATGAAGGCACAGAGATTCACATCACTGAAAGTAAGCCCTGCTTCATAGCTTGGGGTAAAAGTGATTCTCCTTATCTCATTAAAACATCCTCTTCTCTTTACATAGAATAAAATGTTGGCAGTCTCAATGACATGTGCTCTTTTTTTCTTATAAAAATGCAGAGAGACGTCATTGGTAGATACGTACACTGTATTTGTAATTTATTAGCATGTTACAATTAATAATAAATTAAAAATCACTTAATATATAAATACCTTTAAGAAAAAATAGCCCTTAATACATTTGCTTAATATTAAAAAAATAAAATTCAAGCCCATGAGAAAAGGGAAGTCCACACTATTTAAAGCAGCAGATGACTTGACAGCCTAAATGCTTATTATAAACAGAATGTTAACATCTTTTGGTGTTGATGGACACTAATACAGTTAACTTTATAGTTATCACTTTTAGTATGAATGGGCCTTAATGGAAGGAAAACAAACAAATGAACAAACACGCAGACGAAATCCAACAATGCCTCCTTTATCAGCGGCCCTGCAAATCAACTGCAAAATTAATTACTGTGGACTGTAAGAGACCACAATGATTTACAGATGACAAGATTGGAAACACCATGCAACTAAAAACTAAAATTCTCAATAAGCGCTCACTGACTCTCTACTCAAATCAGGGCCAATGAATGCAAAATTGGGAATTTAAGCCTTTGAGGACAAGACACAAAAATGTAAAGGCCATCAAAAGTGCAAGTCATAAAACCAGATTTCAAATAGAGCCTTTTCACAGACGTTTTTATACATAAAGCCATTTGTAGTTGTGGTCTTTTTTGGTGTATGCTGAGGGCAAAAACAGAAATAAAAATCCTGCCTACTCATTCAAGGCCAACAACTGTAAACATAAAAGTGCTACAAAACCGGCATACATTTCATTGGAGTCCACAATTAGCTGCAGAGGACTTCTGCGTACTGTACCAGTGACATGCACTAATAAACCAAAATGGATTTTTTCCAATCCCCTAAACCGACAAAACGCAGCCTTTTAGGCAACTCCTTTGAGCTTCTAACTTTAACAGATAAACAGCAATCACAATTCAGTTTCCTAGTTCAGCATTACCTTTGTCGCCTTTGACAAGAAAATGGATTCAATTGCAACGAGACTGCCAAAAAAGAGCCAGGACTCCAAATCAATTCCAGACTATCTGCAACTGGAGATTTGGACAGAGCCTGATCACATTCCATGTTTCAACCTTGACTCCAGCCCTTCTCAGTTTTATACAGCTCAGAAAATGCGAGCAAGCAATTAGGCTGTACAATGAAGCATGGAAATAGTGTGAGAACCTGGGGATAGCTGGTTTTTGATCGCCGGGTGTGCGGTTAGAAGAGAAATAACAGATTTCGAATGACTATGACTATGCATGTGCACTTCTGGAGAAACTGCAAAATAAAAGAAAAAATAAAAAGCCTCCACAGGGCTTTCATCAAACGTGGTATATGATATTGTGTCGGGTGAGCGTGTGCATCTGCGAACATGGTCCCATTCGGGATTTACAGGATGTCATAAATCCCCCGAGGTAGATGCAACCTGTTAGCAGATCTCCAGTTTTGCCGTCAAGTGCTTTCTGCTTGGCGCTCAGAGGCGACGGCAGGAAAAAGAATGCAGGACAGATGCTCAAAGACTACTAGTTATGAAAGCTCATTAAACAGGCAGGAGGGCAACGCGGCCTCTCTGCTCTGCACTCCCGTCACTGGAAGGCTAATAGGAACCAGGCAGAGGGAAACCGGTGACACCCGCCCAAACCTCCCTTTCCATACAGACCACTTCTTTTCCACCAATGGAAAATCTTGGGGACTAAAACCATTGCGTGTCTTCTCTGGAAGCCTACAATGCCGTATAAATACCATAAAAGAGGCAATAAAAAAAGCGCAACTGGAGTAAAGTGGTAATAAAACACCTGCCGCATTCAGACCAGAGAGTCTATGAGGAGTTCAGAAGATGCATCGTGTCAGTGGTAATTGAAGTATGTGGATCAATGGTCAACGTGAATCACTGTTAATGTACCTTAACTAGTCTCTATAATCTGTTTAATTGTGTCAATATTCCTCTTCAGTTGTGCTGTGAAGGAATTGGCGCGCATGAGAATCTCAGAGCGCTGTTATGTTATAGTCCTAACAAGGATGTGACGACGTAATAGACAATAACAGAGTAAGTGGTGCTTGGAAGACAAAAATCCGCTGTATTATCCACAGCCGGGGCACAGCCATTAAGATCCTCCAGAGGGCCAATATGTAGACCCTTTAGACATGCTTCAAAACAGATGGGTGGATGTGCCTGGGATGTCTGGTTCTGAATGCGTGTCTCCATGTGTGAGATTGAGGTGCTGGCAGCCGGTCTCTGGACATGCTTCCTCCAGCACACTGGGTAATAAAAACTTATCAGAGAGTGGAGTGGGGATGGAAGAGAGGAAACAGGAAGCGTTCCCACATTGTGGACACATTTTCAGACCTGCTACCTTTTTCTTTTTTCTTTTTGATCATTCCTGACAAAATTTATCATCAATTTGTTGACTTTAAATGGTACTTCAGTGTTTTGTTATATGATCCAACAAGATTATTTTGTAATGCACCGAAATCCAAGTGCTTACCTTATACTGATGCACTGGTGAATTCGGCAGAAGGTCTCGAAGATGAACAAGCGGGCATTTTCAATGAAGTCCTCGAGGCATGCCACTAGGAAAAAATCATTCACCAGCACCTTTAAAAAGAAACACTGACATTAGCCACTATGCATAAATATGTGTTCAATGATATGCTGACTATTGTAAAATTTCAAATTAAAATTTCAAATAAAATGAGCATATCAAACGTTACTGTTTAAGAGCCTAAAATATGATGACAATGTAAAATTAAACACCTTATTTTCACAAGATCTGAAAGTTTTTGTAATTTTGTAAGTCTCTTATGTTCTTCAAGACTGCATTATTTTTTGTATTGTATTTAATTCCTGTGATCTCAGTTGAATTTTTTTGCATTCTGAAACTTTTTTTTTCAGTATTCTTTGAAGAACCAAGTTTAAAAGAACAGCATTTATTTGCATTTTTTTATAACAGTGCAAATGCGTGCACTGTGACTTTTGATCAGTTTAATGTATCTATGCTGAATAAAAAAATATTTAAAAGGGTTGTGCATGTTTTATATTGTGACAAATATAAATAGCATAAATATAAATCCTTTTTTATAAAACAGAAGAAAACGTGTCTACATTCTGATAAAAAGATTTTTTAATGTCAATGTTCTTGTGTTCTTCATTGTAAACATATAAATGCACTCATTGTCACATGTTTTACGAGCAGCATTCGTTCTCAACATTTGCAGGAACACCGAAAACTGTGGCTAAACTGGACAATGAGCAGAACAAGTTTATATGAACTCAGAACTGAAATAAAAACAGTTCCACTTCATACTGAGGTCTCTGTAATAGCACTTGGTTGGGGAAAAACCATATGAGAAAAAAAAGCCAAAAGCAAGACAAATTAAAATTATGGAAATGAATGCAGGAGAGGCCTATAGCTAACACATATACAGTGGTGTTTAACGCTATCCTCACAGGACAAAACCAGTATCTGGAAACATAAAAAAAAGAGAAGGAAAAAAAAAAAACGGGTCATTCTCAGCACTCTAAACTAACCGCAGATCTTGGAATTTCACAGCCCCCACATGAAACAGGGCAGGAACAGAGCCAGCCACCAAATTCACCGCAATGGCTGTGACTTATCACCGTTTGTCTTGCCCGTTGCCGCAGGGTCCACCGGGCTGCGCGGTGGAACCAATTTACAGTGCCACTGCTTTCAAACGTCTCAACTACTGTCTACTATCAATCTCAGACGCTCAGCAGCTGAGTTCTGATCACCGCATACTAACCTCCACATCCTGCAGAGACCTGGTGTGCTTTACCTTGCAGTCAAAACGCAAACAGTCGGTGCATTCCACACGGCTGAAGACATGTGTGAGCCCCTGCTTTCCCAGCACGGTTCACATGCAGTACCCCGTCCCGCAACTTTGTGTGCACGTCTGAGCTCACAGCCCCCGCTTTGTTAGCTTAAGCTTTGAAAGCTACTATCTCTGTGGTTCTGCTTGAAGAAATCCTAAATACATGGCCATGGTCCTATCAACCACCACACATTTCATCATTGACAACGTCTTATCTTAAGCTGATAACAGTTTGCTTAAGTGCTATAATTACGGTCAAGGTTTTTCTGAAACGGGGAAAACACTACGACAATTTCAAAGTAGCAAAAAAAATAAATAATAATAATTCAGCTTACTGAAATCTTATAGTGCAGCTTTTTTTCAGTCTTCAAAAAGATTGAAAATAGGACTATATAAGGTTGTGTCAATGTTTTATGCATAGCATAGGCATTATGAGCCTCAACCATTGTGCAAATGGCCCCACTCTGCTGAGATGGATCAAGTGAAGAAGGAAAAATTAAAAAAGCTGACTGGATAAGCATGATAAGGTAATCATGATGCAAAGTAAGCAATGTGATGATCCACAGCTTGAAGAAAATCCCAGAACACTTATGCGGTCAGTCTCTACAGATCCAGGACCGTGTCCAGTTGGATTGAATCACAAGCCTGCAGAAGCTCTGGAGCCATGGGTGCTGATGATATGCTGAAGAATTGCTTGTAAACAACGGTACTGTATTTGGGTAATTTTAGGTTGTTTTAGAAATCTAGTTTGGGGTCAGTATTATTTTTCAAAAAATTCTTTTATTCGGTATTAAATCGATTAAAAGTGACAGTAAAGACTTTTATAATGTTACAAAATATTTCCATTTCAAATAAACACTGTTATTTAGAACTCTCTATTCATCAAATAATATATGCATCACAGTTTCAACAAAAATAGTAGGCGTTAATAGTTTATTAACTGTTCAACAAATGATTCTTGAGTATGAAATAATTTCTGATGGCTCACGTGACATTAAAGACTTGGAGTTATAGATTCAGGTTCAGATCGGCAGAGTCTCTCTCTCTCTAAATATTTACACGTACATTAATAATTATATTCTTATTTTATATAAACAACATTCAAACGTTTCAAGACATACATTTGTTTGTTGTGTGTATATATATATATATATATATATATATATATATATATATATATATATATATATATATATATATATATGTGTGTGTGTTTTATTTTTATGTATAAATCTTATGTTGGATACAATTACTCTAGGGTAGGTTACCACTGCATGCAGGATTCATATTTAAATAAATTTTTTTAATAGTTTAAAGTTTTAATATTCACATACAGTAGCAATATAACGATTCAAATTAAGTGACAGACTTTCTTTTAAGCAAAAAATGATGAAATATATATATATATATATATATATATTTATATGCGTGTGTGTGCACATGTGTGACTAGATCTCTATAAATGTTATGCGTAATACTTTTATTTAACATGGTGCAAAGTGTCAATGAACAAATACGCAAATATATATTAATAAAAGTGTATGAATAACATTTTGGGAGGTCATGCACCTCTTTTCAATAATATTTTCTTTAAAAAAAAAAAAAAAAAAAAAAAAAAAAAAAAAAAACTGCATTTGGATAATTGAACCCCCCCTCCTCATTTATTTGAAAGTAAGAGGTTGTTTGTTTTTGTACACGTAAAGGCGGTCGAGCGCAGACAGTCTGATGACTTGTGAGGCTTCGGCAGCCTAACAGGAAAAGCCTTGGGCTGTTGTAGACGGGCAACTCTGATTTTCTAAGTCACCGCTCAATCAGACTGGGAATTTGCGAGCATTTAGAGCTGACATACATCTGAGCCTAGCCAGTTATGCTCACATGCCACACAGTTTAACTTCTTTTTTTTTTTTGCTGCTTGTGATCTCGATAATGCCTCAGGCTTTCATAATCAGGGTCAAGACTAATTAGTGACCATTTGCGCAGTGTCTGGGCTGAGCTCTCGTTGGAGAATATGCCTGGTTCTGGAGGTCCAGTAGCCGGAGGGCTCTCACGAGATCTCACAGATGCAGGTGTGCTAATTACTGCTAGCCTTACAAAGCCTGGCCTCCAAGCATGCAAAGTGTAATAGAGATCTCCCAAATGACTCGATCATTTGGACCTGCAGAGACCCCCACCAAAAACACGACTCCTGGTGATTTGGGCCTCGTTTTCCTCTTTGCTTCTTGACGATAAATGTCTAGAATGAAAAACAGCTGGCCTGATCAAATGGGCACTCTCACAGGAGTAAATGTTTATAAATCATGTCAGCGTTTTAGGAAGGTTCCCATTTCAACATTACGTTGGGTTACTTCAGTCTCCTATAAAAAGCCTGCTATTTAACATATGAGGTGCTTGTTGCTAAACAAAACTGAATTGTTTTATTTTAGGCAATGGCAGAAGATGGGCAGTGCAACTGGTCTTTGAATTCATAATCATTTAGAGAACGGGAATGAGCTTCGACATAAGTGCACACTAGGCTAAAGGCACTCAAGCTAATTACACTTGGGATGAATCTTTGTAATGTAATGTGTTTACTGCAACCAAGAATGCGCCTGAAGGCCATTTCTGGCTTTTATCACACTGAGACTTTCTTATTCAAAGTAAAATACTTTTTGCCGTTTAAGATTTGGCACATTTGTGGGGCAGCTTACCAAATGCATTTAGGTCGAAATGTAATGTTTTCCAGGGTCAGAATGGCGAATATATCTCGGTTCAGTGCCAACAATGTCTGTAATCGCATGGTACCAAAAAAGTTTTTGCACTATTCCTACACTATGTTAATGATACCAATGTACTGTAAAGAAACAGCACATGAACTGTTTTTGAAGCCCTGTTCAATAAAAAAAAGCCTGTAATATATACAGTATATTCAAAATTTTGCATTACTACTAGCAGTTCTAACAACATCTACAAGCACTATGTGAAAATTAAAAGTAATTTATTTATATACAGTAATTTATTTCAATTTGCAATTACTATCCCTAGGCATCTGTATGTCTTTTTGTTAATGTGGAACTTAAAGGAGAAATTTAGAAGATTCTGCAGATTAAATCTAAAGCTTTTAAGATTTAAAGATCATGCAAAAGCACCATAACAGTAGTCTTTATTATTTGTATAGCATATTTTATTACCTCAGGAGCCATATGATAGCTTTGTGTAAGAAACAAATGGAAACCTGAAATAGTTAAACTAACTAAAATAAGCAATATAGAACAAAATCTTGACATCCACCTTTCATGTTTTTTTTCTTATATATTTGCAATGTCTGATTTATAAACAAATATGCTTTTGGATCTTTTCAGTGGATTTTTCTGAAAGATTAATTTGTGACCCTGGACCACAAAACTTAAGTCACTGGGGTAAATATGTAGCAATAGACATTGTTTGGGTTAAAAAAAATTACTTTGTATTAGTAATATGCATTTGTAAGAACTTCATCTGGACAGTAGATTTCAGATTTTTACATAGTTGTATTTTGGACAGTAGATTTCCTGATTTTTAAATAGTTGTACATTGGCGAAAAACTATTGTATTCAACAAACCATACATCAACGAAAAACTATTTATTCCCAAAATGTGACCATTCTGACTGGGTTAGTGTTCCAGGGTCACATTTGTTATTTTGATCGGACTGCGTTCAAAGCGATGACTGCTCACCTTGGAGGAAGATTTCAGACACAAATTTCAAGATAAAACGTTACACAAAAGTATTTGGAATATGGCTCACAAGTCATATTGACCATTTTTACAATATTTTAATAGTGCCTTGGGCGTTTTGAAACTTAAGAGTCTTAATAATGACAATTTAGATTTTTCTGAGGTGAGCTATTCCTTTGAAACACAGCTTGATACTCTATTTCATTGTGTTTTTGTTTTTCGGTGCCGTGTTGGCATTATAAGTCAGTAGTTTAAATGTAAAAACAGAAAGAATGACACAGCAGGGCAAGGGTGAAAACTGATGAAGTGACCATTATGGAAGACCATTTATAAACGGGAACAAAAACACAGATCATTGGCTTGTCTGTACCACAGAAAGCTCTTTCCAGTGCGTGTGTCCGCCTCTGCTCACCAAAAGCACTTCTTGTTAACCATCCCACTGATCTTACAATTACCGGCTATCATAAAAACATGACAAATGGTGAGTCAGAGGCTCTTTTAGGGGCCCACTTCCACAGCTGGCCATGACACTGCGGCACGCAGAGACCGCTGTGCTTTAAGACCCCTTTCAGGGCCCGAAACAGAAGGGTAGGCTGTTTGTGACTGCAGAAAAGTGAGACACTGCATCGCTAATGACTATCACCAGTTCTAGGAAAATTCAGAGGACGCCTCTGACCAATCAGAGGTCAGAGACTTGTTGTGATGACATCACATTTCATCATTAGGGAAATTGAGACATCATCTGAATAAATTACAAAGCGAAAGGCTTTTTGTGGCCAGACAAGCAGTGAAGAATGAGCTCAACATCTTAGGAGAAGGATAGTCTCTTCAAAAGCTTTCGCTAATGGAACCTGTTATGAAACCTTATGAATCTTACGTTATGAATCTTACGCTTTAGGAAAAACAGGAACATGACAGAAGATACAATCAATCTGCGGAGTCCCTATAAAGAGGAGGGTGTGCCATGCATTTAAGGACACGCTGAGAAACAAGCTAATAAAAAGGTAACAGGAAAAGACAGCTGGAACTTACCGCCTCACACTCTCTCAGCTTCTTCTGAGCACTATCGAAGTCAAAGTTCACATACAGACACTCCACAAACTCTGTGATGGGATCTTTGTAGGTGTATGACTCCTTAAAAAGATGATAAAACAAAAACAATGCAATTTAAGGGAAAGCTCACACGCAAATTACATGTCCTTTTCCCCTATACTGTTACTTTTTAAATTGGGGTGTTTCTCATTGTAATTTGTTTGAAGACACGCATGTAAGGTTTTATTAACAAATAAAATTTAGCATTACATGCAGAACTGATATCAGCTGTTCAAGCACAAAATTGCAGCTGCTTTCATCTTGTGGTTACAAACGCGGCTGTCGCCGAACTGTTGCATCTACTTTCTTAATTGGCACAAGCTGGCAGTTAATTTGCCTACAGTATGTAACATATACGGCTGATTTAATGAGAACTCTTTTTAATAATAAAAGTTCCTTAAGAAAACTTGGAAATATGGACAACTTATGGAATATTTTAATTACTTTCAACCTTTCATCCACATTTTCATGTAGATTTTGCGATTTCACATAAAAATTAAATTCCTAAATGTGCATTTACAAAAGTAACATAACGGTCTAAAAAAGTACTCCATTTAATAAAAGTACCAATTTATTTAAATTACCAATTTAAATTATCGAAAACTATAAAAATAAAAAATTCCCGCTTTGACTGAAATGTAGTTACTCTTCCCTTACTGAAAAAAAACAGCCTTTACATTATACAAAATCGTTTGTGTTATATAATAGAAAGAAACCCTTGTCTTCAAGTTCAAACAATATAAAAGTGAGCAGATCAGAACTTTTTTTTTTTTCAATCCTAACAACATGGCTGTATATAATATAATGACATAGGCAAAAACCTATGACTAATGTGTCATGTCTGTAAACAGAGCAGAGGACCTGGTGGGATGAGTCTGATTTGGATATGTGATAGTCTCTGGGTATTCCCTGGATCTAAATACCACAGATGCTTAAGTAACCATGAGAGGAAACTTGTGCAGGGAGAATAGTGAGCACCTCAGGACACATGTTTAAGTGATTACACAAAGGCTGCGGGGACACGCTTATTTGGATTTCAGTGTCATTGATCTCTGAAGAAGCTACTGTTGTTGGACATCGAGACATCGGAACACCACAATCAGACTGTCCAGCACCATTCATCAAATCTAATGGGTTCAAGATTCACACGGCCTGAGGAGGCACATAGAGGAACAGAGCTTTTATATTCTGGCCAATATACACTGCTTCTTCATTCATTCATTTCCATAGACACAGTGAGGTATAAGATTCCCTGCAATGTGCTGGATGTATTAAATTCAAATGAAAATATACTTTTTTTTTTTTTTTTTTTTTTTTTTAAACACAAGAGAAAGTGTTGTTTCCCATTGAAAACATCTTTCAGTAGATGCAAGGCCAATGTCGATGACCGGGGAAGACCAACAGAAAACTAAACCGTTCTGAAACAGACCACCACCTCACCAACAGCATGACTGCTACTAAAATAAAATGAAAATTACAGCATATTTTATTTACCCCCAAGCCATCCTGGGTGTATATAACTTTTTTCTTTCAAAAGAACACAGTTTTTTTTCAAGCTTGAAAATGTTGATGGATGGTGACCATGATTTTGAGGCTCTCTAAATCAGATATATCTGGAAGTACAGCAATGTAAAACTAACCTATACGCCTTTGGGGATTATCACATGTCCTCTGAAGCAGATTGGTAGGTTTGTATAACAAATATTTCTAGTTAAAATTATAACCTAAATAACTGACTTCCGGCAAAGGACGTATGCGAGTCACAGAGAGCACTTAGAGGGGAGTAAAATATGAGTAATATAGGGAGAAAAAAAAAAAAAAAGTTTGGCATACTCTCCATTTACTGTGTTTGTAAAATAAAAAAAATAATGAAAAGTAAAACACTAATTTAAATGTATAAAAAAAAAGTATGTCTCATGTAATGTAAAAATGTTAATTATCATCATGTTATTAAGTTATTAAACTAGTATAAAGAACATTATTACATTTTATTTTATATATTTATATTTTTAATTCAAATATCAAATTAATCAAATACACAAACACATTTACTAATACTAATTAAATATACTAATAATACTAAGCTAAATGCAAAAGAAAAAATATTATAAAAAAATTCTCATGTAATATAAATAATATAATAAAACTTAATTATGATCAATGTTTATACCTAAATCAAAAACACAATCATACATATAAACCTACATACATGTACACATACACACATATATATATATACACATATATATATATATATATATATATATATATATATATATATATATATATATATATATATATATATATATATATATATATATATATATATATATATATATATATATATATATATATAAATTGACTGGACAAAGGACATAAATGAAGAACCAAAGTCCTGCTTAATACCTGCTGGATAACTTTCACCAGATCTTTTAGCACCTGCCTACGCTTGCGGACGTCCTTGTTAGTGATGACGGCTGTGGTCAGGTAACGCAGTATGTGTGGGCACATGGTCTGAATAGCATTGAGGTACCTGCAAACAGAAAAACATACAATAACAATGGTCACACTCCTGAAGGACAGCTATGATCCAGTCAGATGATATAATTTGTCAAGGTCGGACACCGTTTTCACAGCAATTTCCAGCAAGTTTGCATATAGTGAACATTCTCAATAATAGATTCTCAATAAACAGAAGGACAAGAGTCAGAGAGTGTTGAAAGCTCCTCTGTTCATTGGTCCCACTATGGAGGGAAGGGAAAAGGAAAAGCCCCTTTCTAGACACGGATCACCAGCTACAGGCCTGCAGAGCAGTGAAACACTATCCACCAGGGACTTGTTTTTCAGCCACAGGTCAACTAGCTGTGGGCTTCTTCGAGAATGAAAGCTACATAGCACTACTATTACAACCCAAGACAAAGTTCCCTCTCTACAGACATGCAAGAGCTTTCTTATATGGACCAAAAAAAAAAAACATACAACAGATGCCTTGTCATAGGGCTGAGAGCTCCTGTTAAAGTGCACTTAACATTTCGAGTCAATTTGGAGGACGGCCTCCGCGTCTGTGGTATCTGTACGAATATCTCTGACCCCCCTCTTCATCCCCCATACGAGGTCCAAATTAAATTTCAAGGAGGAAGTGGCGCTGCTCTGCCTTGGCCAGGCCCTTAAGCTCCCTTACGGATCAGCACAGAGAAACACATGTCATTTGGAGGAAAAGGAGGAAGGCTGCCGGATGGTTTAATTAGCCGAAACAATTAAAGGGACAAGGGGGCCTGTGGCACTTGTGATGTTGGAGCTAAAAACGGCAGCGGGCTTCGGCGGCGTGTGATCCCAGTTGGCGCAGCCTTCGGTCTCTCCTCCCTTTGTAGTTGTCTGACTTCATGGCAAACCACAACACTTCATGCTGTGTTCCTGATTAACTTACACCTACTCGCTCTCCCAGGGAGGCTCCGATGGCCAAACCGCTCACATGAGTCATGATTCCATATCTGGTCTTTGAACAGAAAAAAAAATGCATTATCTAACCGAGCCCGACAGCTACGACCAAAGCCATGATACGGCTTAATCGGTTGCTAAATGACTTCGCGAGGAAGAGGGCAAACAGGAAGTAGTAGTTTAATTTGAGTGCGTCACAATCCCCTTGCGGAGCTTTGGTATGAGGGTGCAACTAAAAATTACTTCAATAATGGATTATGGTATTGATTGTGCAGTTGACCCAAGCGCGTGATGTCTCGCTCCCATTTCACCTCTCTGGACTGTTACAAAAAATAAATCTAAACTAGTAGAAGTAAGGTGTAAAATGTTCTGCTTAATAATAGTAATCTTTTGTTTCAAGCAAAAATAAAATAAATATACATTAAAAAAACTAAAATAAACAATTTTAGATGCTTCTGAAACATTTCAGTGAAATTTTTATCAAAGTTACAATTCAAAATAATTTAAGACGCAATGGTTTAACTGATTCTGAGTTTTAAAAAGCTCCTGTGTGTTCTTTTTTTGCTTTATATGGTTTGTTTCAATAACCAAAATGAAATCATTTATTTATATTACCTCCCTATTTATTTATTTATATTTTTTTATTTTCTCGCTCTCCATCTCTCTACATTAATACTGTGAAACATTACAATTTAAAATGTTTTCCATTTAACATATTTTCAAATACAATTTATTCCTGTGATTAAATTAATACTCTACCCAAAAATGTAAAAGTACACCATAAACTGCTCACTCTGCAAATATATCAACAGGTTCTGCAAAGTATAAGTTAGTTTTACGTCGCAGTACTTGCAGATATATCCATTTTACGGAGCTTCAAAATAATGCACGTTATCTATCAGAATTACCAAGCTTGGAAGTAATAATATTCTTAAGCCAGGATAATATTCTTAAACTGAATTTCAGCACCATTACTCCGTTGTCACACTGATGGAGGCTCTTCAATAAAATTATAATCGATCAGTTGTTGCAGCCCTAATTTGGTGGCTCTAAAAGAGCAGGGAGAGAAAAAGGTAGGAACGGTGGTACAGTTCCAGTTTCATGATGCATCTGGAGGGAGGAGGGGAATTAGAGGTAAATCAAGTGAAACTCTGAATCCACTCTGCGCCGGCCGGGATAGTGTTTCGGAGGCATTAGCTTTCCTGTTTGCACCTACATCATAGGTCATCTTGTGACAATATTCTCTCTCGAACTGCCCTTGGACTTGGTTGGAGCGTATTATATGATAGCCTATCTTTGGTATCGTTTTTCCTGCACTGAAAAAAAGTTTGGTTTCTGTTTTTGTTTTGGCAGTCTGCTCGACAGCACGACTACATCATGAACGATCTTCAGGCCGAGAGGACTGGACTGTACCCTGACCTGAACGGCGGCCAAACTACTATGAAACGAACCTGAACGCCATAGGCTGATGTCAGTCTAATTGTCAACAAAACTTCAAGAATAACAAAAAGGAGACGAACAGAAAACAAAAGGTCTTTTCACAGGGTCAAAAACAGACCGTGATGCTGTTTTCCAACTAAAACAAGACAATCAATGCATCCGCCCTCCAAGAACGCAATACTGTTGTGGTGCTGAAAACGCAGTGTATCTGTAGTAAATTACATTCAGATTCAGATTTATAGGGTCTGATTGCTCTTCATGGCCACAGTTCTGCAAATAAAAGCAGAAGGCAGGAGAGGTGAGAGAACAACACAAAAACGAAGCAAAACGAAGGCTGCCAGCATCGAAAGACCTCTGATCTGATGAGCCCAACCGCAAATTACAAGTACCTTTCTGGGGCTGTTTTAATGAAGCATAACGAATGTTTTTGTATAATGAGCACCTACGTCCAAAGGGCTGCTGTTAAGCCAGGCAATTGTCTCAAAAGGCAGGTCAAACATTCACACTAGGTTCACGGCCACAGGTCATTGGCCCTTAAAACAGCACAGTGGTCATGAACAGGAGGAAAAAGCCAAACCAAAATATGGTTTTCCAGCTAGCGACAGCACAATAAGCCACCTCAATCTGTCTTTTCACCCACTATGGTCAGGTACTAATGAGTAATTATTGGTCTGGTCACCCTTAATCATCTGTGCTGGTGGAAACTGGTGGAAAACAACATCTTAGAGGCAGATTCCATTTTGTCTTTGAATAGTGTATAGGCATTAGGCTCCACAATAATGCATTAGGGGAAAAGAGTGGCCTTAAAATAGTTGGAATGTAGAATTATGTAGTATATCAAGTTTCCTACCTTATGCACCTGGTGTCAACCCACTTTTGAAAATAAAGCTAAAACACCCTTGAAGCTTCTTTGCACTCAAGTGGACAATACAGGACTGAACCTTGTTGCTGTGTAATGTGTCCTTGACATGTCAGCAACAAAAGGTCCCTAATTATAGCTCATTTTCTAATGCCTAATTGTGAGAAATTAAAATAATAACAACATACAGTATATCTTTATAGAAGTTGTGTTTGTGTGTGTGTGTGTGTTATCATTATGTCCAAAACAACACTTCACTTTCTTTTTTTCTCTTATTTTGATTCTCATTTATTTCTTAACCTTTAAATTACCTATACTTATTAATAGATTATATAAACATGATAAAAATGTCTAATTGTTACCATTTGACAACTATTATCCTGTATTTAAAACTATTTTTACACATACACATTAAAATGTGAATTTAGGGTTATAAATTGTGTCAATATATTTTTTATACTGATTTTTTTCATTGATTAACTAAATCACTAATTGACTAATTATTATTTCCAAAGGTTGGTTACTTAATGTTCTGTGCAAATTCGTCCAAAAACCCCACAAGTCATTCTGCCATCTCGTTGGATAACATTTTCATGTTTCTATGACCATCAAATTTAAATTTGGATTTGTAACCACAAACTATATTCAAGATATTGGGGTTTTGTAAGGAAACCTATTCTTCATCATGGAACAGTTATACCTGATTATGAATAAAGAGGTGATTCATTAACTTATTTTAAAAACATTTTTCTGTGTTCATAAACAAACTGAAAATTACCAAATAAAGACAGACTTGTCCAGACTTAACACCATCGCTTAAAGAAGCTTAAAACATTGAACTCGTGAGTTAAGCAGCCCATTTGCCATTGTCAGCATTTGTCTGAACTGCCAGGCTTGTTTTCACACTGACCGCTGGGGTCGTGGGTCTAAGAGCGGCTGGCTGGTGAGCCCAGCATCAGCAATTTTGTTTGCGGACTGCGGTGGGCTTTCCAACCTGGACCCGTGCTCTCTTCCTACCTCATCCGTTTTTATTAGTCAAACCAAAGCAAACCAAATCCCAGATGGAAAACGAGCAGCTGCAGAAGGTGCTTACTGTGGCTGGTAGAGGAAAAGCTCAATGATGTTATCTCTCCCTTTGGGGTGGTTGAAGAACACAAAGAGAGACCAGTGGATCAGCCAAGTCCTTTGCTGGAGAGATTGGAGAGGAGAACTCACAGTCTGAAGAGAGAGGAAAAAAAAGATGGGGTGTTAAAAATAATAGTGAAAGGATAGCTCAACCTCAAATAAAGATTATGTCATTATTTGTTAAGCCTCATGTTGTTCCAAACTTATGAGGGTTTTTTTACGGAAAACAAGGAGATTTTAAACTGTGCTTCATGAAAATTACAAATAATTGCGAATTGAGATTTTGAGTTTCTAAAGGGCATCATTAAAGTACCATAAAACAATCCAAATAGCTTATGTGCCGTTTTGAATTTGTATGATAGCTTAAAGGAATAGTTCACCCAAAAATGAAAAAATTCTGTCATTATTTACTCACCCTCAATAAGTTCCAAACCTGTAAGAATTTCTTTGTTCTGCCAAACACAAAGATATTTTGAAACCAGGCTGTTTTGGGTCACCATTGA
Organism: Puntigrus tetrazona; assembly: GCF_018831695.1. Taxonomy (NCBI): domain Eukaryota; kingdom Metazoa; phylum Chordata; class Actinopteri; order Cypriniformes; family Cyprinidae; genus Puntigrus; species Puntigrus tetrazona. Next base: position 22,237,812 of record NC_056714.1, on the reverse strand, counting down.
TTCCCATAGCATTTTTTCCTACTATGGAAGTCAATGGTGACCTAAAACAGCCTGGTTACAAACTTTCTTCAAAATATCTTCCTATGTATTTATACAGATTTGGAACTACTCAAAAGTGAGTATATGATGACAGATTGAAAAACTTTGGGGTCAACTATTCCTAACAGCATTTATTAGCAATAGAAATATTTTGTAACATTAGAAATGTCAGTACTGTAACTTTTGATAGCATCCTTGAGAAATAATTTCAACAAACAAAAAACATATGAAATATCATAAAAGCAAGTAAATAGTAATAATAAAATATTGTATTTTGAGTGAACTATCCCTTTAAAACGTGACTTCTCTTGATCGTGACTTGATCATAACAAGATGAACTTCTGACTCCGAAAAAACCAACACTTGGCTTCCGCTGCCTTCCAGACTCGGTACAAATCAAAGTTCAGAATAGAAATTTACAATGTCCAAAGACTTTAATTTTTTATTTACTCATACTTCTCCCCAGGCCAAACCCTTCTTTCCCAGCTCAGTTCCTCCAATTAAAAATCAAGCTGCGCCGCCATAGCACAGCAATTAAGGTTTTGCTTGACTTGTGAGTTGCGGTGAGAAGGAATTGAGGGGATGGAGGAGAGGAGGGGAGGTACAGCAACAGTGGCGGTGCTGTGCTGAAACGCAAGGCGGTCAATATTATGGCCTATGTAAGGGAATCTGAGTGCGGTATTGAATTCTGAGTGGCGGGGCATTACATTGTTATCGATAGTCTCCCTCAGGCGGGTGAGGTCCTCCATGGCAGCTTCCCAGTTCTGCATCAGGATCTCAGAGGCCAGCTTGCCCCACAAAGAGTTCAGCGCGTTTCTGTCTGTGGCGGGGACCTGTACAAACACAGACAAACAGAGAAAAACACATTGACCCACTGTAAACAAAGGTAGACAATCAATCAACTTGCTCACTATAATAATACACTGATTACCTTCTGAATACTGTATTTCCGATTCTACCATTTCCCGCAGCTAAAAGTTAAGCTTTCTTGGCAACGTTGCTCGCCGGACTAACTTCTTTATTTATTTACAGTGGATAAACAAATTAAATTATGTCATCTTCGGGAATTGAGCTCGCAAGGGAAAAAGAAACCAATGCTAAGACCATTTAGCTTTCTATGAAACTTCATTTGTTGTAATTTTGAGAGTTATTGCTGTGTCATTTTGCATTTCCCTTTAGTAGGCATCTAAATCAGCCCAATAAATAAATTTCCAATTTTGTAATGTCTAGAACTAATAAAAACGAATATAAAATTGTCCTCTAATGATTAAGGTTAAAATGTATTACAAAACACACAAACAAATGTTCATTTAAAAAAAAAAATTAGTTTTTGAGGTTGTTAGGTCAAAGAGGTCCTCAGACAAGAGTTAAAGGTTAAAGGCCAGCTTGTCTGTGATATTGCTGGGAAATAATTACGCAAGTTAAACAAGTGCTCTTTAACTAGTTTGGGGTCAAGTGCTATCTCAAAGGTAAGAAGGGTCATGTCAACATGATAGTGGCTTCAAATCACAACTCAACAGGAACATGTCTTTTTGAAACACAGAAGCAGTCATCAATTTGGGTCTAATAATAGAGAGTAACTCTTTCTAATATCTGGAATGGAGCATCAACATGCTAAAATAGAGAAGAAAAGCTCTCCAAATTTCACGTGGACTTGCGGTGACCTTAGTGCACTGCCTTTGGTGAGGGTCTTTAATGATGTGTGCTGCCACCGCTGCTGCCTCTGTTAGTGGCCCTAACACATGTCTGCAAGCTTTGATCAACACAGAGATCTGGACAGGACTGGAGTGGCGGGACTCTAATCAAAATGTCTGCTCGTGGAGGAGTGAGAAAATGAGGTCCAGACATTAGGTAAAGAAACTCAAACCATTCAAATCAAAGAACAAACTAAACATAAACTGGGTGAGGATGGATAGTTATGTGTATACAAAGTAATTGAGAACCATTTGAGAAGGACAAATAATTAAAATCATTTAATTTTCCTTCTATGATCCTACGTCACATCTACCTTGACTAAAAACCTTTGACAGCAGAAGCCAATAACAAAGTCTTGTTAAGCAGAAACAGGCCCTTGAAAATAATGTTTAGATAACTTGATTAACTAGTAATTGTGATAATCTCCTGAACATCTAGCGCAAAAGAAAAACATCCTGCAGAATCGAGTTATAAAACCCTTGAAAGACACTCGCTCGGCTTCTTGTATGGAAACATGAACAAGATTTGGTTCATCACTGCAGAGACAATCAGCTTCAAAGGAACGTAAGCTGTTTTAAATTATGGCTAAAAAGACAAAAACAAACAAAGTGAGGAGATAATGTGTTGCAGATTAGCGAGCTGCTGGAGTACTGAAGCGTGTTCATGAATTAAAGGGGGATGAGCTGTAGCCAGAGGCTTATGGGAAGTGGAGTGATTATAACCTACGACAGACGTAGCGGCACAAAGACAACCAGGAAGTCAGCCGTGCATTCACTGAAATATGACTGAATGAATACAGTGCTTCTTGTGTACATTAATCATTAAATATGGACAAGGAGAAACATTGGATATTATATGACAAATCTCTCAAGTTCCACAAGGAAAACCATAAACAGGATGCTATCTGCAAAGCACTATGGAAATCTGTACAATACATGAGTATACAATAACAAGAAGTACAATTTATAGAAAATATAAAAAATAGCCTAAAAAAATAAGGTATTCAATAACAATATCAAAATACACAGTATGTATTTAGTATACAATAACTAAAGTATATAATAGTATAATTAGTATAAAATAATAGCAGTTAATAATAGTATAAAAAAAATAACACCAACATAAATAAATGGCTCACTAAATTTCTGGCAGGTAAAATAATACCCTTTTGCACAGAGACACACAGTAGTATGCAACTGTTTTCCAAAAAAAAAATAAAAAATACAATATAGATGCAACCACAGCTCCACTTGCAACACTGGAGCACTTTGATCAAAATTCCCAAGTTGGATGCGCCTAAATAACAGTCAAAGCCCAAAAACTCTCAGAGATCAGCTCGGAGGGACAACCAGGGAAAAAGCCATCCTCTCTGCCAATATAAAGGTCAGCGTTTCATTTCTAAAAGTGTTTGTTTTTTTTCCTTTTTTTTCCCTGGAAGTCCCTGCCTGCTACATTTGGCCACGCTCCATGTCATTATGGCAGCTTTCTGCACACTGACTGGCTTTCAGCAGCGGCCATGCAAGAATAGTTTCAATACCTGGGTTTTTCCACAAGTTACCTTGAGTTTCCACTGCCTCCCGAAATGGGCACATTTTCACTGACTGACCAGCAACAATAAATTTACTGTGCTGGGGATCCGACGGGACACTCAATCTTTATTCTCAACATCCAATCCCTGCATTAACAGATGATATGAATAAGTTGCTCTTTTCGCACCGGGCCCTCACTGTAACAAGACCTCAGGTCTGGATTTTGCAAGCCTGGCTTCCTTCGTTAGATGGCTGTGTTTCCCACGCTAGAGGAGTTCTAGAGCCTGACATCTCCCATGCTAAGAGCTGTCTGAGGAGAGGGGAGGTCCGGCTTGAGTGGGGTGGACAAAAGTAAAAAGCAAAGAAGAAAGGGGCAGGTATTTGATGAGAAAGCTCAACTAAATCCATTTTTACATCATGGCTATTCCAAACGCCTTCCCAAAAATTGAAGGTATCAAGTTACAATATGGAAATTTAAATGAGACGATAACAGCTTGCTTAAAAACATAGACAGGGAGAGAATTTCTGGAAGCTATTTTGGTTTATTTAGATTAAGCAGTGACAGCGTAAACAAGGTTGGTTGCTGTGAATGCTCTAATCTACTCAAAATGCTTGATGTGTTTGCAGCGTCAATGATGTGGTTTTCCAATGATGGGTAGACTATATAGTTCATCATTTCCTGAAAAAAAGCCTGCAGCAAGGACGTGTTAAATTGATAGCATTTCACAGTAAAGACATTTATAATATTGCAAAAGCTTTTTATTTAAAATAACACTGTTTGTAACCGCTTTCTATTCAACAAAATCCTGAAAAGTTGTTGTCAACACTGATGTAGTAAATGTTTATTACACCAAATTAGCATTTTAATTAATTTCTGAAGGATCATATGAAACTGAATACTGGAGGAACAGTAGATGAAAATTCAGCTTTGCACCATAGAAATATAATACATAAATGTTTTTTCACCAAATAAATGCAGCCTTGGTGAGAAGAGACATTTCTTTCAAAAAGAAAACCCTGTCCAATCTTAACTTTTTAACTGTAGTGTGAAAATTGTCACAGTATCTTTGAGAAAGTCAAGCGCCACACATTGAAAGTCAATGGGGTCTAGTCTTTTTTTAAGCCCCATTGACTTCCATTGTATAGACACTCTTTAAAATACTTGCAGAAAAAAGGAAGTCATGCGGGTTTGGAACCGCATGAGAGTGAGTAAATGAAGACAATACTCAAGTATCCCTTTAAGCATCTATACTAATGAATATGCAAAAAAGGGTGACAAAAACTGAAGGGTGTAATTCAAGGCTTGTCGGCCGTTCCTTCCCTTGGCTCCCACGAAAACCACAGGGACACAACAAACAAACAAACAAACAGCGTGACTGACGCTGCAAATCATTCACAAATGGGAAACATACTGCAAATCTAAACAACACAGGCTTCCTCACACCTCTGAAATGCTAAAACCAAGATTATTCCAAATTGAATAAAAAGATTTCTTTACGGTCCCTTTTTGCCACGGCGACTCATTGTCGCTTGGCAAACGTCTGCCTTTTTTAAAAATCAACAATGCAGGCCGAGTGAATCATATGTGAGAGCAGGTCTGCAGAAACAGGAGTGCATTCCATGCGAGAAGGCAGGCTATGCGGTTACGTGAGAAACACTCGGCGGCAAGGGAGTCCGATAACTTAGCCAGGCATGGAGCCTCTCGCAACACTCTTGGCCCAGGGCAGCGTTGACAATGGGCACCTCTCTTTAAGACACTGGACTACCTCCACACACTCCGGCCAGAGAGAAAGGAGAGGGTCAATTTGTTCGTTCCCAGCCGTCATTTGCCCCCCGCCCCACTAGCTAGACAGGACTGCACTGGGCCCTGAGCGTCCGGCCGCTTTTCCCCATAAGTTCATCTTTCACTCATTTCTACAGGCAGTGGGAGAGAAGCCACAAACACCAGAGCCCCAGCAATGAGCCCTTTGTTTATAGAGGAAATAAGAAGTACGCACGTGTAACATGGATACTGCCAGTACTCTCAGTGAACTGCAATTATCTTCCCCCACAAACCTACGTTGGTATTATCTGATTCCAAAAGTATTCCACTGGTGAAAATTATTTAATCCAAGTCCTCGGTGCATCACCGCCTGGATCTTTATCCAGACAACAACACTGAAAAAAGGTAAATGGGTTGACATCCTGATACAGGAAACTCAGAGGAAGATGAGGGCATTCGTGAGCGCTCTAAGCTAGTTTCACACCACAAGACAAAACTCCAATACTCAAATCAGATTTTTTTTTTTTTTGGGTAAGGTCCTTATCAGGGGATCGCCTAGCGACAACTAACCAGCATGTAGAAAAAATGTTCTGGGATGTTTTAAAACTTATAAATGAAACCCAGAATGTTACGTTTTTGCCTCAATAATTCAAATGGTGAAAAATTAATAAAACTTGAAATTTGGAAAAAATTAAGAAAAGTGTTTAAAGTGCTCACATGATATACATTAATAATAAAATAAATATTAAAGTACAAAAACAAAAATAATAATAATATAATAATAAAATGGACTAATTAATAAGTAGACTGTACGGTAATGTGTTACATTATTTTTGTTGTAATTATTATTGTTGTTATTAATAATAATAATAATAATAATAATAATAATAATAATAATAATAATAATAATAAATGCAGGCATATTTGTACGCATTATAAAATAACTAACCCTGTACCACTGACCATTTTTGCTGGTGAATTAAAGTGCATTTATAACAAATGTAATGTAAAAAAATGTAAATAAAAATGTAAGCACTCATTTTCAAAGCATCGCCCCTAAAATCTTCTTAAAATACATAAATATTAATAAGTGCATACAAAATGAATAAACAATAATATGAACATTATATATATAATATATACATGTGTATTTATTATTATAAATACATAATGGTAAACAAATTAGTTGTTAATAATAATAATAATAATAATAATAATAATAATAGTAAAAGCATGCAGCTATATTTGGCTGTGTATAACCTTCCTGTTAACTGAATTTTAACAACCTGTGACTGGCCGTTATTGCTGTTTAATTGAGGCACAATTATAACAAATGTCAGGTGAGATAAAAATAAAATGCAACTTGAATACCTGAAATAAAAATATAAATAAATAAATAAATAAATAAAATACTTGTCTTGTACATCTGATTTATTCTCAGATCAGAAACTAAAAGGTACAATTTATAAGATATTTTGGATTTTCTAATTATAATTCAAAGACTAGAAAATGAAAATAAATAAATAAAGATTTGGGCTGCTTTCAACTGTATTGTGAACGCTGCTTTAATAAATAAGATTTTGGCTCAATAAAATTCTAGTCATCTTCTGTTGAAAAGCCTGCTTTTGGTGCATTGGGATTATATGGAGCAAGCTGTGTAACCTTTAACCCTTGCAAAAACTGGGGAATCCTGTCAAACCAAGAGTGATTAGGCCACAAAATCCCCACCAATCATCTATGGGGAGCAGCACTGCCTATAAACCCATAAGCTTATGAAGTCCGCCACTAAACACAGCCCTGAAACAACTCTTAACCAAGTCCTTGAAGAGGTTCTTTTCAGCACTCAAGACTTGCAAGGAATTTAACAAGCCATGGGATGGCACTTTTGAGAAGTAATTATAGATCAGGAGCTTTTAGTTCTTCGGATTGCCTCAAGTGCAAAAAAAGCTCCCTGTTTTGCTAGAACAGATGGATAACATGGATAAATGACACAATATTTCATAATAAAAGGATTTGGATTCTAAATTGAGAAAATCTACCTGTGAGCGAGTCATGTCCACTTTTCATCTGCATCATTTTGAAAAACACAATGTTAAGTGCATGCGCAATGCTCGTAACTCATGGGATTTGGCAGACTCTCATACTAAAAAAGCAGAACCATATTAAGCAGAGACAATAATTCAAACTCTCAATAGGGCGACCGTTTGGCTTAATTAACACTCACAGGGGAACTCTCCATCAAAATAAAACTGTTTGTCCATTAGACAAGAACTTATTAAACAAGAATGTATTTAATGGCTTCAATTTGCGAAGAAGAAAATGAAAGGGTGTCGTGATGAAAAGAAGCTCTTGAAAATTGCCCCGCTGGGAACGTCCCAGAGGAGAATGCTAGAAAACACAGCTCTGTCATCTGTCAAAGACAGGGGCGTGGTGAGACACATACCAGGACTCTGAAGAAATAGAGGTACTCCGCAGCACCTGAGTAGTTCCCACACTCGTACTGGAACTTGGCGTATCGGTAGAGGGTGTCCAAATACTCCTGGCGGAACTGCAAGGAAAGGAAGAAGTTGAAATGCAAAACAACATAAGTAGATTAGACATTACAATATACACTTTGTGTGTGATGAAATTTACAAAATACATTTTATTTGCTATTGAGGCATGATGGTAATCAAATTAGCATATGAAATAAAAACTAGATAGGAATTGTACTTGCTTACACAAGTTAGCCAAGTCAATCAAAGTTATATTTCAATATTTAAAAAAATAAAGAGTTTAAAATATTAATAAATCTTACAGTTTTATCCTAGAAGTTAAATATCTCTGGCGACGTTCATTGCCATGGATTAATTTTCTCGGGTTACAAGAAAAGGACATGGATTTAACTGTGAACTGTTAGTGGTACTGATTTTAAGATTGATCATGCTACACATGCACTCTGCCATGGCCTTGAGTCCTCACGCATGCATCCAATTAGAAATGACAGCTCAAAAACACTCAATGCATAAGTCAAATGCAGATTAATCTTTGTTAAAGCCGTTGCATTGTTTGCAGACCAGACAAAAGTAGGTATTTTTAGGCTACTGTCTCTTTAAGGCTAAATGCAAATTATAACTTTAACTTTATGATGGTTGAACCTAACCATTAATCCAGGAATCACATTCATGCCACACTGTGGAGACTGGTCTGTATGGATCACGGATCATCTACTATCCGTTGCACCCCTACTATAGCCCCATTTCCACTGCAGGAACTTTCCCCAGGAACTAGACTTTGGCTCTATACAAGTGTGTTTCCACCACAGTTTCCACCACATGTAAATAAAGTTCCAGGTAAAAATATGCCCCTCAGAAATTCCCTGCTCACGAAGTACTGCTTTTTTTTAAGGTATGGAAATTTCATGAGTGAGACTTGGGTGCTGAACATGCTGACTAGTTGAGTTCACCCAGTATTGTATTTCAACCACCATATATGTGCATTATCTTGAAAAATATTACAGTTACTGTGTCATGAAATGTACAGTGTTTTAAAACACCTTAAAACACATTTTAAGGTGAAATGTTTAAACATATTTCAGGCAAGAATGTAGCTGCTTAAAACTCAAATATGCAGTTTATTTATAAAGACACTATGTAAAAACGTGCTTCACTGATTTCGAAGATGTGAGTTCCACGCAATCATTAGGTAAATCTAAATGGTAATCTTTGGACTTAATGATCATTTTATTAAATAATATGTTAAAATAAAAATTAAAACAGTCAATAATTTATATATATATATATATATATATATATATATATATATATATATATATATATATATATATATATATATATATATATATATATATATATATAAAATATTTTGTTTCATTGCAATGTATGTTCCCTCAACTACATTACGGCAGCTATTAATATGATTAAATGAAAACAAAAAGAGGCAGTGGTGTTTGGTATTATATTTCATCAAATTGGCGTAACCAACACAAGCTGACTGGTATTATCCAGTACGCTGCTGTTTGCAGAATTATCGGACTTGTTGGGGGAAAAAAGGACATACTGTTCCAGGTAATTTCAGTAGAAAAGCCTTATTAGTCTTATTATTTTAAATATTAAAAATGCTTTGATTGGCTGTGATCTTGGTGATTGGTGTATTACTTTACTTAAAAAATTATCTGTAAGCCATCGCTGAACCTAGTGAGGAAAACCGTGACCGCACATGACCCCATGTGGCCTCAATATCATTGTCTTGAAAAGCATTTCAAGCTGCCTCCCTCAAGTTCAGCTAACAGCACTGACCAGAGAGTACCAGCAGTTTGACAGACAGTTCAGTAGATCATGCGCGGGAAACTTGCTGGCAGAGTCTCACAACAGAGAGCTCATTGTGTGTGTATGTGTGTGTTTGTGTGGTCACAGTAAACTAGAGCCCTGGTGTGGATGTCGTTAAGGCCACAGGGGCCTTCCTGGGGCGGCGGAGAGAGGGCTGTTAAGGCGAGAATCGTGTCGTAAAGATGGTGCAGCCTGTGCAGTGAAGGTGCACTGAGGACAGGCCTCAGGTCAGTTTCAGGATGCTGGGGTGGGAGTGCCGTCAAGTCAAATATAGAATCCCCAGCATTCTTGAGGCCATACCCACGGGTCCCGAGCTGTTCCGTTTATTCTGAACAATTCGCCACAGAATGTAAATGTCCACAGAAATTTCTGCAAGCCATAAAATCCCCGAAAATGACTTAAGGTTTTGGGAAGTCATTTAATGTGTTGCTGCTCAGGGCCACCCCTCCGGTTGGCCCCCCAAAACAACACTGGGTTCATAGAAGAGTCATGAGAACTCCTCAGAGGGGTGGAAGAGTCAGCAGAAGTACTTACTCCATGCTTGTCAGCCAGATAGTCGAACAGCATACGCCCGTCCCTGGAAGACAAACATTTTGGGGTTAGCAAGGGTTTCTTAAGGTTGCAAAAGTGGAAGAAAAACACATATCTTTAAAAGGTAAATGTTCTCAGATTAACTCAATCATCTAAGCAGAAATATTAAATAAAATAAACATTCTATTGATTTATTTGAAATAAACATACACATATGGGTCAACAACAAAAAGAGGTTTCAAACATCAAAACAATATTAATTAGTTTAATACAACTTAATTTTTTTTTCTCCATACATTGTCCTTTTTCATTTCATTTTTTGTTTCAAGCATATTTAAAAACAACAATCATTGGATGACAAAAATAGTAGTATTACTAGTCTTTTAAACAATCTTTGACACTATCATTCAAACAACTAGGTTTTAACCACTTATCAGCAAGCAGCATATTGTATGTAATATATAAACACATATAGTTAGGTGTAATATCTATATACATATATATCTATATATATATATATATATATATATCTATATTAGATATATCTATATATAAATATATATATAGATAGATATATCTATCTATATAAATATATATCTATATATATATATATATATATATATATATATATATATATATATATATATATATATATATATATATATATATATATATATATATATATATATATATATATATATATATATATATATATATATATATATATATATATATCTATATATATATATATATATATATATATATATATATATATATATATATATCTATATATATATATATATATATATATATATATATATCTCTCTCTATATATATATATATATCTATATATATATATATATATATATATATATATATATATATATATATCTATATATATATATATATATATATCTATATATATATATATATATCTATATATATATATCTATATATATATATCTATATCTCTCTCTCTATATATATCTCTATATATATATCTATCTATCTCTATCTATCTCTATCTATCTCTATCTATCTCTATCTATCTCTATATCTATATATCTATAAAAATTCATATAAAAAAGACAGAAGGTTGGAGCTGTGACTTAGTGGTAATGTGCTCTAAAACACTGAGCTGATCATACAGGTGACATTCAAAACTCCCTGAAACATCTCAACTCACCTCTATGCCAAAATGAAAGAAAATATATACGCCTAATGGTCTTCAATAAAAGTTAGATTATTAATATTTTTTTTTTTTTTTTTTTTTTAAATCACTAACCAGGCAAAAATAGCAAATCTGATAGCTTGAAATAGTACATATTTCTCAACCAGGCTCATGATTTAAGGTATCATTTATATCCGGAGCACAAACTTTGCGGAATGAGTTACACACCAACATTTAATACTTGGGTTTAGAAAAACCAATAAGCCTAAATATGAGCCTTAGGCTGATGATACACAGGGCAACTTTTTGAGCAAGTGAGCAACATTGCTTGGGCACTTTCCCATTAAAAACCTGTAACATTTCTGTCTGAATATTTTAGATCAGTCGCAGCCTCGTGTCTCTCACCTGGTTGTATCACCAGCCTTACTCTCCTTAAGAAACATTGCTCATTAAAGAGCAATAAGGTAAAGAAGAAATTAAACAAACACTCCGTTTCCCCACCAGGTGAGATGGAGTAAGAATACTGCTACTTGTACGTATCATTGAGTGTTGGCAAAATGGAGCTGGTAAGCATGCTTACCACACGACCACCTCCGCCAAATGTGGCCAGCCTCTGAAGAACTTGGCAAATGAAGCCATGCGTCACTGCATGCTCCAGACAGAAAGAGGAGGTTTCACGTTTATTTTATTTGTGGGGAGGTTCAAAGGCTGTTTATAAAGGCGTTCTCCTGCAGAACTACTTCTGTCCCATTATACTATCATCTGACAGATGCTGGGACTGGAGACGAGGCACCTCCTTAAGCAGTGTTCTAACCAGTGATAAGCAATAAAACCTAACTATCTCCTCCATGTAAATTAGATTTTACTGACCTAACCAACCACAACAAGCAGCTTCTGCACTTCTGCATTTGTCCGAGTTATATTTCTCCACCCCATGTGAAATCTAATTGGTCTAAAATCCCATTCTACATGAGCACACAACAGTTCAATAACTAACTTAAAAAAAACTTCATGTCAATCTTTACAACTAGGTTATTTATAACTGAATGTACAAGCTGTTCTTTTTAATACATTGAAAGTGAATTATGACCACAACTAAAAAAATGTGACAAAAAAAATTAACAAAATTTAGATTTAAACTTTTTGACTTCGGTTCACAAAGCTATCACAAAGATTTAGAAGATTAGAATAATGAGCAAAAATACACTTATGAACTTCTCATGGTGTATTTTTGACCTTTTTATAAATTTTTTTTTTTTGTTACTTAAAATTCTACATGTCAAAAACCAGTACGCTAAAACAAACTGTTGCACTTCCAAATGCATGTTACACACAAGCCAGGCTCAGAGAAGATGATAAAACTTCAGTTGCATTTTAATTTAACCATACAGGCTTACCGTTTATTAGTCCCCATGTATTGCACTCCATGGAGAGCAGTGTGAACATTCTTTAAAATGTCTCCTTTAATGATTTACAGAAGAAATGCAATTAAAAAAATGTTTAAAACTGCATTTTAAAATTAAAACTGATTAGAACACTGTTTTAAATTGCTTGTCTTCTCGCTGATTGGGACCCATTATACCGTCCTTAGCATTTCTGCATTCAACCAACATCCTCAGCCCTCACCTAGTATCTCCAAAAACTAACAGTCAATCTATGTTTATCTGTCTGCTGTAGAGGACATTACATCTTTACTCCGTCAGCTCTCACCACCTCCTGTCTGGGTTGAAATGAGGAACAGACTGTGCAGGAGGTCAATGTATTGGTGCTGAGGGAACTGAGAGATAACTCGGCCCTCGGCCATTCAGCACAGCTTATCCATCCATCAAGCTCAGTCTGTTAAAGAAAAAAATCCATCGCCACTCCATATGTCCTAACACTCCTGGACAATGGTCCTGACAGATTTCCAAACATGATATCACCTGCTTATAGCATCCGCCCCATGAGCGACAACGTCAAAGACCTAATCCGGTAAACATCCGATGATGCGGTTTGAAAGAAACATCACACACGAGCAGCTATTAACAAATAAAAGAACAAATAAAGACGAGTCCTGATCTGCACTTCCTCGTGGTCGTCTCAGCCTGTGAAACTCCAGACACCGAAAAATGCCCTCCGAAACCCGAAATATTCAGATCGAACAAGTAAACTTCAAAGTTGCTCGTTAATGAAGAGCAGACATCCATTTGAGTGGGTTAATTAAGACTGCGCCTGGTTCTAACGCCACAAACTTAATCCTGAACTGTGATAAAAGCATGTTTTGAAGAAACGAAACGCAAACTGGTCTTTAAAAATGTCTAGGGAAGGCAATACCACCTACTGAGATTTCTCACTGTAGAGACACCACAAACACACAGCGGTAGCCTGATAAAATATATAGAAGCCCGTGTGGTATTAGCGCTAGTCAAAGCGAGCAATTAAACAATAACTAAGTACAGATCGTGGCCTCGGGGGGGGGGTTATCCTACATTGCATATGGTTTCGGCTAAGAATATGATGCCTCAATATGTGCAGTTTTTAAATGAGGAGAGATATACAATTAGACTGCAAAAAACAATAGTTGTTAGGCAGCGGTGTAACAAGTTATTTCAAGTTTCAAGCATTGTTTTTTTTACAGTGTACTTAAGATTTGGAGGACAGAATCACAGTAAGAACAGAGTTTATTTGTTGGCATGCATATCATTAATAAAGATCAGAGAATCATGGGCATGTGTCGTAAAATGAATGAAATATTTACTTAAAATCTCAGGGTAAATATTTCAAGCCAAAGAGATTTAGCTGACAAAAAAAACAGCTTGGAAATCCCTGGCATAGAGCATCGGCAGAGAATCAAATATTTGAACTCTTTGACATTTCAAGCCTATAGCGGTCTCAAGATCAGGCCTAAATCACATCAAATACAGTGGATAAACCGGCCACTAAGTCAATGCTATGCTGTCTCTTCTGTCTAGGTTTGATGGCGACCGATTGAGAACAGAACAATGTCTTTTCAATCCAACATAATCAACAAGAATCCACTGTTACTAATCCAGCAAATCCATCCAACTGCTAATGGAGACGACTATTTGAGAATATCTCTACTGCCTAGTACAGTGATCAGTGTAACAACCTACTTTTAATTAAATAAAAACATCTCTAATCCCTAATACACCACATATTAAAACCTAAAACATCTAGATTGGCTGGCGGCTAGAAATGAGGAACATCCATCAAAGAAAAGCAAGCACTAGATGAGGACTGAGTTTAACCAAAATATTTTAATTACGGCAAACTCAGCATCAGAAAAAAAAAATTTTAAAAGTAGCCTCTGTAGAACTCACCACAGGATGCTGTAGCATTCTGCTCTTCTGAAATTTGCAGAATGAAACCATATACTCATCCACATGGCAATTTCAATCAAATACAAACCGATTGTGATTACAAATGCCTGCTGATGTTCTGCCATCCACTTAATTAAATGGCACTTAAGCCCGACCTTCCAGAAAAAGAGCCACAAATGTTCTGTTTGGAGTATCGTCTAGCATCGAGCAGGGCTCCATCCCACATCCCTGAGGACTGTCTTGTCTAAACTGTGCAATTGAACACTGTTCAACTTACATTAGATGAACAAGAAAATAAGTAAAGTACCATCTAAGCTGTTGCTTGGAATAGAAAATGACTAAACTACTGTCATAACATTTAAAAGATTGTCCACGGTCTTCCCGTAAAAACCGCAGACAAGTAAAGGTCTACATAATCTACTATAAAGTACAGAAAGGTCGCTTTTAATTTCAAGACAACCACAGGACACCCTAAAGCGTGTACTAAATACCTCATTGGTAGATGATCCAAAGTAACAGACTTTGGGGCATCTGTTTGGTCAAACACATCTGGATATAGAAATGAGCCACAAAAAAACATTTCTTGATTCTGTCATTTCTTTTTTTTTTTTTTTTTTTTTTTTTTTTTTTAAATTGAGTTTATTGATTCCATTTGTTTCACTGGCACACTAACAGGTTTTTGCCTGTACCACAATGGCATGTGCAACAAAAATTAAATAAAACAGTTCAGCGGAACTAACATTTGTTCTGACTTTAAAGCAGAGCTTTTTGCTTTGAATATAGTACAAATGTTTTATAGCACAACATTTTATTTAGTAAATCAAGCTGAATCTTTTGATGTCTCACATGAGACGACATGGAATAACTTAATCACAATCTAAACGTGTTATGTGCACCAATATTTAGATACACAGGTACAGCAATAAAATGATTTAAATACAAAAAGACAAAGTAAGCGACAGACGACTAAAGAGCTAGACTATTCATATGCATTTAATTTCAACATTTACCTGGTTGACTGCATCTGCCTCGTTGTCTCTGGGTCCTCAAACACCTTCACAATGGGCTCTGTCTCAGATTGCAGTTGTTTCAGTTGAGCCACAACTTCAGTCCTCTTTTCTCTGAGAGCTGCAAAAGATATAAATTGATATAAATCTCATGTCCGGTGTACATTTTAGGACATTAAAACCCTCAGACATAAAATGAAAAGGAGTCAAAAGTATAAGTATCAGGAAAAACGACATCAGGTCTCACACACATAGGCATCGGGCAAAATGGACTAAGGTGAAAGAAAACGAGTCAGAACTGAGATCATCTGAATTGAAGGATAGAAAGCCTTCTGTTCAAGAAGCCATGGCCTCCTTTATGCTCGCTAATGACCATGATTACAAGAGTTATGAGAATAAGATATAAAAATGAAAATATTTTATTTAAATTTGCCACCCTCATGCTCACAAATAAAAGTCTGATTCATTATTTTAATCTTTCTTTCTGATATAGTTTTAATGAACCAGTTAAAAAAACATCCTGAGGTTATTTTAAGATGATGTAGGGTTTTTTGCAACTCTCATGCATCACATTAGGCATCTTTCATTGCAGAAGAGCATTAGAAGTTAATCCACTCACAGTTGGGTATTTCTTTGTCAGGAAATAAATTCCTGTATACATCCATGGCAAAGTCCACCATGTTGGTGTCACTGAGGAGGTCCAGCTTTCCATGAAGGAGCTCATTCTCATTGTAGATCTAGAAAACAGTGATGGAAACACCATAAATACATTCAGAACAAAATATCTGTTGACTTTTATAATATCTATTTCTGCAACAAAACGGCTATAACATAACTTCGATATCAATTCATGAACACTTTAACTGACAAATACAGGCACGTAACAATATAGGATTTCAACAAATCTTAAAAACTGTGACAGGTTATTTATAGATTTCAACAAAACCTCATCTGTCTGCGCCAGAAATAAGTTGATCAGTATAGTGTTAATATATCTTGGTGAAAACTAAAACAATGAAGACAACAACACAACACCAGTCGTTGTACACAGATTTAATTAAATAGATGTAAAAATACTACTTTAAAACAGCACTATGACAAGCCAAGGCAAAGTGACAGATCCGCCAGCTGTTTCTAGCTAGCTTCGATGCTGTCTAGTTAGGCAGCGTACTGGGTTTTGAGATAGCCAGCGGCTAGCAAATAACTAATAAAGGGGTTAGTTATACTATGAAAAGACTGTCTATTACTCATGTTAAACTTTTTGTTCTGTTATTAGTTTATTACCGACTGAAACTATGAGTTATATGATTTACAGACTACCGGCAACACTATTGTGGCTACAGGCACGTGGTAGTAGCTTTGTCGCCTTCTACATACAAACAGTGCTGCAGCACGCTTTCAAATACCAATGTAAGATACACGTGTACCTCTTTTACTGAGAGGAATTCCAGCAGTGGGAAAACGAGATGTCTATCCAAAAAGTGGGCGATTTTGGTGGTCAGATCGTATTCCGCCATGTTGACAACGGAAGAGGACGCGCTTCAAAACCGGAAAAACTTTATTTAATATAGTGCGTTCACACAGTCCAACGGCGCCGTGAGCACTAAGTTGAAGCGTCACGCAGTATCAAAGGAAACATACTGCTTTAAACGGAATGATGTTCACTCAACAAATACATTTACTCTGATAAAATGTAATAAAATAAATCTAACAAACAGAATGCAAAAATGTAATTTTTATCAAGTTTATTCACTTCTAGAAAACACATAACTTAAGGATATGAAAATAGTAAATGTAAATTAAATACAATTTTATTAATAACACTTGACTACTTTTTGCTATAGAATATGTAAGAATAAATATTACAAAAGATAACTAACTAATAACTGTAAAGAGTTGTAGAATGTAATAATACAACAAAATAAATGTACAAATAAAATAGAATTTTATTATTATATATGACTTAACTTATCATCCAGCTACGTGCTAATAGAATACAATAAAGAATTTGCTAATGTTTAGGTGTAATAATTATCTTATTGTACTTATTGTACTTATTTACTTAATCAGCAGTTCTAAGAATAATTTCAAATATAACAATTAGGTGGAACACATTTAAATATAATTATTTGCATTAATTACTGTAATTAATAAAATAATATGGTTAAATAGAACAAAATAAATATGAGGAATAAATATATTTTATATATTTTTATCAGTAAAATGTACTTTGCATTAGAATATTTGAACATTTGGCTGTATTAGTTTAATTCTTGTACACAAATAGTTAGTCAGTTTAGTTTAATTCTTGTGCACAAATACTAAAGTGTAAATTTTACTAATTTGTACTCTATGTATACAATAGAATAGAATAGAACAATCTCTTCTGATATTTATTTGTAAAGTTAAATACGAGCTATGCTTATAAACCTTTCAAGACTCTATAATTTAACAGCAGAATTGATACAATAAAACATTTTATTCATAAAGAGGCCACGTTTTGCCAAGTAAACTTGCTGAATTTTGAAAATCCTGCTGAAATAATGGACCCCTTCCAGAACCCACTGAAATTCCTCCAGCAGACAAGTATCAGCGAGAGTTCACCGGGCTCAGGGAAAGTGACCTCTTCCTGGAACACAGAGCTACCTTCACTTGAAGATCAAAACAAAAGGCAGGTCCAACAGGAAAAAAAAAATCACTCAATGACATTACTGTCAAAATAATCATACAGTATGTGACTACCTCAACCGAGAAACTGACGACGGGAGCAGAAGAGCATCCAGCGGGTTTTACTCCTCACTTCAGCAGCTGTCTCATAAAGATGCCCATGTGTTGGCCATACACTGCAAAGAAGAGCCAATATCAGCTCCTAAATGGTCCATCTATAATAGGTTCCACCAGCACCATATTTACTTGACAACCACACGGCACTGTCCTGGATCCCAAAACAATCTCCCTCTTGTAACGTCGAACCTTTCCTTTCTCCTGACTGTGGAATGAGTCACAAATGTAAAGCTGTCACTTTGGCCAACTCTTGTTTAACCGTTAACTCTAGGCGTACTGCAAGGGAAACAACAGTTAAAGACGTCTTTGTTCGAGCCTATGTATGTTTGAGAACTTGTATAGTTAAACATTTTTGTTGAATTATAAAATTTTTTTTTTGGACCAACCTTCACCGATTTGAATAGAATTTGGTGACACGACAACGTGTTGGTTTTTTGAGGTTAAAAGGTTAACGTGGTTTCTGACGTCTTCCTTTGAAACATGGAAAAATCACGCTGAAATGTCATGCTTCCATTAGCTAAGAGCCAATTTTCACAGTCTTTATGCGTGCGCAAGGTTTTCTCGGCAAACCAATCATCTGATCTTTTTTTTTTTTTTTTTTTTTTTGGTATTGAGCAGTTTTTTTGCAGTCGCACCCACCATGTATTCCCAGAGTTCGTGAGAAACTCCTTTTGTCTAAATAATTCAGCATCAGTAATGCATGCACGCACATCCGCTGTGACAACCTTTTCCAAAAGAAAAGCAAGGATCTCGTTTATTTAATGCTCTTATTTTACTTATTTGTTTTTAAAACTGATTTTCCCCATTTCGACAATTTGGCACATCAAGCCTATAGCTGGCACTCTGGCTTGGGAAGGCATCCATGAAAATTCTTGTGAAATTATTATCCATGGTTTAACATAAGGAAATTACCAGCTATTACTAAGTGGTTTGGTTTAACTGTGCAAATAGGCACCATGTTGGGGATTGTAAATGCTTCTGCACTTAAGGTAGAATTATTTTTCCTCACTGTCTCTATTTAAAAAGTACACGTTCCAGTGTCTCCTTCGGGAATCAAGGTGTAATTACTTATATGAAAGTGATATAAACATAAGTTGCTAGTTTATAAAGTCTCTCTAAATTGTAGGGTTTTTTTTAATTCTTATTATATTTCTAAAAATGATGAGTGCAGCAAAGTATTTTATTAGATATTTTAGAGCGAACGCAACCGATATGCTGAAATCAGCAAACAAAATCAACAGTTTTTTTTATTTTGCTTGTAAACTTGATAAGGCAATGGCTTCCAGAAAGAGTCCAATGCTGGCAAAGACTGCTGGAAAAGGAAGGAGCAATAGGTTAAACGCCGCAATAGAATACTAATTGACATTAAGACTACTTTTGAAAAATTAATTCTGAGGCCAAATTGCTCTGGTTTCTCCTGTTTCAACCAGCCAATCATTTTAATGAAGGAGGCCCTGGAGCACAGCATTGGAAAATCCACGTTTACCCGCTCCACCAAACAAGACTGAGGCTAGAAGAGTCAGAGACAGCGAGCGTGATGAAAATTCACTTTTTAGCTCACTTGCCCGTCCGTTTAAACTTGAATCAAGCTAAATTCGTGTACAAAAACCTTTCTATTATAGAATGAGTGCATACTGCTTTGAAGCAACCCATTTGTGACACACGAGGAAATGGAGAAATAATATTTCCTGAAGACTGACACGTCGGCTAATACTCCAGAACATACGAAACCGTTGCTTATTAATATTTGTGGCTACAGACTTTGACAAAAAAAACCCACCAGTGACTAACACAAGCCACCAAAACACCTTTGAAGAGCAGGCTGCAGATTTCAAGTCAAGGTGACGCCGGTGACCCATAATTTACGCAATGCAAACGCAAGCGGACACGAAAAAAAGTTTTCTTGGCGTTGATACCTCCTTAACAGGTCATTTCAACACAAATAGAGCCATTTATAAAGAGGAACTGTGTTTTACGGTGAATCATACCAAATTGTGGCTTTGTTAATGCACGGGAAACTGTGAGCGCTAAGGTGATTAAATCGCTGATGTTCCTTTGAGGGAAACGTACCCATTGCTCCGGAAAAATAGAGGCCTTTCTGCATTTGCAATTGGATGAAGTTAGTAAACCCAAATCCCTCTGGATCTTTAAAGTCAGTTTCTTAAAAAGAGACCTAAATCTAACCTAAATTTTTATAACCTTATTTGACTGACGAAGTGTTGAATGAGCTCATGGTTGAAGGTCTATATTTCCCTGCAAAGTACTGCAAAATGTAAAAAACGGACTCAATTAATATATTTGCAAAGTATCTCCCTTGATGTTTTTGGATATCCAGTGTTTATGTAGATGGAAATGAATGGTTTAAATGTTTGTGGTAGACAGTAAAATGTTTGCAGGAAAAGTTCTGATTGCCCCAGATGTTGTTGCTTCTTTTTTACAACTCCTCTGTCTGGAAACTACACTATGCAGATGCTCCACAACACATCGGAGTGAATACTGCACGCCTACGCTCCATCTCCACCCATCCCAACTGAGAAAAGTGGTGGGTATGACCACAAAAATAATAACTTGCACAATTAAGTATTCCACTCCAAGTGCACACGCACAAATGTACATCTTTCTTCCTTTCACTATCATAAACCTCAAGCCTCAAAATAAAAAAAACAGCACCTTACATAAGAATTGTAAGTAAAAACCATTTCTGCATTTTGTTTTATATCAGTCACACTTTACCATTACACATAGAGGTTTACGGTTTACAGTTACAGCCATGTATAAAAGCGCTGGTACTGCGTTTAACCCAGTAAAAAGGGTTGTGTGTTATAACAGTAAACAAATAAACAATCCCAAAAAAGGAAAATATACTGTGTGTATGTGTGTGTGTAAGTATATATGTGTGTGTGTGTTTGTGTGTGTGTATGTGTGTGTGTGTATATATATGTGTGTAAGCAAACAAGCAAATAATAGAATTATAAATTGCATTATACAACCTCAACATAATAATACAATAAATATAATCTAAATATTGTTATACCGCCTCACAATGAATTAAAGAGAGAAAGAAAGAAAGAAGAAAGAGAGAAAGCTATGGAACATTGAATTATACTTTTTATAATAGACCCCCCTGTTGTTATTTATCTGACTACATAAGGGGTGGAAGATTGGAGGGTGGTCCCCAGAGCAGCCACGTCTGGCCGGTTCCTCGGCTTCTTTGTATGGGCTGCTGCTGCCAGGCGCTTTACAGTCTACCCAACCTGGGAGAGATAAAGGTATTCTTAATGAGGAGCCATGGCCCACACTGTGCATAAGAAGAAAAATATGCCAGGAACATAGTGCAGTTTGATTGGATGCTTGTAAAAATCCACTGTAAACATGCCATTTTAGTTTCTCTTAATTGTGTGGTGATGACTAAGGAACATCTCGCTGCACTACATTTAAAGGGATAGTTCACCCAAAACGAATGATTTATGAAAATTACTCATTCTCATCTCGTTCCAAACCTTTACGATCTTTGTTCACAATCGGAAAACAAATTAAGATATTTTTGATGAAATCTGAGAGTTTCTGACCTCCAAAGATAGCAAGGGTCCCACCGCTTTCACGGTCTGGAAAGATGCAGAGAACATTGACAAAGTATTTGATGTGACATCAGTGACGATGCATGCGTCTGCTTTGATCTGCATGTAAACAATGCGTGTGCGTGGTGCTGCTGTCGTAGAACACACATATGTCACGCTACTCTCCAAAATGGCACTAGATTGAAGCAGAAGAGAAGCTAATCTCGCTGTTTTGTAAAATTATGGTTGAACCACTGACTGGACTATATTGTTGATGTTCTTGGTATATTTCTGGACCTTGATCTAGGTAGGAACCTTGCTGTCTTTGAAGGGTCAAAAAGCTTTTCGATTTTAAAAAAAAAAAAAAAAACGTAATTTATATTCTGAAGATAATCGAAGCTCTTAAAGGTTTCAGTAATCAATGACAGATTTTTCATTATTGGGTGAACTATCCCTTTAAAAATTTTCATTTAGGGAGTGAACTATCAATTTGAATATTACAAATGCTCTCACTAGAACCAGATGTTATGTTATATTCATTATTTTAAGAATATTTGCTAGAATAATTCTGACTACCATTATATACCTTTAATTAATCATTGTCATATAAAATAACAAAACATAACTTAAATAAGTACTGCTAACCTGAAGTATGCGAGCAGTTTGTTTCAAATTTTTGAATTAGCAAATCTTTTTGGCTGACTCAAAAGAATCTATTCATATGAGTAATTTGTACACGATTCAAAGCTTGCACTGTTTGTTGTTTTTTTACACTACTTTGCATAAATGCATATAAACCTACACAAAGTTTGGGACCATTTTTGATGCATTTGTGACTATTTTAGTTGAGAGTTAAGCTGCGGCCTGAGTTGTTAGTGGGAAAGTAAAGTCATTTCTTAAGAGAAGCAAGGTATTGATTAAAAACATGGAATTGAATGCTGAATAGCCCAACTATAGTCATTCTTTTCAATCAAGTTTGAATTGCTCCTTCAATTGCACTAAATTAACATGTTAGGCAATATTGACAGCTTATTTTCAACTATTATTTAAAAAACGTGTCTCACTGCAGTTCATGACGTTCAAAGAAAAAAAGATCTAATGAAATAAGATGATATACACAGCAAAACATAGCCAAACTTTCCATGAAAAACCATTCCCCACTGATAGCTGCCTTATTAAGTAGTAGACAGTGCCAGACAAGTCATCCAGCTGCTTTTCATTGCAGTATCAAATGAATCCAAATCAATTGCCTCTAAAGATGAATGCCTCCATGCATGATACCTCAAAGTCAAACTTTCGCACAGGGCCTCAGTACCAGTGATATGAATTCAAATGATTTTCCCCCCTTGTTTTTTAGATATGCATCACCTCGCTCGTTGAACGTGTTTAGTGATAAATTACCATCCCAGACCCCTTATCCCGTGCCCGATGCTGACTTCAGCACTGTCGTATTTGATGCCATTGGACTTGGGTTATCTGAGGAGCCAAGGGGGTGAGCAAACAATGCAAACTCACACAGAGCCTCCCACTGCACTGAGCACATAAGACAACATCTGCACCGCACATGTAAGCCAGAACACAATTGCTTGCTCTGAGAATTCAAGTCAAGACTACATTTTAAATGTTTTAATGATTTAATGGAAAAGCGGAGTTTCCAATAATGTTTTTTTCTGGATGTGCAAGTGCATTTGAGTGTCTGTGTGAAAGAAACCTCCACTATATATATATATGGTAATGTAAAAAAGAAAATACAATAACACCAAAGATAAATGTTAAGTTTTTTTTTTCCCCTGCATTTTTGCTGTATGTGTAGTTGAATGATTATGTTTAAAGTATTGAAGACGTGCATGTAAAAATTTACATTTTATGTTCATATTTATTTTAATTATATAAACATTATACAGTTTAAGCTTAATATAAACTATAATTAGCTTTGTGTCACCTTTTCTATTAACCAATTATACAATTAAATTGCATTTCTGCTATTGGTGAATTACCAACCATGATTACTTGATTTCATGCACAAATATGTCCAAAGCCAGTTTGTTTGGCAGATTTGCTTGTTGTATTATGATCTATTAGGCACGTTGTATTATGATCTTAACATCATTTTAAAGTGATTTAATGTGATTCACTTTATACGATTGAAAATGTGATTTTCATCCCATTTGCCAAAGTAATGTGATAATGTGATATATTTTAGGGTGAATTTTTTTTGCAGTTTGCTAAAAGCAATGGCTATTGGTTAATATTATATTTGTAAATAAAATTTACAAATATACAAATTAAAAATTTCTACAATATTACAATTTTATTTAGTAGGATTTTTCTATTCATCAGTAACAGTTTTCACAAGAACATTAATATTAACACAATAACATTTTATCTGTACAACTGTTTCTTGCTCATCAGATCAGCGTATTTGATTGATTATTAAAGTGGTAAAATTTTTCATCTATATAGCACTTTTTAAAAAAACATAATGCTTCACACAAGAGAAAATGGACTGGAGTTACAGCTTCTGAAAATACAGCTTTTCCATCACAGGAATAAATAGCATTTTCAAATATATTAAAATAGAAAGTAATTATTAATGTTGTAATAATATTTCACAATGTTGCTGAAACAAACAGAGCCTTGGTAAGCATAAGAGAGTTCTTTCAGAAACATTTTAAAAACTCTTACCAACTCCAAACCAAAAACCCTAACCCCAAACCAAAAATACTCTTCATTTATTTATAAAACTTTCAATGAGCAACAACTGCTGGTATATTGATTAATCTATATCAAATACGTTTAGTGAAATGTGCTGTATGGAAAGCCTGTGATAAAAATATATGTGATGTTTAACCATAACACTGAGAAAAGGAAGATACATTTGGTTGCAAACTGGGTAAATAGCTAGGATGAGACAAATATGAAATAGCTAAAAATGAAATGGCGCTAAGTTCGCATTTTTCAATGCACCAAAACCCTAAATGATTGACGACCCCCTGAGGACGTAGATGTCTTCAGTTGCAACAATAGCAGAGAAAGGCCAGACCGCCGCTACTTTGGATACTGCAACTTTGGGAAGACCTATTTCTGTGGAGAATCAAGCAGTGGTCTTGTGAAATCATTGTGCTTCGGCTGCTCTTCACCGCCAGAGTAAAGTTGAGGAAATTACAGACGTGCTATAAAAACAAGCTGTATTTCCAGCGGTTTCTCGTAATTGTGCTTACTGTTTACAGAACTGGTGACAACAGCCATTCCTTTGTATTGGCGTCGCTACAGTAGGTGTCCTGTATCGTTTCTGATGTGGCTGTGATTTGCTAAACCCAGCAGATGCATGGGAAGACTCTTAAACATCTTTATAGAAGTTGCGAACCAGGGCCAAGGAGTGACAGTGGCATGGGTGAGTTGTGGGTCACGCTCTATTGCCCCTCGCATATTGAGAATAACTGAGGCGTGACCCATTCGGTCACAGGAAGTGTTCGGCTAAACGAAATGAGTTCCAATTGAGGACGGCGAATAATGTGCAGTGTCGTGAGCTCGAAAAGTATTTCACAACAGGAAAAAGGTTTCCAGGCTGTCAGCTTAAATGAGGTGCTCTTTGGTTGTGGTTTTACAGCTTTAGAGCACATGTTGGAGTATAGAGAGACAATGCAATAGCTTTTCAACAGGCCTTTGTTTTTTCCTATCACTTCTGCAGTTAATGTTTTGGGGAGATATTAGGAATAAGAATTAAAAAGCACATTCGTGTTAACACACATCTAGTTCGTCACAAGTGATCTTTCGTATTTAAAACTTTTTCTTCCAGGTATGAATTTAAAAGTATAAAGTATAAGCATATATTTTATTTAATTGAAATACATATCAGAAAATACTTGCAAATTAGTGTGCAGGTGAAAATTATATATTTTGTTCTTTTTACTTATTTCAAATTTCTAACAAGATTTTGACTTTTCAAAAGTTCATAAGCAGTTATTATAATTATTATCAGCCCAAACTATATATAAATTCAATTTATACAAATATAACCACAAACTGATTGATTGATTGATTGATTGATTCAGTTAGCCACAATAATGATAGTTCTTAAAATCAGATGATTGTTACCCTTTTCATGTTTTATGTACCAAGTCTTGAAGGCTGTATGTGCTGTTTTGCTCAATTTTATGTGATTTTATTTATGTTTCAGAATTACAGCTTGCTAGCACGTAGAATTATCACCAAAACATAAGAGGAAGAATGTATTATTAACCTGATTAAAACCATGTAGGCATTAAATTTGTGTGGAACTTTTATGAAACTGATATCTTAAAGCTATCTGGCAAGTTTGGTCAAGACATTTACTTACCTAAATGATGTCATTTAACTTAAAACATCTTTCATACATTGTAAAAGTACTTCTTTTTTACATCTAAATGAACTATATTGAAGTCAAATATATTTAAAATCATTGATTCTACCACAATGCACTGGGTTACATCAATGAAAGTCATTTTAAGAGTCACATGGGGGAAAAAATATCTCTTCAAGGTAACAACTGCCCATTTTCACTTTCACAGTGTAGTGTCATTTGAGACGGGGTTTGAATTGAGTTTAATGAGAAAGAATGACGTCCAATCCAGCAGCGTGTAAACCTGCGTATGTGTTGACAGACATTCTACCACGAGCAATCACACATTTAGACCGGGTTTTATGTTGAGTTGGGTTGTTTTTCTTGGCACTGCAACAAGAGATGTGTTGGTGTCTTTGTATGTATGTGTGTGCTGGAGCCAATTAAGAAAGTGAGAAAGAAAATGTGTTACTTAATAATTGCAATTTGCCACAACGACCAGGTTTAGAGGTCAAAGGTGCAGTGGAAGAAGCATCATTACAACAAAGCAGGCACACAGCTGAAGTCATGTGTATGATTTGTCTAAGACTGAAAGCGATCCTGTCAGGCCGGGGTCGAGATTTGCTTTCAAAGCAAATACTGTCGTAAATGGCATCTGCCTTCATTTTCTGTAATTGGAAGATATTGCTAGAAAAAAAAAAAAAAAAAAAGATTGGAAAGGCGCAATGGTTGTTTAAAGCCACAGAACACCTCACCCATTGCTCCAAATTGCATCTTTATAACTGCTTGTGTCAGAGATCAGTAGCCTTGACTGCTTCTGTCAGGAATCAAAATAAAATGTCTGAACAGAGTATTTCAGTGAATGCCCTCTTTTTGTGGAAGCAGGCATATGAGGGAAACACAGGTCTACCTCATGTCACATGTGGTGCTGCAAAAGCACGGAAAACTACGCACACAGTAGTTAAGCAGCACAATTTCGGTTTTCAAACGGCTGCTATTGATCTCTCCTTATAGTGACACTTCTGGCAAAAGCAGAGCTCCAAAGTAAACACAAAGCATGTGCTACCTTTTTCCTCACTTCCCGTAGACCCAATTGTAAATGAATCTGACGCCTGTAAAGAGCTTGTCGGACCTGTGAACATGAGGTGTCTTCTGGTCTGACACGCAGGTCAGCAGCGGGCCCTTAAAGGGGACATCGAATGCCAATTTTCCACGAGTTGATATGACTCTTTAGGCTCTTCGTGAAATGTCTATATCATACTTTGGTTAAATTTGATCAAATGTGGTGTAAAACAAAAGCCTTTTTAGCTTTTCAAAAAACACACTGCCAACACACATTTATGTTCAAACACAACGTGAGATAGAATTGTATTTTTTTGGTCTTTTCTGACCTTCATAAAATGTCATAATTGGATCTTCCGGTGAAACTTCTCTCTGGTTACGAATGATAGACCTCTGCAGTCATTCTTCAGTCTCACATGCAAGTCTCTAGATCAACCAACACCCTTAAAAATGAAGGTTTTTGGCGTTAACGGCTCCACGAGGAATCCTGAACATCCTGAACCTCTTAAATGCAGAAAAGGTTCTTCATACTGGAAAAAAGGATTCTTTAGATTTTTAAAATGTTCTTCAAAATGATTCATTTAAGATCAGTTCACTGAAAGGTTATTTGGGGAACAAAAAAAATGTTTTTTTTATGGCATCACAACATCCTTTTGGAGCCTTTTAAGTGAACAGATCGAACCAAAAACTTTTTTACTTTTTAATAATCTTTTTAACTTGGTTGTATGCCATTATATGGAAGAGAGATCTGTCGCTATTTGCATTACAATGTGACCTTAACACACTAACCTGTCAGACAAACATGTTTTTGTTCATTCAAGAACACTAAGAGGTTCTAAATGAATGAACAACCTCAATTAGGATAACAGTGTCAAACTTGATAACCTGTCAAATGTACACTAAATATGATGAAACACACCAATTCATATTTAAAGGCTTAAAACTGTGAATCATTTTGGTGAATCTGTTCATGTAAATAAGTCAGCTCAAAGAAATGAATACTAAAAAGGTGAATCGTTTGTTTGAATCTGTTCATGTAAATGAGTTATCTAATACTAAAAGCATTAACCAACTTGCTCCTTTTAAACAGTATAGTGTAAGTTTTAGTTATTTCCCAACACTGCCCAACAGCTTGTACTGGCATGTTTTCATGTGGTTGTTATAGCTTTCCAGCAAAAAGCCTTATCCACATATCAAGTGACTGCCATCCAGGAGACCTGGAAATGACCAAATCCACAAGTCATCAGAGCACAGAGCACAATGAACCGCACAATTATATAGAGAGGATGACATTTTCTAGGTGGCCTTTCTACACCACTACGCCAACCATGTCCTTTAAGAAACAAACCCTGGGTTAAACTGTACAATATACAAGCGGCCACAAATAGGAATGACATCAAGTTTAGGTCGTGCTACTATAAACAAGCATGTGCTGAGTCCACTTGGTGAGTGCACTGTGTGGTAGACACAGCAGAGTAAATCACACGCTGAGCCAGATCCACAGCTCCTTAGAGACCAATTGAGCACATAGAGAGAAAGAAAATAGACACAGCATATAAAACCACAATAACCTTTAGAAATGCTACAACAAGAAAAACTTTCTATGGTAGTAAAAAAGAATAAACCTTATGAATTAAATATGAAGTCTATCTTTTATTACTTAATCCACATTATTTAGTTCATAAAACTATGAAAAGTATATTATAATATATTATATAAGTATATTTTTAATTGTAAAAATTATTCTTAATAATTAATAATTAAATTGGCCAACTTTAAATGATTTCATTGCCACCGATCTTTGACTTACATTACTGAAACAGCCCATATTTTCAGTTATATCTATATTTGTATAGGTATGTACGTAGGCTGTGTTTTTTTTGTTTTTTTTTTATGATGTAGGCTGTATATGTAATATTTATATTGTGCTGTCAAAGTGGTCCATCATCTTAAAACGTTATTTGTGGTTTTGGCAAAATATTCTACATTTAATATATTCCAAATTACATTAAATATTTACACGTTTTTGGGATGTCGTTTGAATTTGTACTTAAAAAAAGAGGTTGGATTTTGCCTGTGCCCTTCATTGACCCTTCTCACGGCGTTAACTTACGACGTCACTGTCATCCACCAATCAGCTCACAAGGGGCGGAACTAGGAAAACATGTCGTCTATATCGGAGCTCTACGATGTTAGTTGGGAAGGTAAATGGCTTGTTTTCGTTAACAGCAGTTATTAAGATATTCGGTATGTTTCTGAACTAATTCTATTGATGCCAGAGTTATTCATTTTGCACGGGTTTACGAACTATGTGCCTTATTTTTCGTGTTTTTCTTTGAAGACAGCATGCTATCTGCGTAGCCAGTTAGCTTATGAAGGCACAGCTTAGTAGCAAAACCTGCATTCTAGAAATCTAAATTTATGTTTATGTAAGATGAAAAGGTTCGTTGTGTATTAAGCTAATACTTTGGGCTTTACTTGAAGTGTAACGTTAAAACATGAGCGAATTATTAATGTAAATCTTTTTGTGACTCTCTGGTGTGTTTATGGTGAATCCCTTCTGTATTTGAAGATTCGCAGAGATCATATCAGATGTGACATTGCACCTAAATATCATGTTGTTCAACTACAATAAAGAATGGTTCCGTTCACTAGAGACGATCGTCATTTCCCGTTGTTTTTATGAGGAAATTCTTTTGTTGCCACAAATCTGACATCTTAATTCATTGCTATGATATTTTTAATAACCGTCTGATTAATTTAGATTATGTCATCACTGATATATTTTTTGATGCATGGTTTACTCTTGGTTTCTCAGCTTGTGATAGAGTGCTAGCAATACAATGATTTCACATACTATTACGTTGTGGTGTTACTTTTTACTTAAGTAATTTTTCTGATCATTTAATTAGCAATGAGGGAAAATTTAATAAAATATGCATAAAATCATAAGTAAGTTAGTGCTCTGACTTCTTTAAACCCACAGTATGTGCTTTAAGAATATAGAGAGAGATTTTTGGCATTTTATCTGTTTGTAATATTTGTTTTTTAGAAAATATTTTTTTTTTTTTTTTTTTTAAATAGATCATCCTACAAAGTTTTGTTTTTAGATTTATTTAAGCTAAGTATATAGTCAGAAAACATGCCTGTCTAATGGAGCCCTAAAGATACCGAAACCAATGAGGAAGATGAATATAGAAAGTGTATTCGCAATTAATAATTGATGATGAAAATAAATTGGTGATCAAGTTTCAGCCAAAGACTAATGCGTTTCTTTATTGCATTTCAGAAATGCGTGACAAACTGCGTAAGTGGAGAGAAGAGAATTACAGGAACAGTGAGCAGATTGTGGATGTCGGTGAAGAGCTGATTAATGAGCATGCATCTAAACTGGGAGATGACAGTAAGTACATTTACAGTAAAAAGTTATAAGAAGTTTTAAAACACAAATAACCTTTAGTCTGAGTTTATTATAAACTTAATGGATTTTATAATTAGATCCGGTTTGGGGTGATGTCTGCCTGGCAACGATCAGATGCATTTCTCATGCACATACGCATACAAGCTCATTCCTTCAATAGAAGAACTGACAGATACTTAACAAATAAATAGGCTGAATAGCCATAACATTTTATTGCGTGGAACAATCATAGTCCTAGCAAAACACTGAGGTTATATTCCCATTAGACAAATAATAGGAACATTTCCCACAGCAGGCGATCTGGAGTCTGACAGTAATTGTCTTGAAATTTATTAAAGGCGTTGAGTTTGTTACAAAAGCAGTCATTTGATGGCTGTCGCTGCAGTGATTTAAAGTGGAATGAGCTTAGGCTACAACTTCTCGGAAAGGGTTTACTATTAAAATGTGAGTTAAAATACTCTCTTGAGAAGTTGTTTCTAAATTCACTCTTTAAAGTATAGCCACTAAAAATGTAAATATATTTTTAAATAAAAATATATACAGATAAACTTCACTAAGTTAAAGTTAAAGTTAAAAGTAATAAAAGGAAGCTGTTAACCTTTATTTTTCTTTAGGCAAGAATAAAAAAACCCCCCAAAAAAACATTTATGCCAAATTTCAAAATTAAACGTTTTTTTTTTTGTTGTTGTTGAAGGATCCAAAACCAGGGAAAAACAATGTGATAAAAACACATATGAAGTTGCTGAACACTGGCTTGTTTTTCTCTAACAAAAGTATTGTCTGACCACTAGAATATGACTATTGCAGAAGGTGGAAAAGAGCACCAATTTTTTTTTCTTTCCCTCATCTTAAAGATCCGATAACAAAAAAGACTTTTCAGCTTTTCTCTTGACATTGAAATGAGGTTATAGTGGAAACAGCACAAACATTTCAGATGGCTTAATATTTATTTGCTTTGGTCAGTTATGGGTTTCTAAGCCAGACAAGCAGATGAAGTTCTGCAATCGTGTTGTCAAACATAGTCACTAAAGCCAAAACTCTGTTCAGCTAAAATCATTATCTCAGAGGTGATCCAATCCTTCATACTGGCTCTAAAACTCACTCCTATAGTTGACAATTTTGGTTTACCAATTGGAGAAATTGGGCTCTTTTTCTACACAAATCGAATTTAGCTCTTTTTTCCCCCCTCATTCATATTGTTATTTTAAAACCACATATAATCTCAAATAACTATTATTAAATGTCTTTTGGCTTTTTCCTAAGAGAACAACACTACTGTTTGAGGAATCTTAGCAAACAACAATGAAAGATCCAAGCTGTAAGTTGCCAAACAGCTCTCAATATGGCATTTACTGCAGAACATGCTCTCATATAAGCAAGCAAAAAATAACGATGGTTTTGTGGCTATAGGAAGCTTTTCAAATATCTAGGTCTGTTATCTAATTAAGGAAAGAACGATGCAAATATCAGGGAAAGTCGACATCATCTACTTCATCTTTACACAAATTGCACCTTGACACAGGCCGAGAGCGCTTGCTGTGTGATGTGAGCTGTATTTTATTCATGCTTGGTCAACTTTTATTTTTTTGTTGTGATTATGATTCATACTGTCCTTAAAGAGCAGGGTAAATACTTTACACAGCTTGTTTTTATTGAAACCAGCTCTTAAATTGGCTGTGAAACAAGATGGTAATTATCAAAGCAAGACTTGGAATCATAAAAACAGTTCAAAAAAAACTCCAGGCGTTTGTTTGTTTTGGCATATGAGTTTTTTTTCTTGTTCAGTGGGATTTTATTGTTCTTTCTCAATTAGCACGTTCGAAATCATTCAGCCGATAGACTCGGGCATGCTTGTCAAAACACACTTGTCTGTCATGGAGCATTAATTTCATTAATTGGATCCATTAGCCAAGCCCCCTAATCAGTTTTCTTTATTGTAAATAGAGCAGCTAAAGCCACTCGCTTTGTTACGGTTGCCAGTTGAACATTAAACGTTGCCATCTTGGAAATTACTTAAGCATTTATAATTGGAGGAATTTGAAATTCCTGTAATCTGTCAAAGTAACAACGCACTTCTTGGGCCGAGACGACCATAGCTGCGCAATTTCAGCACATAACGCATGTCATGACGAATAGAGGGTGAAATTCGCTCACCCTTTGCGGTGTTTGACTGAACTGATACATAAAAGTGATGAATACGCTAAGGTTTTCTTGTCAAAATTCGGCGTCTTAGTTTTGTTTGGCGGCGCGGCGTGAATTTCCTGAACGTTTCCACGAAACCTGCCAGCTCGCCCACACCCGGAGATTACGAAGACAAACTATTTCGCTGACGGATCCTAAAGATTGTCTTTTCTAATGATACAGAGAAGAAACGTCACAGTTTGCTCGAAAGGAGTTCACATGGCCTCGATTTTCATTTGTCATCTTTGCTAACATGATGAAAAATGGACTTCCTAATATGGTGTCGTTGTATGTTTGTCTCCTGTGTTCAGTTTGGATAATTTACGAGCAGGTGATGATTGCAGCGCTGGACTGCAGTCGTGACGATCTGGCCTGGGTAAGTTTTCTTTAAGTAACTTTCTCGCGCTCTTCTTATAAGCTTTCAGGTTAGGTGCCCTGGAATTACGATGGATGTTGATGGAAACAAGGCTGTGAGGGACAGATTTACGGACTTCACAGTGGTATACGCTGTATAAAAGTCCTATGTCAGGGCTGCCCAATCCTGTTTCTGGAGATTTACCTTCCTTCAATGTTCAGCTCCAACCCTGATCAAACACAACTGATCCAACCAATTAAGACCCGTTATACTTCAAGCAAAATTATTTTTCTTTCTTCGTTTGAGGGCCAAAAGAGTTTGAAAAGTATGAGTGACTGAAATTTTTTTCCGGACA
The DNA here is from genome assembly GCF_018831695.1 of Puntigrus tetrazona. Taxonomy (NCBI): domain Eukaryota; kingdom Metazoa; phylum Chordata; class Actinopteri; order Cypriniformes; family Cyprinidae; genus Puntigrus; species Puntigrus tetrazona. Next base: position 22,204,394 of record NC_056714.1, on the reverse strand, counting down.
TAGCCTATAAGTTTGATTTAAAAACAAAGGTTTATTTATTGTATACCTTTTGAAAGAAGAAGAAGAACAAAAGGCAGCAGCAGTATGGTGTAATATTTGTTTGCTTTCTACCTTTCCTGTCATTCTTTTCATGACCTTGGAAAACTTGAATCTGGCATTTCTCTAGGACACTTTTTGAATAACTCTTGGGTTGAGACAAAGTTTCGTTGTAATTTTTTGTGGGAATGTTCACTAAATTCTTAAAGTCTTTCCAAGAGCAATCGTACAGGTGCTAAGATTTCTTTTAAAGTATGTCCGGGACTTTAGGATCTGAAGGAGCACTTGATAATTGCAGACAGGTGTGTTTGTTAAGGGTTGGAACTGAAATCTATTCTTTTGTGCGTTTCTATAATTTTGTGTGTTTTTCAAAATCATCAACTTACAAAAGTTGCATAAAACAATTTTGAATATAGAATGTTTTTTCAAAAAAACATTCCGCCAGCTGAACAATGGGTTTGTTGTTATAAAAACAATCAAATGGATTAAAATTCTAATCAGGGATGTTCCGTATCCTCCTTGTTGACTTGAGACACTTTCAGTAGTCAGTTTCTGAGGTTCTTACCAGTGGCTAGGAAAACAGCGGGAAAAACCGTCTGTGAGCATGATGGGTCAGCCGGGCTAAGCCACAGAGCAAACTTTCCATCTTAACCAAGAAAACATTGGATTTGACAGTAACCATTCCTCACCAAGTCATAAGTGTGTGAAAAAAGAGGGGCCTGTTCATCTCGGTGGGAAAGAACTGGTAAAAGTAGCATCCTGCTTCTGCTTTTTATAGTAGCCAGTGTGGAATTGTGGGATCCCGCTGTGCAGTGCTCTGAATTCTCACCCACGTCACTTGCAATTTTTCACATCTTCCCTCACAGCTGTATGGCCGACCTGTTTATCATGGCACCCGTGGACAGGAAAGTTACTGTTTCATTTTATGGTCAGCAGAAACCTTAGCTGTAATATTGTCTTGTCAAACTAGTCACATCACACTTTTTAGAGTAGATCTATAAAGTTTTTAAATGCTGTGGATGAAAAAAAAAATGTATGAAGCCCACATTTCATCACCCTTGAGAGTTGTTGTATAATTTTCAAGTGCTCTATAATCTAGCAAGCTTTGCATAGTCACTCAAACTCTGGTGCAAAGAATACTTGCACAATTTTTGGGGTAAACAATTATGACTTATGTTTAATGTTTTAGTATTTTTTTTGTTTTAATTAATGCTTTACTATGTTTTAGTCCCTTTTAAACGAAAAAAGTACTTTTTTCCAGGTTTTTTTCCACGTTTCATTGTATCATATTTGATCAGTTGCATTTAATGTATCAATTCCTGAAACACTAAGCTTTTGAATTTCTGTAGAATGTTTTAAAAACATTTAATTTATCTCTGTTCACAAATGCAGTTTGAACTTTGTTTATCAAAGAATTCACGCAAAAAATATTAGGCAGCACAACTGTTTTCAACATTTACATTTATAAGGAATGTTTCTTAAGAACCAAATCAATATATTGAAACGATCATGTGTCACTGAAGACTTTTACATTTTAAAATATATTCAAATAAAAACATTTGTGATAATATTTCAAGATATTAGTATAAGTATTTTTAAATAATTTTTTGTGGAGCATAAGAAATTTAAAAAATATTAGTGTTGACAAACAATTAATCTCATCCAAAATAAAGATTTTTGCTTGCATAGTATAAGCGTGCAATATGTAACAAATATACACAGTATGCATAAATATATAATGTAAACAGAAACTTTTATTTTGCATTTGTGGTTAATCAGTGATTAATCGTTTGACAGCACTAAAAACATTTAAGAGCATAATGTTTGAACAGTAGTGTACAGTAATAATTACAGTGTAACAGTAATGTATAAATATTACAATATTTTTATCTTAATGTGTAAAATATGAATAATATGTTGTAATATTTATCTTTATCTTAAAAAAAAATTAGGTAGATTTTCACACTAGCTCAATCAACAGCAAGAGGACTTTGACAGACCAGTGGAAGACAGAGAATGTTTACGGAGACTGTTTGTTTGTAAAAGTTGCATGTTCTTTTGGTTAACCCCATCGCTGTTGTTGTTGTGTTTTGCGTAGAGTTGCCTGCAGGAGCTGAAGAGGCAGTTTCCAGACAGTCACAGAGTGAAGCGATTAGCAGGGATGCGGCTGGAGGCTCTGGAGAGGTAAGACACACCGCAGCACCGTCTTAACACCACGGCCTTGGATTAGCTACAAGGGAGGGTGAGGGAGATTCTGGGACGTAAGTGGCAGGATGCGTGGGAAGGGAGGCTGTTTATTTTGCAAGCCACCGTTCCTTCTGCTAAGTGGAAAAGCAAGGGAGAGAACAGTTTAGCCCTCGGTAGTCCTGTGGCTCTTTTGCCTGAGCGAGAAATTCTGAAAACGGAAGTGGTCTTTCCCGCTATTATTCTGGGGGTCCCTCTATGCTTTTTTTTTTTTTTTTTTGCTTTTTCTGATTCTGTCTCCCTGCTTGAGAAAACAAGACCTGTAAACATAGTACCTATGCTCTGCGTTTCCTCTCCGAGAGAAATTCACCCTGTCTCTATGTTTGAGCAAACAATTAAGAAACTCGTAAATTAATGTTAATGTATAGAGTTTCAGCATGATTTCAGATCTGTTTCGGTCTGCGCAGCATATCTTCGATGTGTTTATCAGTTATGCCTGAGGCTGTTCCGTAATTGTGAGTGATTGCGCCTGCACGGTCAGATTAAATAAACTGCAAATTTGAGTCTAATTGCCATCAGACGCTCGGCTTAAATGAAACTCTCCCCTCCACTCCCACATGGTTGAATCCTACATAAATAGAGTAAGTCAAAGCGGCTGGTGCCATGTGAGATGTGCCAGAGAATGATTGAGCTCCAATGTGGATGTGAGGAGAGAAGTGGCGTTGGAGCTCAATGATAATAAGAACCAGAGCAGCTTCTGTTGTTGGTTGCGAGGCTGAAACAGGTTTTGATCATAATACAGCGCCAGCATCAGCTTTGCAGGTTGTCCCTCATAAAAAACGAGCTCGATTTCATCTTTCATTCGACATGACAAGTGAAGTGCTTGTGGCATTGTCCTCCCATTCTTCAGAAAACACTGTATGAGATCAGCATCGTAATTCATAACGTCTTTTCAAACACTCTGCTCTCCAACCCTCGGTTCAGGTTGAAGGGCCCGTCGGGTGTATTTATTTATTTATTTTTGCATCTGTAACTCATAGACGTCTCTCCTCTGAATGCTTTTTAAGCGAAATGCGCTTCCAAACGATGCCTGATTTGTGGTGGAAGTGCAGGCTGATTTGTTTAGAGGTAAATCAAAGTGCAGGCAATCACGTTTGTGGATTACGCTGTTTCTTTGTGGAGCTAGTAAACCTCACACAACACTGGCTATTTGAGAAGGTACAATAATGACTGTTTATTTCTGCCGCTTGGATACGTAGCCTCGGTCACTATAGAAACAAGCCGCTCTGTAAACAAAAGTTGGTTACTGTGAACTTTATGTGATAGCCCTACCACTTAATTTCACATGACTGGTGTTCCTGTTGATTATCCTTAAACATGATCTTTCTGTTGAAGGTATGAGGATGCCAATAAGCTGTATGACTCAATACTACAAGATGACCCTACTAATACGGTAAGCAAAAAAGTGTGGTTAAAAGTTGTTTTGCTCTTTTAAAAAAGTTTTTTTTTTTTTTCCCTAAAGTCAGCTGTATATGTTAAACGCTTTCTCCCCTCAGTGACCTCAGCTGCTAAAATCACACACAACACACACACACACACACACACACACACACACACACACACGCAAAGCGCAGTACACACAAAGTGTGTGAGGTAACAAAGACCATTGATTTATGGACTTCAGTTGTATTAAACACGGCAGGGGCAACCTCAGCAAAAATAAATGCCTTGTCTTTTGAAGATGGGGATTTATCGCTTTTCCTGAGACTCCATGGAGAGGTCCCAGGGGTGCTAATTTTTTTCCCTTCGTTTTTTTTACCTTTAACCTTTGGATAACCCTAAAGGAATAGTTCATCCAGAAATGAAATTCCGGTCTTCGTTTAATCACCCATATGTCATTCTAAACGCATAAGGTTTTGTTTCTTCACAAATCAATTTTTTTTGTAGTTTGAGTGAATTGGTTGATCTAGTACATAAAACCAGTCATGATGATTCATCCGAAAATGTACTCATTCTTGAGTTCAACTCAATGACAGTGAAGTTAGGATCAGTGAATAACAAACTAAATTTTGTTCTGTTTTTCTGCACTACCATTCAAAATGCCAATGCTCAAAAATTTGATTAAAAACAATGCTGATTAAATAGTAATATTGTGAAATATTATTGCAATTTTAATATCAATATTTCAAAATGTAGTTCATTCCTGGCAAAGGATTGACAAAGCAGAATTTTCATCAGCCAGCTCTAGTCTTCAGTGTCACATGATCCTTTAGAAATCATTCTAACATGCTCTAGGAAACCAACTTGTAAATATTGAAAACATATTTGCTGCTTAATATATTTGTTCCAGATTTCTTTGAATAGAGAGTTCAAAACAACAGCATTTAGGTTAAATTCAAGTTGAACTAGGGCACATTTTGTCATTGAGATGGCAGGAGAAAAATTGTCCATTTATCCTGAATTAACCCCTATTTAAAAGAGAAATCTGCCGCGACATAAATGTCTTAACCATCAATTGAATGCTCCTTTTGTGAGTAAATATATCATTTAAAAAATAAAAATTTACTGACTCCAGACTTTTGAACGGTAGTGTATTTTATTTTTGGATGAACTCTCCCTTTAAACTATGTGGTTCAGTCTTTATTTATTATTTAAAGATCACTTAGGTATTAAAAGCCCAAATGTACCGTTAGCTATTGATTTGTCTTGTCTTGGCGTAACACATGAAGCCTGTTTTTTATTCACTTAATATTTATTGAGTTTCAGTGGAGTGGTTTACAGTATCCAAGTATGCTCCATGTTTTTCCAATATTTTTCCACCATCACCTCAAAACATATTGTACCTGCCCTTCGTTCTTACATAAGGGCTGTGCAGCCATGCAAAAAAATAAATGTTTTAAAATGTTTTCATAACCTTATTTGTTTTGGCCCTTCCCTGTAGACGCGCAAACACATTTTTTTGCGCCGTCTTTACACATGGACCTGCTTAGATGTTTTAAACATATTCTCTCGGCTGGCAAAGTATTTGTGATGAAGCAGATAGTTTTGTTCTTTGGACATCGTGCACGGATTCCACACCTCATCGTCTGTCTGTTTTGAACACATGGAAGCTTTGCTGGCAAAGTCAATAAACCATCATGTGCACTCTGGTGGGACCCTGTTCTCTCTGGTGATCTCTCTCTCTCTCTCTCTCTCTCTCTCTCTCTCTCTCTCTCTCTCTCTCTCTCTCTCTCTCTGCGAGCTTTTGGCCTTAAAGTGACAGTTCATCCATAAATAAGAGTCTGTCATCATTTGCTCTCCCATATACTGATTTTCATTCTTCCATGATTTTTTTATTTTTTATATATTTTTAATGTCACTCTTTTGCTATCAATTATAATGAATAGGGAGTTGTTACATTTCAAAAAGTATGTAAAAACAGGACAAAAATATAATAAAAACTCAATTTTGGTTCTTACACTTTCTTTTTAAATCTTCTAAAGTCACATGCTTTATTTACTGATAATTATCTCTTTCATTGGACGGATAACATTCCAGACAATTTTGACTGCATCACTGAACAAGGGAGTTGAATTCAAATACCATATCAATCTGATTCATAAATTCATTGCTGCTGCTTTCATTAACTAAACCTGCCAAGTTAAGCAAGAACTACTTGTATGCCCGTTTTTGATTTTAGGGTTACTTTTTGACACTTTTTAATTAATTAATTTATTTTTAATAATTTAGGACACTGAAAGCCTCTGTCCTCATTCTGTTTTGTTACGACGAAATGTGGCCAGGATATTCAAGCGGGTTTGGAACAAGTAAATAAATAATGACAGGATTTTCATTTTTGCGTTTTTCATTTTAAAACTATTGCTTCGAGCTATCACCGTCTTCATCTTGTGGGTGCAAAAAAAACCTCCTGTCCTCCGTCCTCTCGTCCCTGCATTTGTTATATCATTACCATTGATATTTATTTAACTATCTGTTACTGTTGGACCGAACTGCTCCCATCCGTCTTTCTCGCTCTGAAAACGAGAGGCCTGCACTGTTTGTTTTTTGTGCATTTCAACCGAGGCACTCTCCCTATTCCCATGATCAAGGTTAAATTGCAAGCACATTTAACGGCGTGTAAATGGGAAGTTGAGAAGATCTTCGCAAAATGGATATCATCAAACCAGTGCGGTTACATTATTCTTCACAATCTAGTAATCATATCGCTTTGCCCCTCTGTTAACATCCAAAAGATATGAAACAAATTTCCCCTCAGGGAAATGTTTCCCAGTGTCCTAGTGTTATCCAAGCCAAACACGCTTTGGAAAAGAATGTGGCAATAGCACGATTTTTTGCAAACGTCCCCATCAAAGTCTTGCGTTTTAAGTGAACTTTGTCTTGCATAGTAATAAAAACCATGAGGTGAAATATGATCTTTCATTACTAAACACCTGCAGGTAGAAATATAATATTTACACACATACCTTTTGTGAAATCTACTGGGTAAACTTAAACTTAAATATTATTAAACTGGGTTTTTATTTATGATCTGTCATTTCAACCCAAATTTGAATTGTCATCATCAATATAATGAAATGGTCCTTTTACACAGTTCAGCAGAAAAATAGCTGGAAAATACTGTCCAACCACGTCTCATTACCTCATCAGTCTCTCGCAGAAACCGGCTGCAACCATCATCTCCTAAAAGGAAATGTGCATTTGTGAATGATCACTCAGACAGCCATGATTTTTTTTTTTTTTTTTTTTGTGAACCAGGAAGTCTGGGAAATGAAGTGAAATGGGCTGACAGATTCTTAAAGATTTGCTTGATCGCTCTGTGAAATGTCATGCTGTAGTAGTTTACTCTTTCAGGACGTATCATTAGGTGGCTCTCTATGTCCAAAAACCAAAACAGGCCATCAGTGACACGTTTCTCAGTGAAAAGCCGAAAAATCCCATGTCTTATCTTCATACTGAATGCACATTGACAGGACATGGAAGGCTTGGTAGGATTCACCCACTTAATGGAAATGGTGTAGGCGCGAACCATGTGAACCACCCTGACACATTTAGGTTCAGCCCAGATTTTTCTGATGGCCCTGAAAGAGATTTGCCTGTTTCCTGATATCCAAACGCATGTCGCTTTCCATCAAATCCTATGCGTATTGAGGAAGGGAATGGAAGAAAACCATGAAAGAGTTGTTGTGCGATGGCAGCTAGACTCTATTTTCCCACAATCCAATCCCAGGCGGGGTGACAAGAGGTTGTGGTATAGGAGGGATGACATCATCTAGGTCACCTGTCTGTAAATGCGAAGCTTATCTAAACGCTGTGTTTTTTAACATGTTCAGTGGAATGGGATGAGGGCACGATCCAAGAAAATGGCGGAAAATTGGCGACTACTGTGAGGACTTGTGAGGCATCCCAGCATGCGGAGCTGAGATTGGAAACTGAACTGTTGTAATTATAGGCTGTGGAATAGATGTGGTACCCATTAACCAAAATTGTTGAATCAACAAAAATTGCTCAAGGTTTCTCTGCCATGGCGGTGTCCAAAAAATGTTCGAACTCCTAGCCCTTCCATCGCTCATTATGGTCCAATACCTACAGCAATGATTTGGAGAAGTTCTTCCTGGCTTCTCTCGGTCTGTCTGTTTCTTTATCTCTTTATCTCTATCTCTATCAATCTGTCTGTCTGCTGTTTCTTTCCGTCTATCCATTTGTTGTTTCTTCCATTTATCCATCTATCACTCGTTCTATGATAGCATGTCTATTCTTCATTCTATCCATCATCTATTTTGAAGTGGTCTACCTCTACACACCTAAAACAGTGCCAACTGCTAAACACTTAAGTGTAATGTTAACAAGCTGTTTACTTTAACACTGATTGACATAGCAGGCTTTTACTGCATTCACTGAATTTCAGCACTTTGACTCTGCCTGTAATTCAGCAGGATAAACATGGTTGTGCTTGTGAAAGCAATTGAGGTCAATGAGAATCCTCCTGAGGTTGACCCCTAGAATTACACGCAATTACAGTGCAGAATAAAATGGAGTTTGTAAAGGTCAAACAGATTTCTTCTGAACTGACACTACTTTTTGGTCCAACTGTTTTTTTGTTTTTTTTCATACAGTTCTTAGAATACTGTTTGACTTTTCTGTGCAACACAAAAAAGAAGATATTTTTTGCCTATATAGTGAAGCTAAGTGAGTCTTATGTTGGTTTACACTCTTATGGGTTTACTTCATGTACATTTGGAACATTCTTTAAAATTATTTGTGACATTAGGGTGAGCAAATGATGACAGAATTATCATCTGTCTTTTAGCATTGCTTGAATTTGAACTTTTTTTACATTTTAGTTTCTTTTGTGAAAACACAACTCTGTTATGGGACCGTTAAGCCTTTTAAACACTATTAGAAAGAACTCATCGACTGCTACTGATAATTTTTTTCTCAAGCTGTTCCTTTTGGTCTGGATATGGTGAAAGCACTAAAAGGTAATTTTTTTATTTGAGGACGAATTTGAAGTCAGGTCGTGTCGGTGCACCACAGAGCTTAGAGTCAACTCCTCTTCACCCTGTGGGAACAACGTTTGCCTTTGAAATCCCTAGAGGTGGGCTCTCAACGGCAGTCTGAAAGTGGAGCCAGGGGTTGATAGAAGCAGCCAGGTCCTTCACGGTGAGAGCCACTCAGAAATGCTGAAGAAGTAAGAATCGCAAAGAGAATGAAAATGAGATGCTGGCCTTTCCTGGATCACGTCGAAAGAGAAGTGAGAGGGAGGGAAAGAAATAAAGAGACTGAAATGGTTTGGAATAGCTCATTGTTTAATAAAGTTTCGTAAGACTCTCTGGTCTACCAGCCTCCGTATGTTTTTTGTCAGTGCCAAGTGCACTAAGAGGAAACGAAAGACAGATATGAGGGCCGAGTAAATAACCTGCGGTCGCATGCAGCCTTCCGTCTTGTTCAGTACCGAGTACAAAGAAATCGGTTCGTTGGCAGAAACTGAACATTAACAATAAAATTTGATCGCTTAAACTATTTGGAATTGCCGTTTGATTCCGTTCCACAGTTTCTTTAAATACTTTTGGAGGATAAAGTTATATAGCGATGAAGAACGCGTACAATAATCCAAACAGCTTGAGGTTGTAGCTCTAGCCTTATTTCACCTGTCATCTGCAGCCTGGTAATGTGAAACCATGTCTTCCGCTGATCCAGTAAGTACTATCAGACTTGCGTACAGTAGGGGTTTGGCAGTTCATCAACTCCTTAGCTCGAGCAGCCAGTGAAGCAGGTTCGTCTGGCCGCCTGGTTGATGGATAAGTGGATTTGGAGTGGCGGTGGTATCATAGCAGTTCCAGATTTATGGCCTTTCAGACGTGACTCATGCCCGGCTTGATGGAGCTTGGTCCGTGCTGTGGTAGTAGGGAAGACCCACTCTATCAAGTGCCAGTTCATAAATAATATCTGGGGCACTTCTAACGGTAAAGCTACAGCTCTTCGCTCTGCTTTCACCAGCGAAGGGGAAAAAAGAGCCGCTCCTGGAAAAGTCGTCGAACCTGGCGTAATACTTTCTGATTCAGATTGATGAGATTCTAATCCGCCTGAAGGTCACTTCTGCGTCGGAACAAGGCAGACATTTGTGGCTGATGCAAGCTGGGCTTTGTAAGTTTATGTGAATGCATATGGCCCGCGGCTGTTTGGCAATGTGTTATATTCACCACTTGAAATGGGTACTTGCTCTTCCTTATGTGAGCAGCATCCTTGCTGATGCTCGTGCGCCAGAATCCACAGACTTTCTAATCTGATAAAGACATTACTTTTTGGTATCTGCTGTTATATTACTTATGACTTGGATGCAGTAATAATATGCTTTCAAGGAAATGTCATATTGGACAATCTGATGGTGCAAGGCTGTTTATTATAACACTGCCTCAGGGGAGGGGGGAAAAAAAGGAACTGCAACTGTCCAGTGACTGACAGCATTTATTTCACTCTGTTTAAAAGAAAGATATATGCTTTTAGGCTGTTTTAAAATATACATTGTAACATTCACAACCTAGGACAGGAAATTTCTGTACTTTTTATCAAATATTTGATATTAAATATTAAGACAAAAAAAATATGTCTCCCAAAATACATAATAAACATGCTTTTAGTCTGTTTTGCATAACAAAGGCATATTTTGATTTGAGGCCCCATAACATTTTCCTGAGATCTTGATTTATGACACAATTTAAAAATTAGGCAGATTTGAAATAATTAAAAATAGTGTCACTAAAATAATGTAATTTTTATTATATGCCATTTTTGAAGACCATGGAGAGGCAGTGGTCATGATGAAACATCCTTTGGTATCTCAGAAAAGCCCTAAATATGCTCTGTATAGTACACCCAGACCTAAAACTCGAAAGAAATTCATTAAAATATATTTTCTGTAATAATCCACTTTTTATTTGAAATATCAAGTGTGTAAAATAAAAAAAAAAGAAAATAAGCCACAAAAATAAATCTGTTTTGTAACATCCCATCTATAATTATTACTAACAAAATGCTAAATCAGATTTTTGGCAAGCACAATTTGCAAGTCAGAAGTCTGGATATATAAGTGACAGATGATACATTTCTGAAACTGAAATAGTTTTGTGACAATCAGACAATATTTGACTTTAATGTAATATATCTAAACTGATTTTTGCATTTAAAACTGAATCAGTATTTATCTGATCTAATCTCAGAAGATGACAGTAAAATACAACTATGTTAGATTGTTTTTGCCGTCGCTGTTGTCTTCAGAGTCTGATCAGAAGAACCCCAAGGGATTGCAAAGATTCCTTCAGCTCTCACAATACTATGATCATTTACACATCCCTCTTTCTTTCACTTTTTGCTCTTTTCTGTTGCTAACAAACACTCGAAACTCTAAAGCGTTAATCCTCTGTTGGTCAACTCAACAGGCAGCAAGGAAGCGCAAGATCTCCATCCTGCGAGCACAGGGCAAAAGCAGTGAGGCCATCCGTGAGCTCAACGAATATCTGGAGCAGTGAGTGTTTTACAAGAGGATTTAGACCCCCCCTTTACTTTTTCCTTCCCCTCCTCTTTTTAATTAAAAAAGGTTTTGCATTTGATTGAGTTGGCCCCCAAGCCTTTCCCTAACCCCCTTTTGTTCACAGTGGCCTTTCTGATGAGCTAACTACCACTACTCTGTCTTGCAGGTTTGTGGGAGATCAGGAAGCATGGCATGAGCTGTCAGAACTCTACATCAATGAGCATGAGTAATGATTTTTTACCTAATTTCAATTTGGGAGTTTTTTTATTCTTTCAAGAAGTTGATAAAAACATGAGGGTTAATCAACAGTCAACATAACTAGAGCATATACACTTCTCTAAAAAGTGAAAACCAGGCAAAAGTGCATTTATATCCACGTACCGGGTTTCAGTTAGCTCAAATGAATTTAACAGGAAAATGCAAAATTAATGTTAATACATACTTCAGTGCGTGCAAAAGCAGTAATTTGTTTCATCAGGATGTCAGTATTAATTAATTAACTTTTATTTTATTTTTGCACCATTTCAGATTTTAGTTGTTGTTGTTTTTTCAGTATTAGTCGATATTGGATATTTATGTTTTATATTTTTTATAAGTTTTTGATGCCTTAAATTCACTTGTGTCTTTTGAAATAATTCCTTTTTTTATTAATAATTTTTAGACAAAATAGTACTTAATTATTTTTACATTATGGGCATAACCAGTAAATGGCAGATGTAAATAATTATCAACTAGTTGAAAACAATTGGTTAGCTAGAATTGGTTAAACATCTTTCCAGAAAAAAAAAAAAATGATGAGCATTACAAATCTCAACAGATTCACTGTGTACCGTTTAGTTTTCAGATTGACTTTGGCGTATTGTTACACAATTTTGAGTTTTCAAAAAACATCTAATCAGCCACCAATGTGGGAGTAAAATGTCCAGAAGTTGTCCTCACGGAATGTGATGTTTACGAGGGTTATGAGGTCACATTCACCAGCATCTTGCAGGTCATTCTCAGGACCTTCGGTTGACGTGCGACGGTTGCTGCAGAGCTGTGGGACCCTCTGGAGTAAAAGACGGTGAAATGCCAGTCTCAGCCAGGGGCCCTGCTTAAAGCTCCGTGTCTGTTTGTCCTATGGAGTAGGGCTATAATAGGATTTGTTCCTTGAGCCCCCTCTCCAACTCCTGGGATAAGACTGTGCTCCCCTGCTGATAACTCTTTTGCCAGGGGTTACTTTCTGCCAGGCATCAGGATTGCAGGAAACTTACTTTATGTCTCCTCTCCTCCATCCTTCTTTAATTGTTTTGGTCTTATTGTCCACGAGGGGGGCTACGGGGTGTTAGTATGCGTGTGAGAGAGAGAGAGAGAAAGTTGGTTGTCCCGGTCGGAGGGTGCTGGCTGTAGGAATGCAGCCGCTCGGTGAGAGCACCGCTTATTGGATACCTCACGGTTTTGTGTAAAGGGCTTTATTGCTGTAGCAGACAGAGGAAATCCAGGGGTGAGAGGATTATCTACCCACTTAGCCCAACTTTTCTAATATCGCACCATTCTCTGACAACCCCCTATCTATAGGCGTGTCGGTGTCACTCTTTTTCCTTTTTCCCCTTTCTCTTTCTGTTCTTTATTTCAGGTCACAGACTCGCTTTTTCCCTTTCCCTCCTCTTCCGGCAAAGCCCGCATTATCACATCTCTCTTCCACGCTGTGAAAGAACAGGAGAAAGGGGAAAACGAGAAATTCCCAAGAGAATGAGGTGGCACCCATTCTCCCAACCAGTCAAAACAAGATGAAGACAAACAAACGCCACCCAACCAGCTGATTACATAGCTGTGACGGCCGGCTATCCACACTAAGTCCATAGTAAAAGTAGGCTACTGGTTGGTGACGCTTTTTAATTAGAATTAACCAAATGTGTCAAAGGTTTGAAGTGGATCAAAACTGTACATCAAAGTTGTTCTAAAACCAAAATATGTTCTTGTCTTAGGAAAGCTTTGTTGAACTCTTTGGGTCCACTTTAAATGTTGATTATTGTAGTCAGTTTGATGGAGCGTACTAGAAAGGAAAGTCTTGAGGAACTCTGTATACTCAGTCACTAATCTGTGAAGTTTCTAAACCACACTAGGTTAAGAGGTTTGTAGGTTCATCAGGAGATAAAAGTGGAAGCACGTTTATGCATTTTGAAAAACTTGGAAAGAATTAAAACTTAATAAATCTTAGTGTGACTTTATACCAATATCAATAACATTGGGAAAACGGGGAAATATAGTTTTATTAATCATATAAAATGTTTTTATGGGGGAATTTTAGTATGGTATTTAGTATGTGCGTTTAGGTTTTTTTTTTATCATTGTATTTTTAATTATTATTTTAGTATATCGAGATTAAAATATTCTATTTCAGTGAACCTGTTCAGTGTACTTACTTTCAATTTAATTCTATTTTAAAACTCAAAATTTGAATTCCAATGTGGCTTTACATGTTAAAATGTGACTTGACTTATAACTTGAATAACTTGAATTATTGTAAAGGTTATCTATAAATTAAAATCACATAGTGAAATTTGAAGTTAGCATTTTGGGATGCGAACAAATATTAATATTTAAAGTAAAATTAGGAGAAAAAAAATCTAAATTTCAGTTACCCTGGGACAGAAAAGTGCTGTAATGGGAGACTTTGGCTGTGTTGGCCCTGGATGTTGAATGCTCAGGTAGTGGGTGTTGAGTTAAGTAGCGATGTGTATTGATGCCTGCCTTTCTTTCTTTGTGTATCTCCATATGTCTGTCTCTCACTCTTTGCATTGCTCTGCCGCAGTTTACGCCACGGCAGGAGCACATCTGAAAGTCTTTATGGAGCGGAAATGGTAATTGCAAGCAGCCTTCAACCTTCTGAGTGGCCTGATCTCACCGGCTCACTCCTTCAACCTCTTTGACTGTCTGTGTTGTTCTCTCTCTCTCATCTGCTTTCTTTGCATTAAAAGTCCCATGAACATTTCCTAAACGCCTAGATAGACTCATCATCGTGTGAGAGTCAGCAAGTCTTTTGCCGCCAAAAAAAGTCTTGTTTGCGTCAACACGTTATTCCTGCCAGTGGTAAGATTACCATCCATAACTCGACTGGACGCACTCCAGCTCTGTTATATGATTTGATGTGTTGCGATAAATTGATATGTGTGCGCGAGCACGTACTATGTGGGTCTCGATGTGTGGACCTAGCATGGGACGAGACAGAAAGCTTGCTAACGGTAGCTAAAAAAGCTGTGCGGTTTTTGGGACTTGAGGCGGTAACGAGCCTTTCAACCCCGTCCACAGCTTTTGGACACATTTGGCTCATTTTTGTGTCTTGTGGCTTTGTCGTAATAGTCCTGAAGTTCTTTTTGAAATTGTTTGGTTTTTTGGTGGGAGCATTGTGGAAATGTGCAGGGCAGGCCCATGTTGTATACTTATAATGGAGAGAGTGTCTGAGACATGAAACTGTAAATTAGTGTGAGGTCAGCGGCTCAGCTGTGATATGTGAAAACGGCTTTTGAGAATGAGCTTAAGACGGTTTTGAGATGATGCCAGGGACAGATTGCTAGACCAGATTTGTTTTTGGCGATAGTGAATGTAGGACAGGGTTGGCACCTCTGTTGCAAAGCTTTGTTCAACATTTGTCTATTAAGCCTTATAAAAGCAAATAAAAGGGAAGCATCTGACTGTCATGTGACTCTTGACTGATGAGATTAAGCTTTGCTTTGCATGTTATACCACAAAGCTACTGGGAGATGCTTTCTATGATCTTCATTTTTTTTCTCCCTCTCTTGTTTCCTTCCCACAGTTATGCAAAAGCAGCTTTTTGTCTTGAAGAGCTGATGATGACGAATCCACATAATCACCTGTACTGCGAACAGTATGCTGAGGTATAGTAGCTTTCTTTCTCCCTGCCAAAAAATAAATGTTACTTTTTAATATAAGGTTATTTATTTATTATTTTTTTAATAAACATTTTAAGCATTCGTTGAGAATGATTCATTGTGCGATCTGAAGCAATTAATTAAAAATTATTAACATTTAAATAGTTTTTCATCAGAAAAAACAGGCATCTGAAAAGTCCAAAATAAACACATCCAAAAAAAAAAATATTTATATTATATGTCATTAGTCAGAGTTACAAAGTACAAATATGAATGTAACCACATAAAAAAATAAATTCTATGTGTGTGTGTGTGTGTGTATACACGGTATTTGCATAGGCAAACTATTTTTTTCTAGATGTATTTAAAAAAAAATCACATTTTTTATATATATTTTTTTAAATAGATAAAAATTCACAACACACTTTTTTGCCTTTTGCAATACTGCATTTGTAATGTGGACACAGAAAACTGCATCACCCTATAAACCATATGAGCTAGAACTCCCTTTTGCACTCTATGTCTAGCTGCATCGTGTTGTATGCTTGTATAGGATTTTCCTGTTTATTTAGATCATGCTCTGTTTATTTAGATCTCATGTCAGCTTTAAGTGTGCCTATAACACAACATCACCTCTCTGTTTCCTCTGAAAACTCCCCCAGGTAAAGTACACCCAGGGAGGTCTGGAAAACCTCGAACTGGCCAGGAAGTATTTTGCGCAGGCACTGAAGCTTAACAACAGAAACATGAGGGCCTTGTTCGGCCTTTACATGGTGAGTTGTTCAGAAAACAGACACCTTCTCTATTTCTGTTTTTTGTGCATGTGAAGGGATCCAGAGGCAGTGATTGGTTCACACGGGGGCAGCTGCAATTGATGTTTCCAGTCTCTGTGTTGGAAAAACTTTTTTTTTTTTTTGCTGTAATGTAACCCGCCGGACCTTTTGTAGGGCATTTCTCTGTTTATTCCAGAGATAAACAAACCTTTGACAATAAAAGAATGGTAGAGAAATGGCAACCGCTCCGTCACACGTGGCTCTGCTGGAAAGGTTCAAGCAATATGTGCGCTGAATAAGCCTTTCATCTGTATTTATTTAAACAGGAAGTTGTCCATTAACACCAATGCATCATTTGTAAGTGACTCCTGACATATGAACACAAACAGCCAGCCAGGGGCAGAAGGCCGACAGAGGGTGCACAGGGAGCCACACACAGGCCCTCTGTTCAAACATACATACACACACACACGCAAGCTTCAGTAGTTCAAACACAGAACCATGACAGTCATCAGCGCTCTTTGATGTGCGATTTGCACGTGAAACAAGGCCGGCAAGAGCAGGATGTCGGTCAGTACAACAAAACCGAGAGCCTGTTACACGGTCAAGTGTAACAAAAAACGACACCATCCGGCAAACATGACTGAATTTGTCAACTGACAAATTTTTTTTGTTAATGAGTGTTTATTATTTTGTCAAAGATTATGAAGGTGAGCCAAAAAGAAATTAAAAAATACCTGCATTACGATGAAAAGTCAATTATTTTATGTTTGAATAAAAATAGGCTTTAATAATTTATTAATAGGATACCTAATAATAATAATAATAATATTCAAACACTTTTACCTGACTAAGTGTTTTTCTGTAATTGCTAATACAACTTTTTGTATAATTAAGCATTGATCGATATTTGTTGACTTAATTGTGATAATACCAATTTATTATCTAACAACTGACAGCTATTCAAACTAATTCATTACATGCCTTTCTGTCAACGTTATTTGATATTATCAAGATGAATTTGTTTTGATACAGTTTAACTAAGAGTTCAATTTTCTAAAATATAGCAAATTGTGATAATGTGAGAAACGGTGAAGGTGTCGGAATAAATTTTGGTTTGACTGCTTTGGTTTGGTTTGTTTAAATATTAGATGAAAGATTAGACAAAAAAACATGTAATTGTTGATTTGGAAACTACCTGAAATAAAATAAAGTTAACTACTAAAATATAATAAAACTAAATAGAAATATTAAAAAACAAAACTTTAATATAAATGGTTACTCATATATAGAACTAAAGATAGATAGAACCTAATAAAAGTGACTAATAACATACAAACAGTGCTAAAACCTAAGCTAATAAAAAAAGTATCATTAATAATAATAATAGTATTTAAATAATGTCCAGTTGATACATGTTTGAGTTCATGAAATATTTGGAATATTTGCTTTTATTTTTCAGTTGAGATCAATTTGAATAAATGACAAAATATTGGCTAAATTTGCAGGACATTTTCACCAAAAGACTATAACTGAAACAGAAAAGCAGTATAAAAATGACCAAAAGTTTTCCTTAACAGGGCCTATTTGCCGCATCTCACCAACCTTACACACCCCAGAATCCAGAAGCCGAGGGCTTTGCTGCCAGAAACAGAGATGAGGTTGATTGTGTGCAGTTAAAGTTTCAGCACATCCATGGGGAATGGCTTTCATGCTAGCCGACAGAGTACTGCTAGCTCTGCTGAGCGGGTCTAATAGCAATAACGAGGGAAAGATGGAGGATTTGTGGTTGTGGAACGGAGATCTTGTAGCGGCTGGAGAGCATGATTCACGTTGCGCTATGCCGTTCACACGCCGCCTCCCTGACACTCCCAGGCCTGTCAGCACCGCCTATCCTATCTCTGATGCGAGACACATCAAGCTGCGTTAACACAGCGCCCTGGCTTTTTTTTCACTACTCAACCAGGCTCAAAACCATCACATTTTCCACCCTTTAAAAAATACCCTCCATTGCCATCAGAGTTTAGCCACCCTTCCATTATGTGGGCTTTAAGTGGGAGTCGATGGGTATTTATCTCATGACTCTTTATTGACGCTTTGCAGGAATGGCGATACTCTAATCTTCATGTGTTTCCCCCAACACTATGGTCCATCTTACCCCCTTGTTCGTTGTCTCTTCTCCTGTAGTCGGCCAGTCACATCGCTGCCAGCCCAAAAGTGAGCGCAAAGGTGAAAAAGGACAACATGAAGTACGCAGCGTGGGCCACTTCTCAGATTAGCAGAGCCTATCAGGTGAGAGTTCATGATTAGGGATGTTGATTTAGTTTATCTGAATTTATCGATTTATTGATTGATTTGTTAGAAGTTATTAAGCAGTCAGTCTACTAATACCCTAATGACTGATAGTCACACACACACACACACACACATATATCTATATATCAGTTTCAAATAAATGTTGTTTCTTTGAACGTTCTATTAACCACAGAATCAAGAAAAAAAAAAAAAAAGTCAACGGCTTCTACAAAAAATAACAAAATAAAATAAAATATGCATGGTATTTCAACTGCTAATTACAGTATTTTGTTTTATTTTGAACACTTTAAGTCATGCCATAGATATACCGTCTTTACCTACTCATGCTGCCTAGCCCTAGTTACTGGCGGTGCCATTTGGCTGCCTTGGTTCTTTCTTTTCTGTCTTGCAGGCACAGTCTGATATACAGACAGTGGAGTACATCCCCAGACAGTGAGCGTATGCCATGCCTTCACGCTGGGTCTGTGCTGAACACGCGTGCCTGGGCAGAGCGCAGCTAATGTGTTGACTTAAGCCCACAGGGCCTGGCATTGTGTTACGCAGCTGTTTTCTATGTCTGCATGTTAAAGCGCCACTATCCCTATGAAGCATAACAGCTGGTGCCAAACACAGGCCTCGGGAGTTAGCAAGGGGAAAATATGCAGCGTGCACACCACGACTGCAAAGAGAGGCAATAA
Source organism: Puntigrus tetrazona (assembly GCF_018831695.1). Lineage (NCBI taxonomy): Eukaryota > Metazoa > Chordata > Actinopteri > Cypriniformes > Cyprinidae > Puntigrus > Puntigrus tetrazona. The sequence continues at coordinate 22,185,508 of NC_056714.1, read as the reverse complement.
TGATAGCAGAAGAGAGGAAAAAGTGAAGTGCAGCGCGCATGGTATCACTAAAGCGGTTTATACCGTTGCCATGGTACACAGAACGTAAATATTATACATTTATAAGAAATCTTAACTGCCATCAGGGTTATGATATACGTTGTTTTTTTAAGGATTGACAGTTAAAAGTGTAATAAAGAGGCCCTTAGTCAGCAAGTAGGGCCGTCAGGGGCCACACACGCACGCAAATGTAGACCTTGGAGTGTTTCCTGTGTGGTTGGAGGACTCTTGTCACACACTCTTGATGGAGCCCCCTTTACTTTGACATATTGGTTGGCATCTCCCTTCCAAAGAGGGGTTCTTCAGAGTTTCACCACCAGACAAGAGTCTTATTAGAATGAACTAGATCTTGTCATTAAAGGCATAGATCATCCAAAAATGAAAAATATTAGTGGCATCCTTTACTCACCATTATGTCGTTACAAACCTGTAACAGGCAAACATACACAAAAAGATATTTTAACTGTTTTGGTTCATACAATGAGAGACAACGAGGCCTAAAACAACTTTGGATCCAGTTGACTTTTATCAAATATTAATTTCTGGGCCTATAAAATATGCATTGTTTCTTTTTAAAATTTCTTTCATAGAAGTAAACATTCAAGGACTGTTTTCCACTTTCAAAAGTAACATATTGACCTTGTGGTCTACTAGCCTCAGGGTGGTTTAAAACTTGGCCGGGTTTCTGTTGGAATTTCCAGACCACCCAATAACGGATATTAATGTTCTTTTCGTTCCTTCTTTCTTGCTTCACACAATCATCTTCTGTATCTTTTCTCTTCTGATTCTTGCATTTACTGATCTGTATGCCTCAGGAGAAACTTTGCTCACAAGAACATCACTGCTTATGAATGGCAGTCATTCTAACACTGTCCTAAGCATAACATCAGCAGCTTTGTGCGTCAAGACTTTGTGACGGTGCTTGGATCCTGTTTTTGTCGCGTTGTGCCTGGTAGTCCAGTGAAATCTTATTGAAAAGAAATCATGCTCCATGTGGTTTTATTTTAAGCCTAAAATATGTTTTTGAATAACAATTCATTGATAATTACTTTATACAACACTTTCAGTAAGGACAGAAAAATCCTCTGACACTCAAACCTTAACGTCATGTAGTATTACTTTAATGTGCAGTTTACTCACCTGTCTGGCATTTAAATCTGTATGACTTTTTCTGTGGAACACACAAGAAAATTTTCCGTTATTTGTTTTGATTTTATTTAAATGTCTTTTTTTTATTGCAATTAATTTGGGTCCGTTGTTTTAGACCTCATTTACTTTCATTGTATGGACAAAAAAATACAATGCATTCTACAGAATGTATATTTTGTTCCACATACGGGTAAGTAAGTTTAAACAGCTTTGGAACAGCATGAGCATTAGTAGGTGCATTTACATGGAGCATTGTAATTGGTTTAAAAGTCCAAACTGAATGAAATTGCTCCATATAAACACCTCAATCAGAATAAAAATGCACAAACATACTTTATTAAATTATAATCGTGGGATAAACCTTTCAATAAACTGAACAAAATTTCAATTCTGCTATGTTAACGCGTTAAACCAATTACTTTTCATCTACATGATCACGTCAAGAGATCGGGTCATCAGAACTTGATAAGTGTAGCTCAGTGAAATTAAACTCAACCAAAATTTGCCTTTGTCAATTGTATTTGTTCATTACAGATTCATATTTTTCGATCTGCTTGAATTTACAAGTGCTCACACCATGAGTTTTGTACAAAAAGACGTTTGCAAATGCTATGTGTGATATAGCTCATTTCGATCTGTGTTCATAAAGATTGTTTTCCATTTAGGTAGACAGAACGTTTTAGTATCAGAATTCATTTCAGAGGGGCATACTGTTATTTTACCTTTTAATGCTTTAACATTAAGAAATTAGGTTGGTTTGATGATATGCATTGGTCAAGCTACATTGGTTCTGTGTCTGGTTTAGACAGAAAAATGACAGAATTTCTATTTTTTGGTGAACACCGTGCATAACATGTTTAGGACAAATTATGTACACTGTTTTGTCAAAACAGCAGTTTCTGCTGACCATGTTGGTGCTTCGGAGGTATTGCATATGATACATTGATTTATTTTTTTGACAAGCTACAAGATGAGTCAGAGGCTTTGATGTTGCTTATAAGAGAAGGTTGGAAGCTTGAAATACTGTGCTAGAATCATGCATGTCCTCCAGTGACAAAGATACGGTGAAACTGCTTTGAATATGCAATAAGGAATTAACCTGAGGCTGTTTAGAATAAGCCATTTATCCCTGAACCTTGTTCACTGTATCTGAAAGCACCTTGGTTGTATTGAGAGGTCAACATAACCTGTTGTATTCCTTGCTTTGAAGAACTTCTGAGGTCTTTCAAAGAGAAGTTGAGTCACCCTTTAGCAGAGCAGCTTTGATTGATGAGGTCTTCTGGAGGTTAACGGTGCCTCCCAACTTCTGTTGGTTTGCATGCCTTTCTGGCCACGGTTGATGTCCTCGGACAGTTGTTAGAATTGAATTTGATGGCACATTCTCTACTCAACTCTTTCTCCTCTTTTCCTTCTTAGTACTTTCTGTGCTTGACTTTGAGCATAAATGCATTATCTTCATCCTTCTCTCTCAATATAGAGCTAATAATTCACTGGTGATATCACTCAGCCACAGCGGCTGTCAAGGCCTGAGTCAGTCCACGTTTCATAATAGTCACACAGACGGATGACTCACTTTGCTGATGGATAAGGGTGCTACAGAGGGCTTCTGATGCGTAATGCCATAGCCCTCACTCAAAGCAGATTGAGTGATACGATGGGTCCGATCATAATAGAACACTCAGAAACAACGCATACTGCTTAATTTCATGAGTGAGTAATAACAATTACCCAGTTGCTTGTTTGCAACAATCAATGCATCAATCAAACAATCAAACATTTTCATTGAGTCAGCATGTTTTGAAATGCATGATACGCTTGGACTGCTGAACATCAAGTAGTCTTCTGTGCCATTTGTAGATGCCCTTGACTTTTGCACTCATTTAAAACGTGATGGAATTCATCATTCAGAATAAACCGCACAGCTCACTTGCACAACAATGGGGGATTTTGTGAGAATGCTGGGAACGGCAGCCTGGCACAGACCACATATCAACTCTATTAATCTAGCGATGTTTCCCAGTAAGAAAATAACATTTGTCTCTCTGTATGTGTATATGTCCAGTGGGACTCATGAATTACTTGCAAAGACACAGATATGCACTGCCAAGCTCAGAAACGGCACTGCCATGCTCTCTCGGCCATGCTTTGTGTGCTTTTTTTCTGTTTACCCAATGAGTTCACTGGAATGGATGGCTCCTTCCTTCTACAAGCACACCCAAATCCCATTACGATGCAGATGTTTCCTCAAAGAAGGTCTATACCAGGAGAAAGCTGTCTATCAATATTCCCATTCATCTCAATGGCATTTGTTAGGCTGAGACAACTGACCCTTCGCAGAGAGTTTGATTGACAGTTTATCTGACCAATCATAACACCAAATTTGCCATTTTTATCTGTAAAAAAATTACACAGGAGAGTAGATTAATTTTGGTGGAATTTAACTTGAATAATGGTGCGTATTGACACGTTTTTGTGGTTAAAACAGATTCCTGATGTTCATTCATGTTTATTTTGTGCTATAAGTAGTAAAGAGAAAAAGACGTTCGCTTTATGTGCCACTTGAAGTGAGGCACAACATATTAAAAAGCCACAAAAATGACAAAATTGGATAGCAGAGACTTTTTTTCTGTTTTTCTTTGCTCCACAATGTATTTTTCACTGGTTGAAAACATAATGTGTTCCCTTGTTGGACATAGGAAAAGTAACAAAGGGGGGCAGGTCTTAGCGAAGGGTCAATTTAAATCTGACATCTTTACATGGAGCATATATGTAAATCGGCATATTCAAATGATTTCTGAAGACTTGTGTGATGCTGAAGACTGGAGTAATGGCTGCCTTGCCACAGCAGCTTGAATTCCATCCTAAACATTACGGACAAAACTGGATTTAAAGTAAGCTATTTCTTCTTCAGAAAACCAGTGGTGTTTCCAAAGGCATTTATTTTTTCATTTAGGTTTACCGTATTTTTATGATGCTCATTTTTGGTGTAGTTACACCATCTACCAGCAGGGATTATGCTAACCAGCCTTGCCCTTTTAATTTCCTCCAAAACACCTTACACAACCGCTGCTTCAGCTGTGGTGATGGGGAAACGAAGCAGACGTCAGACGTGACTAATGAGGAGAAACGGAGAGCACAGCCTTTAATGGATAGTGGATTGGTTTATTATGTCAATTGCTGGAGGGGAGGATAGAGGAGTGAGCTTTGGCCGATATGCTCAATTTGTCCAGTTTGAGCGAGGCAGAGGGACTCTTAGCAGATGAGTCACAGGCGGATGTGGCAAGAGCCTATAAGTACGCTTGGCCATGGGGGCTGTCGGCTAATGGGTCTTTGTGAGTGAGCTTGTAAGTTGGTGACTCATTAGGCCGTAGTATCCCTTCAATCCTTTTACTCTCATAGGGCAAACAAGGAGAAACGAAGAGACATCTGCGGCGGCATCTCAATTAGTAGTGCAGGCAAAAGCGTCATCACCATTCAAACTATTTTTGAGCCAGTTTTCAATTAAACCAAAATAGAAAATGAAGTTGCAGGATAATTTGTGTCAACGAAATAAAAATACTTCTAATAGCCTTTAGTTGCTAGAGTACTTGCAAGTCGCAGACCATTGCAAGTCATCATGTTTGCTCGGTTTTCCTGGAAGAAACAGACAGAACATGTTAAAATGCACTGAATGCAATGTTTATGAGGGCCAGCACATTTATACAAGCCTTGGTTGCTTACACCCTGTACTGGAAAGTCTCCAGGAATAAAGTTTTAAAATATCCCATGTACTATTTTGGTTGCATTCACTAATTTAGCCGCTGTGGGATAGGGCTTTAAATTGCAAATATTTGTAACAATGGTCATTACGTACTTTTCACTTTCTTAGAACAAGTCTGAAGGGTTTTATGAATGCAGTTCCTGCAAGGAGATATGGGAATCGTACACAAATACTTGTCTTTTAGCATTAGTATGTCATGGAGTCTGACGCGCCACAGTGTTTGTGTTAAAACGTAATACGTCCAAAAACTTTGTAAATGGAATGATGTCCTTTCATCAACCCCTCTCTCTCTCTCTTTCTGTTTCTCCTAGATGGCGGGCCGTGGGAAGAAGGAGAACAAATGCTCGGTGAAGGCGGTGGAGGAAATGTTGGAGTCCATGCAGATCACCATGTCTTAAACCTCAGCTCTGCCCCCCCTCCTTCCCACAACCTCTGTCACCACAACACCATGGCAGCTCTCCCTGCTCACTATAGTACACCACCACCACCACCCTCAGACCAGACCACCCAACCCAACCTCCTCTATATCAGTTCCTCCATCTTTGTATTGTTTTGAGGTCTCCGGGTAGGCTTCAGAAACCCTGAACCATTCCACAAGTTTCTTGATTCAACCTTCAGCACTCCTTTATTTATTATTAAGAGCTTATCGTTGGGTCAATTGGTGGAATCAAATGCGTCTGCGATGGAAGTGAGCGTGAAAAGGAAAATCTACTAATGTTTTTAGTTTGGTCAGTTCTTATAGTTTATAAGGGTTCGATTAGAGAGAAAACTGAGAAGATGGAAATGTACTTAGTGTATGTGCAAGAAACTGATGTCATGACTGATCTGTTTCTTAGCAAAATAAATGAACCAGCTGGAAGATCAGTTTCTTTCTTAGCAAAATAAAGGACTGCATTTTTGACTAACCATATCAATGTTTTGGTGGGTCTCTTCATTGATCAATTATCTGTTTTATCCATTACTATCCAAGCAGCATTTCTTCTGTCTCAGCCTGTTTTTTTCAAATGCTTTGCCTAGTCGTTTTAAATCTCACAAATGGAAGATCAGCTGAGAATCTGTTGCTTTTTCAGCAAGATAAAGGACTGCAATTTTGACAAACCATACCAATTTTTTGGTGGGTCTCTTCATTGATCAATTATGTTTAATGCAATGATCCAAGGAGCACTTCTTCTGTCTTGCTCTGTTTTCATGGAATATTTTACCAATCATTTTAAATCTCACAACTGGAAGATTGTCAGTTGTGAGATTTGCTTTGCTTTTTTTTCAGCAAAATTATGGACTGCATTTTTTTTTTTTTTTTTTTAACTAATTATAACAATACTTTGGTAGTTTTTTATTGACAAGTTATTTCCATGCATAGATTTTTCTCTCTTCCGATGTTTTTTAGGAATGTTTTACTTGTTTTCAAACATCAGCCCTTCTCCTAGTCGCTATAATCTAATGAGCGGTTAGAAGTCTGTTCGGACCACCCTTGGATCACTGAATGATAATAGCAATAAAGAGGATAATAATCGCCATTACTATGGTCATATAATGTGCCCTCAGTAGATTTCAAGAAGTGATAGAGCCCCAGCTTCACACTACCCCATTGGGCAGCTGCTTGGGATCTGCTGAAATACTTAAGAGCAACAGAATTTCCCATTAAAAGAAGGCTGAGCAGCAGGCAGTCTCTCGCTCCCGACGATCTGACTGGGACCCGTGCCCCTCAATTACTGCAAGACCGTCAGAAAAGCTTGGACGGTAATTAAAACAAAAGCACTTTGAATGCATAAATTTGGGTTTTTCTCAAGTGGCTGAAAGGGAAAGATTGAGAGAGGCTGTGAAAAGTAGGTCTGGTTTCCTACTGTGTTCATTTGTAACGGTCACATCGCTTTCGGAACTAAATGAGCGTTATTTTCTCACTCACCCGTGCCGGGTCAGCTGCTACTTCCATCTCTTTTGTTTATTAAGTCGTGGCAATTGTCTCATAATTTCACATGCAGTCCGGTGGAAAAGTTGAGCGTTGACTTTATTGCCTCTCTTTTTTTTTTTCCCCTCGTGGACCGACTGACTTGTTAAGGGGCTTGAAAGTCTGAAGTGGGAGCGGTGAAAGTCATTTACTCATCAGTTTTAATACTTTGGTCAGTGGATGTGTCTGTGTTTGATTTTGCATTCCAAGCTCTCAGAACCGACGAAAGCCTGGGGACCGCGGAGGGAGACTGACAGAGCGGTTATTTTTACAGGAACCGCTGCATTGAAGTGTAGCTTTTTGAGGAACCATCAAGGATGGTTCATTTGAGAGAGAATATCATTTACATGTGGATGCTTGTCTCCCAGGCAACCTAGGAATGGAAGAAGCCAATGCCCTCTCTTGTAAAGGTCATTAAAGGCTTGTAAGTGGTCTGTAAAAGAACATGTCAATCACTTTGATGTGTGAGTGATGTGCAAGACCCACAAAACCGCCCTTTAACTTAACGCAATAGTGCCATCTGTAGTCAGGAGGGTGGTTTTCTTTTCCTCCTCTTAGCTCTTATCCAAGTTAAGGGATCTTTTCATGAAAAGTAATACGTTTTTAGAAAGAGTCTTTCATCCCGCGTTTGAAAAGAATTTGCCAAGCTGCTCTGGTGGAACATGAGACGTGCTATATACAGGTAGAAGCTAACACAGTTTATGGGAACATGTTTATACAGTGTTGTTCATCATCAACAACAACACAGAAACAGAGTGAAAACGGCTGCTTCTGATTTAGTGTTCCAGTAATCACAGCTCTAATTTCTGCGGTGCCTTCTTAGGAAGATGGAAAATCAGCTGGACCAGACTCTCCTTCATTCCAAAAAGATCCAACAGCTGGGGCATTTAAATACTATGTCATTGAGGTCAAAGACAAAGCACTGTGGATTAGTTGTCCATGTTATTTCTAATTCCTTTAGTTTATGTCCCAGCTCAACTGAAGTCTAAGCATGAACACCAAGCCTGAGAACTGCTCCACTGATTTATGTATGGATGAAGTTTCCACCTACAAATGTAACTGGTAATCACATATTATTTTTAATAACTTTGTTTCATAATTGAATTTACATTCACAACATGACTTTACATCTTGCAATTGCATTATTCCTTGCACTTGCATTTATTGTAAATTACAGCTTTAAATATGCAAAATTTGTGACATCGTGACTTTCCATATAACTTTAAATCTTGCATTAAGGGTCACTCCACCCCAAAATGAAAATTTTGTAATTAATCAGTTACCCCCATGTACGCAACCTGTGTATGCTCGTCTGCGTTAGCTGCAACACAAGGTTAAATTTTCTCTGTGTATTTCTGCTTTGGTTTAAAAACGGCACATGTTTGAGGGGCGGCTGACACACAAGAGCGTACGCAGCTTGCGTTCAGTGGATATTCTCCAAAATAGAGCTACGATGACACGGAGAGACACGGATGAGACATTTTCTTTCTGTACAAAAAGTATTCTTGTCGCTTCATAAAATACAGGTTGAACCCCTGATGGCAAATGGACTGTTCTGATGATGGCTTTCATAATTTTCTGGACCTTGACGGTGTTCATGCAGTTAATGGGTTAGAGCAAAAGCCAATTTTCATCTAAAATTGTGTTCAGAGGACAAACAAAGCTTTTACGGGTTTTGAATGGTAATTAATGGTAATTTCGACTTTGTTTTACCAAATTGTTACTTAATATCTTACAGTTAAAATATTCCTGATTTTATGCCAGCTCGAAATTAGGTAACGCTGGATTAAAGGTCTGAAGCTGCTTTTTTTCAGCTCCTAGTATCAAGTTACAATTGCTGTGTAAATGTATTTATGCCACCTCTAAGCAGAATTCATTTATGTAAAGACACCCAATTGTCACCACGGAAGTGCTTCTGCCCTTAATACTGGCATCTTGCAATTTCGACTTTGTAGGATGCAAAATCAATTATGAGAAACTCGTAACTTCGCTTTATAACTCAATGTGACAACCTTTTTTCTGAGGCAGAAACAGGCTACCATAGTACTGCATGGGAAATGGTGGGTCGAGGCGGAGGGGAGACACTTGGATGTCTGCTGTGCATTATACACTTAAGCCCCTGTGAATACTCCCCAGGTGATGAGTCAGTGAAGGTATTAATCATCTGTAATCCATACACTCAGCACCGCAGACAGCGAATGGAGATAAATCTCCATGTGTAGAAAGTGACTTCTCTCTGTGCTATTTTTTGAAAAGAAACGCAGTGATCACAGGGAGCCTATGAATGTGAGGAAAGAGGGAGTCTCCCCATGGTTCCCCCATAGAATTCCCAGGGTGGCTGGAATTGGCAAGAGAATTGAATTGGAGCAAGGGGCTTCCCCCCGCGGCACATCTGTCTCTCTCTGGTTTAGGGATGAGGCTGGGAGGACTGAAGATGAATGAGACACGTTAACCCTGCCTTGTCATATCACAATGCACCATGCAGTGAAGAAACAATGTTTGCCTCGGAGTGAGGTGTTTCGCCTTTAATTACATTTCTGGACCAGAATTAAAGGAATAGTTGTAAATGTAAAATTCAGTCGTTAATTAACCCCATTTCGTTCCAACCCCGCAAGACCTTAAATCATCTTTGGAACACAGATATTTTCGACAAAATCTGAGAGCTTTCTAACCCCAATGTAACCACCGCATTCAAGGTCTAGAAAACATCATTAAATTAGTCCATGCGGCGTCAGTGTTTTTATGAAGCTACAGGAATACTTTTGTTTGTAACCATCATCATGTTCTGGACCCGTGTGACTTTCTATCTTCTGTAGAACATTTTGGGTGAACTGTCCTTTTAAAGTGCAAACAACACATTAGTGTAATTCTTGTTTTGTTTTGAATCAGATTTAAATAAATGATGTATTCAGAAAGTCTAATTAATTCAGCAATTCTGTCACCTCACAGAATGATATATATTTTTTATGGTTTGAAAAAAACTTTGCTTTATTCAGTGCCTACCTTTATCCAGTTTGTCTGATATATTGTTTAGCATGTTATTAACTAATAGAAAAGTTAAATGTATGGCTTTTTGGAATATAGCATTTTGTGTAAAGAGCATACTTTGGGGTTAACGTTTTTTTGCCCAACATCAACTCATTTAAACAATAGTTTGCAAAGCACTGTCAGACATTTCAAGTCCATTTCGGTAGACCTCAATTAATTTGTTGTTTAAAAAAAATCAAACATTATACAATTAATTTATGCAAAAAAAAAAAAAAAAATGTTGTATTGTATATAAGTAATACCAGTCCATGTTAACTATAAAGAGAACTTTTATGTGAATTAAGAGAGGATGTAAAGAATGCACCAAAACCACAAATAAAATATTGGCAAAGAAAAAAAAAACTAAATCTGTCAACTGTATCAACTGGGTGGATTCTGGGTGGAAGGCAATAGTTTGCAGAAACGATCTGCCTGTGGTTTTTGCTTTTAAATTTAATTTGTGATTTTCTTTTCAGCACCTGGACGTTTCTTTATTTCTCCCTCTCTTTTTAACACCATGTGTGAATACATTTCCACTACAAAATAAATAAATAAATAAGCAAGTAAATAAATATAGACAAGATAATGTTCTCAAACCACAGCAGTTCCTGTGGGCCGTCGTCCTTCTTTCTTTCTCTCTGGCTGGAGTGAGTCCACTAGGTTCTTTGATATCCAACATGGAAACTCTCCACATAGACAGCAAGACGTCAGCATCCATCAAAAGACTTTCATGAGCTTTATAAAGCTACGGATCAAAAGCGTGTTTCCATCCGAAAATGTATTGATGACAAAAATCGGTGCCAGTAAGGCCTATACGTGTGATTACTTACAGGCAAATATTATTGCGCCTCGCGGCTTTACGTTCCATATGCTTATAAAACAGTATGCTTTGCTATCTGGCCAATTTCTTAATGCATAGGAACCTACAGTATGTGGACTCACTCAACATCTCTGATATCTGTCTTTTGGACGCTTGTGTTGTTTAAAGTGAAATGCGCGATTTCCAGGAACAATGTGTTTTCGTATTTAATGATCCTTCAAGCACAGGGCTAGCCATGAAAAACAGGCCCAGGTTTTTTTTTTGTTTAGTTTTTTTTTCTTCTCTTCGAGCAGAAGGTTGTTCTATGAATTTACCCTTCATTTACTGAACTGTCCATGCATTTATGCAATACCAGAGCATATTGACTACTGGGTAAAATAGTTATTTTCAGCATTATTGATTTAGAATGGCTATCACAAGAGGCAGTTTTCCGCTCTGGTGAAATCAGACGCATGAGTGTTGCTTTTAAAATGCCAGCGTTACATAAACATACCATCCAATTTGTCAAAATGCAAGTCTCTCGAATCCATTTTCTTTAAAGAGTGTTTGCTTTCGTCGTTTTAGTCTATCTAGAAGACATGATGCATTGCTAAATCAAGTTTCAATGATACCTTTTTCGGTTAGTATCGGCTGTTCATATTGTAGTGTTTCAGCGTAAGAACTCATTTGGAACAGGCAACTGCATTTTGCTAAAAATGCGCCGTTCAGCAGAGCCAATGCTAATCTTATTGTTTATATTCATGAAACATGTATTAGCCCAAAGTGGAATGCTCTCTCAGACAACTGGCAGATTATACACAGCGGTTTCGCCTCGAAAAAGGAATAATATAGTTATAATGTGATGGAAATAAAAATTCTACGATGTGTTCTACCAGCCAGGGTGTACCACAGATGAATGTGGCGAAATCAAAGAGCTTTGCAATATTTATATTCAATATGTAACATGAGGTTTAATCCTTCACCTTGTGTACAAAGTCCAGCATATATTCTGCCAGATCTGTCAGTTTTAACAACACGGTTTTACCTCAGAACTTGTAAATTATACATGATCTCTTTTTTCACTGTACTTCAGATGCAAGTTTCTCGCTTTCAGCTGGTGGAGAGGGTTGCCTGCTCTCTTCCTATCTTCGCTGTCATGGCAAATCCAGCAGTATGTCACAGCACATGGCGTGTGTCAAATTATGGGAGGGGAACGGAAATCCAAATTTCAAAGTTTTTCCGTCAAGGCATGGTCCTTTGAGACATCAGTAAATTATCTTCTGGGCTCAGATGTAAGTGTCTCATCCCATGCGATGCCTTGCAGCCAATAAAAAGAGCTACTGATGTGCTACTGAAGAGTGCAAATTAATATGGGATTTGGGGTGTCTGATGGCCCTAATTATTTGGATCTTGAGGGTCTTAATAGGGATCTTAAAAACTAGGCTGTGTATTCATGTTTACTACATGACTACATGATGAATATACATACTTGATTATGACTTGATTCTCGTCAGACGCCATTCAGAGGTCAGATATTAATATTAATATGATCTACGGCATGTTTTGCCTGTTATTGATTGTAGAGATAACGTGTTAAGAGGCCGGTATTATTGCAGTGTTTATCTTGCTGGTTGGACTTTTTTCCCCCCATAGCGGAAGCTTAAAAATGATATGGTAAATGGTAAAACCCGCTTTTACTCCTGGGTTAAGGTATGTAGCACCTGAAGCAGGGTTATCACTGTTTTAGAGTTATGAAACCCTGCTCCGGAGCTTTAGAGTTTGGAGATAGAAGTGTTGCATAATTCCAAATAAATAGATTATCCATAAATAAATGTAAGACATTAACAAAAACCACTTAAACCACTTGACAAAACAGAATCTGACTGATTAAGTGCTTCTGTGGTCAGGTGTCTTTTCTCCTGTCAACAAACTGAGATCAGAAGCACTCCATTTAAGAGAGTACTCCTAATCTCAGCTCATGACCTGCATAAAAGACACCTGAGAGCCAGAAATCATTCTGACTGATAGGGCATCAAATATTCATTTCACTCATTAATATGTAAATCAATTATATAACTTTTTAAAATGCATTTTTCTGTATTTTCTCTTATTTTAACAGTCTCATCATTAAAATAAGCCTGCCATTAAAATTATAGACTGATCATTTCTTTGTCAGTGTGCAAAAGTATCAGCAATCTTTTTTTCCTCTCTCTTTATATAAAATGAGATCAAATAAATTAAAAAACATATTCAAAAACACAACTTTGGCTGAAATTCCTTTGTGAAACGTGTCCTGTAGATCGCTGCATGCATTTGTGGGTGGATCGCCCCCGCTGGGCACATTTGTGAATTTTGAAACAATAATAGGCATAAAGCACACTAAAAATCCACAAAAAGTTAGATTCCACTCACTGTTTACTTAAACCAATTAGTTACCAGCCACCTTTCTCACTATACCCAATCACTTTTTGCTTTACAATCGAATGGTATCAAACTTCACTGATCTGCATTGGCTTAAATAGGAAATATAAGGGTCACAAAAATTGGTAAAGATGTTTAAAATTGGATTTTGTTAGACCATTAGACTGTGTATCATGCCAAGCCACAGCATTATGTTTTATGTGTCTTTGATAATGCCAGAGAAACAGTACTTTAAATCACAGCTTTGGGAACAACGCTGGATAAATATTCTTCATGGAAGCTTCATGTTATTCAAGATGGAAAGAAAATTATCAATAAGTAATTGACTAATAAATAACTGGATTCAACCGCATGATTAACATACAAGTTTGTGTAATAGAATTGAGAAATTATATTATGGTTACACAATAGCGCAACAGTTTTTCGCAAATAATCTCAATATTTCATTTCATTTGCTTGGTTCAAAAACAGGTTAAATAAGCGTCTGCAAATTCACTTCATCATTTCTCTCCAGCCTCTCGCATTCACCCAAATCGACGCTCATAAGCATTACAATCTCATACCACCAGAAGTATTTTTTTCCAATGCAAACCACTGTACACCATCAAGGTATTGCACTATTAAAATCAGGATCATCTATATGAATGCTGTGCATGTCCATCTCAATCTACAGTACCACTGGGCTAGGGCCGGTTCCGGAATTAAATTCCAGAAGCATTGCATTAAATCCGTTCACACATTCCTGCGCTAATGCCACTTCAAAGATGCCTCATGTGGATTTCCGCTTGCAATCAATTTAATATAACTTTCAAACACATTTCAGGGTCCTCTCCCATTTCTCTTTCCAGAAATTCAGACCGTTGTCTGTGGAGGTAGATCCAACTTAAGCCCCAATACCTCTTTATTCAGAACTGATCTTCCCAATAATTTACTCGACAAAATTCCTTATATAGGCGTACACTTCTCTTAACTCTGTCCTCCAAGCCATTTCACCCAGAACCCTCCAAACATACTATGCAGCGTGAAAGTGTTTTCATGCATTTCAGCTCTCAAAGACTTCTCTTTCTATCAAAAGGCATCAAAGAACCCATCCCACCCCCCAAACTAGATAACCTACTGACATGATGATGCACAGAGTGAGCTGATGTGGTTGTTGAATAAAATACATGACTGTCCACAACACAACTACAACGATAAAGGCACAGAGAAATAATATTGTTCAAATCACTTACAAGATTTTTTTGTCTGATAAACAATTTAAAAAAATACTCACACCCAGTGAAAATCCATCCTGCTATAACGAGCTTGACAGTTTAAAGTGGTAGATGCGTGTGAGCTTAGAAAAAACAGATGATATTGTTCGAAAGTTTGAAAGTGGCTTATGTGTGAGTAGTGCTTTACACAGATTGTACAGACCTCTGTTACTAATGTGACCATGACATAGGCATATGCCAACAGTCAGGTTTTTAATCTGATGTTACAATGTTTATATGGGTAGAAAGTCCTGAAAAGTACCTCTACAAATACATTTTTTTAAAAGTCGACCCCCCTGAATGTCAGTGTATTAATCACACACTGTGCATGCCATCAACAAATAGGAACTAGATATCCACATTTGCAAGAAAATCTCCTTTTTTTTCACCAAGATCCTCTTAGTTTTGTGAATAGTGTTCAGGTTAAGGCACGTCGAGTTGATATGAGAAGATGTTCGTGTTGAGTTTCAAAAAACACCAGCTCTTTTCTCGCACTAACTTCTTCACAAGCATTTCACTCTGCTCCTCATTTCTTCTTTCAAAACAATGATGCCTTTCAGCTCAAGGACAAAGGAGTCTTAGATATGTGCCAGGTAGAATTCATAATGGCAGCTATTGGAGGTGAAAGGAATTTCACTACATTTCCCTCCTTTGATGCTGACACTTCCTCTTCTTGGTTTGGATATCTCGTGAACAACGCAAGTCTAATTTGATGTGTCTCTGTGTATGGCACATGTGCACGCACATTTAGCTGTGACTCAGCAATTAGATTTTTCTCCTGAAAGAATTGGATCTCAACTCATCTTAAGGCATGGGGACAACTTGCATAACTTGCAAATTGTTTTTTGCACATCCAGTTGAATGTGTGCATTAATATATCCAATAGTGCTGCATGTGAAACATGATCCACCAATTAATTCTCACAATAAGATTAAACTACCTTTAAATCTGACATCCAATGTCAGCTTTCAAGGTTATTTTCAGTCCTGGAAAGCAAAACTGGGTTTAAAAGGTACTGGGTTAATACTATGAGTGATTCCCAATACGTTTTGATGTTGTGATGTGATTTTGAACTTGGCATGAATTGGAGAATATATATTCTTAGCGAAATGGCTTTTCAAACAAGAAAGAATGTACTGTAGGGTGAAGATTATGATGGCACGTTAATAAAAAAAAAACTAAACAAAAAAACTATGTAATGTGAACAGATAAATTATGTACAATAAACACTGCAATGTTTATTAAAGATATAAAATAATAAGGAAACAAATAAATAAAAAGTTAAAAAGAACAGTATTTACTCATTTTTGCTGTCCTTTTTACTTATTTATTCATTCAAAAGAATCATGAAAAAGTATCACAGGGTTTAATAATAATAATAATAAGAATAATAATAATAATAATAAAATTAAGCAGCAACTTTTTCCCAGCATTGATAAATCACCATTTTAGAAGACTGTAGTAATGACTGATAAATAGGGTATGCGGTATAAATATATAATATTTGAAAGTACTACAATAGACTGACATTATTTTAAAATGTAATAATGAGTCACAATATTACTGTTTTGTTGTTTTTTGAATTAAATAAACATAAGAAATGAATGAGAAACTTCATTAAACGTTAAAAATCTAATTTGAACAGTACTGTGTATACTGTATATATACACACACACACACTGTATTATTTGCTCTGTACTCAGTATTTGCTCTGACACACATTCTTTTAGTTATATAATGCAGAATGACTCAGTTAATAAAAACAGCAATCATAATAAAACTAAATTATTTGGAACAAATTTCCCTGCCCTTTGTGGTGAAGGCAGCATGTAGTTTGGATAGAGGTCTGAGGATTGTAACATCCTGGTTGAAAATAACCCCATACACTTTCTTAAAGTGGCGGTTACCTCTCCTACAAAACGAAGAGGCCATTTTTCCCTTTCTTCTTCTTTTTTTCAGTGTCTTCCCTGCACTCAACCCAGCACCAGTATTATTTATGACATCCACATGTGCCTAAATGATTTGTGGACACGCATGGTTTGATTTACCAGTAGGCTGTTTACTTTTCCTCTTGGAAGACGTTCAGATTCTCCACACAACTAGAGGTAATTGGCCACTGCTAATTTAAAAAATAATAATTGGGAAACATGGAAGGCTTCAAAAACCTCAGAGATATGATCTGAACGGCCTCAGCATCCTCTCAAGTCTCATGTTTGATTCTGCACGGAGAGACAAATTTTCATGCACATCTGTAAGGCATACAAGGATCAGGGTGACGGTTGAACCGTGATGACTTTTACATAAACAGTTCACGGTCGGCCCGTGTTGACAAACACGTTCTTTTAGCACGAGCAAGGCCAGAGATTGAACTGTTTGATGTGGGCTGTTGTGATATCGTGGGCATCACAGAATCCCGTTCAAGCAGCTGTTCTCCGCCAGCTATCAGGCTTATGCTTGAAATGCATCCCAGTGGATTTTTCTCCATTTTTTTTCCAAGTACATGTCTGGAATGTGCTATTCTTGTAGTAAATATCTTTCTCACTACCCCTTTTTCATAGCACTGATTAGAAAGAGGAAAGAAAACTATGTCCATATGGATCAGTTGTTCTGCTTCGTTACCTCCACTTCCTTTGGCCACAACCCTTCCTCATTCCAGAGTAAAGCAAAAATATTGCAATAATACTTTTTTTTTTTTGAATTGATTAGCAGGATTTATAGTTTTCAACTGAATATTTAATTTTAGGATTTGTTATATGTTTAAGTTAAAAATGTACATATAGCCTACAATATAATCAAACACGCTAATATTGTCATATATTTTAAACATAAAATCTGTCCTTTTGAACTATTCATAAAAAAACCAAAAACTAAATATTAAGCTATATTAAGCATCACAGCCTTTCTTGAGCATTAGTATAAATGATTTGTGAAAGATTGTGTCGCACAACTTCGCCATCACAGGAATAAACAACATTTTAAAATGCAATAAAATAAAAATAAATGTAAAAGTTAATTTATAAAGGTATTTCACTATATATTCTGTTATGTTGATCCCATAAATGTAGCCTCGGTAAAAACAAGAGACTTTCAAAATCAAAAAGTCAATTTTTTTTTTTTTTTTTTTTTTTTTTTAAATAAAAAGACAGACAGACCATGATATGAATATCATTCAGTATGATCATACCATCTGACACCACAGTAAGGGCAGTCCACAACGATGTCGAAGATGCTGTGGTGTCTGCACAAGAGATTGATGCTAAAATATTGGTGCAGGGAGCATATTGCGGCTCCTCCTCTCACTAAATAGTTGGCAGACGGGAGAGATTACCATCTGTTTGTGGGAAAGCGAGATGCCAAAGGGACCACCGCAAACAGCCAAGGTAATAGTGAAGGGTTCCACTCAGTCTCTGTCTTTGTCCGCAGTCATCAGCAGCACGTGGCCAACTGCAGGATTCACTGTCACAATTACCCTCCGCAATTATTAGAGCTAAATACTCTCTCCAGTGCTGCTGAACGCTCCATCTCTCTTGCTTTTTCTTTCCTGTTTAACTGTAGTAATTGATACACTGCGCTCTTTGTTGTATATTTTACAAAGCAATAATTGTTTTCGCAAGGGCCTGCCAGCCAAAAAAAGCCACAGTTCAATAATTTTAATGTTGGGAAACCAGAATAAACAAGTCGAGAAGAGCCAAACATAATAAAATCAAACTCCTTGTTGCTGTTGTTATCGAGAAACCGCCGAAAAAGCAGGCGAAGTTATGTGTCGTTTCGAATTTTAGGGGTTAATTGTCGATCAATTAAATGTGTATCTTTTGGATTTTTTCCTTTCCAAGCACAGTCTTTATCAAGTGCACATATTAAATCTTTGGTTTTCTGTATTCATCACCCACAGAATACTCTTTTTTTCACGATTTCTATTGACCATGACTAATTTCTCACGACTAAAGTGATTGTTTTTGATGGAAGGATAATACAAAAACGTAATTAGAGATACTCGAGTTCTGCACAAACACAGACATCCAAAAACATTTACCGCATTTGGAATGAAAATGGAGAAGAATAAAGAGCTATTCAGGAGTTGGACAACAAACCAAACAGTTTAAGTGGTTGGCTGGTTACATAAATGATGGTTGAATGAAAACAATGGTAATGAAAGGCTGTTGGAAGATGGCTCTCTCTAAATAGCCCACCTACTACAGTGTGTTTGCTTATGCCAACGTATGCCATTATGTAATACAAATTTTGCAATATGAATTTCAATCAATTACACAGTGTGAAACTGACTGGAATATATGTACGGGATAAGAAAAAATGAAAACCACAATAAATAAAACAGAAGCTGAGTAGTTTGTATTAAGAGTGAAATGGATAAGGTAAGTATTCCATTGGATTCTGCAAATAAAAAATGACTTCACAGTCTGTTAAAATACTTTTGAAGCTGTGTGTGTTCGGTAGATTGCGTGGAACGCATATTAAAGTGAGAAATTTGAAGTTTTTTAGCTTACCCTAAGGGCATCTAAGGTGTAGGTGTGTTTTTTTTCTTCATAAGATCTAATTTTGAGATCCGTTGTAGTCTGTCTATCATTTAATGGACAATATAGGGAACATTTTCTATGAGAGGAGAGAAAAAAAGAAATCCAAATGGAACCATACCCGTAACAATACATTGATAGCCTAAGACACTAAACGAGCCTTTTGTGTGACAAACGAACAGTATTTGTATCGTTTTTACGTCTTGTACACCACCATGTCCAAATGATCTGAGGGCGCGCACGCTTCCGCTGCGTGACGTGTGAGCGCGCACTGCCGTAGTCCGCGCAAGTCAATCAGTCAATCAGGTGTGTGATGGGACACTGTCGTCAATGTCCTCGCAGTTTAACGTTGTCTGCTACTAGTAACACTTCCAAAATCTCCGTGTCAACAATAAGTGACGCATACACGCAGAGAGATCACTTCTTTTTGGAGATTTCGGTGCTGGCGCAAACTACACCAGAGCGCGCGCACACATCACGCAGCGGAAACGTGCGCGCCCTTTAGATCACTTGGACATGGTGGTGTACAAGAGGTAAAAAACTATATAAATACTGTTAATTTTCTCACACAAACCGCTCGTTTCGTGTCTTAGGCCATCAGTGTATCGTTACGATGAGGTATGGTTTAATTTGGATTTCTCCATGCATGTTTTTTTTCACCTCATAGAGAAACTTCCCTATACTGACCATTATGTAACTGACAGACTACAGCGGTTTGACTTAAAACTAATGAAAAAAAAAGTACCTACACCTTAGATGCCCTTGAGGCAACTTGATAAAATTCAAATTTTAGTTTCAACGTGAACTATTCCTTTAAGAGACGTTTCAGTTAATTGGAAACTGCCTTTTTGTTTATGAAATCAAGTGTTGGCCTCTAAATATCAAGAATGAGTCTTAGTCACATGTCAGGCAAAAATAAAATAAATAAAAATAAAATGTTAACAACACTATCTCCAAAAACAACATCTGTGTCATTACTAAATCTAGTGATTTTATACCAAAGTGAACCTTCACCCACAGATGGAAAGCACACACACTGACTTTCAGGGACAAAACCACAGCCAGTGGTAGGATGAGGCTGCCTCCTCAAAACCCAAATTGGACTAATTTCTCCTTCAAGAAGGACGGATTAAAAACCAAAGTTATTATGTCATTTAAAAACATTAATGCCTTTGAGCACTGCTGGTTTTATTGAACTAGGTTGGATCACAAAGCATTTTTTGTTACACAAATCTAAAAAAATAAAAAAAAAAATAAATAAATAAAAAAAAAAAAAAAAAAATATATATATATATATATATATATATATATATATATATATATATATATATATATATATATAACATCATATAATGTAATATAATATGTGAAGAAATATGCAAAAATACAAACATTTTTCTTAGCTTGGAATCTGTCAACATAGAGAGAAAAATAATTCAGTTAAATCAGATATATCATTTGCAAGTGACAAAGAGTATTCATGGTTTTAAAATAACTAAAACGTAAACTTTTAAACAAAAAATTAAATTGTGTTAATGTGACTATAATCCCAATTTTTTGCTTAGAGTTTAATAGTTTTATGACATTTCTGCATTTTCTATATATAATGTATATACATGTAAAAATACACACACACACACACACACATATATACACATACGTTTTTTTTGCTTTTGTTTCTAGCATATGATCTATAAGAACATCTCTCTTTTGCTCACATTGTCATTCAATGCCCAGAGGAGAACTTGGATTGTGAAGTTCGCTCCATATGGACTCTTTGATTTGATCTGAGGAAAAATCCAGTTGCCAGAGCATTTTTTGGGCTGGAGGAGCGGGATGCTTTGGGGGCGGCTGGTATGGGAATTCGGAGGAGGGATAAGGGCTCGCTGCTACAGTGAAGCCCAATCCTGCTGCATGTGTGCTGGGGTAAGATCACACACTGACCCTGGCTCGGCACACGGAGCAGTCAGACGAGATTAATGAGCCTGGCTCCATATCCCACAACGTCCTGTAGACAGCCCTGCCGTTCTTCACCTCTGACAGATCAAGTGCTGGCATATTTCACTCTGCTTGTCTTAATACTTGATGCTGCCTGGCAACATACACCACCTTACTATGGCGAAAACGTGGTTTCTGCAACAATTTCAGACTTGAGTTGATGTCACCAGCCAAGCATGTGCGGTGCACGGTGCCTTTTTCACTCTGTCATTGTGACGGGATGCGGAGCTGACTCAAGGGGGGAGAAAAAGTCCAAGCTTCAAAATGAGCTTCTTCTGTCTGTATAACAAATATTTCATTTAATTTTCATGCAAAAAAGCAGGTGGGGTAAAGGGTTTAATATAATATTTAATGTGCATTATGTATTGTTTAATTTATGTATTATGTTTCAAGAAATCTCTTATACTTAACAAGGCTGCATTTAAACAAAAATACAGTAAAGAGATGTTTTAAAATGTAAATTAAATTAAAAGTAAAATTAAATAAAAAAATAAAAAAGATTAATTTTAACAGCAATTACGTAATGATCCTTCAAAAATCAGTGACTGAAAAAATATTTTTTAAAATAAAATATTACATTTTGTTAGTAGAAAAAACTGAAACAGAATTGACTTGTAAAACATACTCGAAATAATCTTATTTTTTTATGACTAAGAAAATAATTTTATAGTGTATGTATTTGTTGATCAAGAAATTAGTTATGCTGCTTAATATTGAGGAAAATATGAATATGTACAGCACAACGGCAACAAAAATAAAACAAAATGTTTAATTTTTAAGGGTTACAGAAAGGGTGGAAAATTGAGCTAATAAAAAACTGTATTAATATTGTTTTTGGCACAAAAAATAAGTGAACTCGAAGACAGAACATTAATATGAAAAAATATGACAGAACTCCTTTAATAGTTCAGTAGCTTAATGGTGCCAGGAGTCCACTGCACCTTCCTGCACAATCACACGATGTTCTGGAAGTAATGCAAGGAAATGCCAGCTCTCTGTGTCCACTTAAACTGCTCTTATATTTCCTACTTAATAAAGAGATGGGAACGACTTTCCTGGGTTGTGGGAAATCCAAGGCCATCCTGGAATGTTATTCACATCAGTTATTTTTTTGACATGTTGTTCTTCTGCTCCTTTCATGCTGTCAGTGTGGTTGGAGTTTTCATTAATAATCAATTACAGATGTAATTCCCGTCAAGCTTAAATTAAAGTTCACACAATTGCCAAAACCTTTGTCATGAGTATCCAGAATTGCAATCATGTTTTTTTTTTTTAGTTTTTCACTGTGCAGTGATGCCAAATAACTAGTCTGACCTTGTTTCACAGATGACCTTGAAAGAGAGTTCACTGAGAATAAAATTCAAAAATAATTCTGTTATTTACCCTGTTGTTCACCTGTGTTGATTACTTTCTTCCTTTTAAAAAAAAATATTTTCTATTTTTTTAAGCTTAATATCAATAAACATAATGCTTCTACAGCATTTATTAATTTTAGTTCATGCTAATTTCAGTATTTAATAATGCATTATTAAAAATAGGTTGTGTTAGTTAACAGTTAATGCACTGTGAACTAACATAACTATATTTTCATAAACTAACATTAGATTAATAAATACTGTAATAATTGTAGTGTTCATTGTTTTTTATGTTAATACATTATTTTAATATGTTAACCAATGTTAACAAATTACACCTTATTGTAAAGTGTTACCAAAATTAAGCACTATCTAAATACGCCAGGGAAAGAAAACGTTTAATTTTGTGAAGCATTTGAGGGGAGACACTGCAGACAAAAACCTTGTATTTTTATGCACCTGTTAAATTTTATTTAGTATTTATTAGTATTTTTTCAGACTAGTAGAAAGAAAACACCCAGAAGACACTGTTAAGTGTTTCTTTCATAGCACTTTATCAATTTGTGTCAATAGATTTCAATTTCAATACATAGGTTTTTTTCTCAAAATTAGTTTCTTCTCCCAAACTGTTCACTTCAGTAGCACTACTTACACACACTAAACTAAGTTTTTATCCCTGTCTGTATCCTGAAGGTTTTTACAGAGGAATTCATATATAATTTGCTTGACAACATACAGCATTGACAATATACAACATTTTGTCCCCCCCCCAAAAAAGTCCCAAAAAAAAAAAAAAAAAAGAAAATTAGTGCATATTAGTTCATTAAATAATGCCTCGTTTACATATTTAAACTTAATATCTTAGAAAAAACTGTTTGCAAGTATCATTTATAATCAATCACCTATGTAAGTATGTATTAGGTAATTGTTTTACCCTATTCACCTACAGTGTCTCGCCTTAAATTCTATATCGCATTCTGTGGACGTTCTGATTCTGTGTGGGCCTGCTCATCATGAACATTTCGTGTGTACATTAGGAACTGTAGCTGAAGGATGTGTGTGAAGCAGATCTCCTGGAGAGATGTTAGCACAGTAGGAACGGTGAACAGTTACTAAAGAGGTTCATTACAAGTGACGGCACACTCTGGATGGAGGTGAGAGAGCGTGAAGTTTAGGACACATGGAATATTGCCTGCAACTGGTGGGATGGCAATTTAAATATAATTTCTCATTCGATACTCTCTAATATCCATCTATATTTCTTCACTCTTGTATTTTAAAAATATAATATAACATTTTCCCAGCAGCAGCAAAAAAAAAAAAAATTCAGTTTCTTAATGCATGTCTCAAATTCAACTATAAGAGTTGATGGAATGTCAAAAACACACCTGTTCTCAGTTACCATTTGACCTGGCTTGTAATGCACTGTTTATGGACATTCATGCACAGGCAGCACATATCTGCACCTCACTTTTAATAGTGCTGAGGAATCTTGAGGTTGTTCTGCCATATCTCTTCCAAGTGAGGTTTTGGACCTGTAGATTCCATAATTTTTTCATTATTTAACCGAAAGGCACTTTTTAATTCATGGAATATCACTTCAAACGCATACTTCATGCTTCTGAATTCCAGCAGAAGCATAATGCTAAACCCTCTTTTCCACCGGAATGGTGCTGGTACTTCTTGGCCGAGGGATCAAAACCGGCCTACTGTTGACGTGAGAACTGAAAGATGATGTAATTTAACTAACGTTACATAAACGTAGGACATTGGATTCTTTGGTTTCCAAATTTAAAAACATCATTTCAAGTAATTTAATATAACAAAATATATGACTACAATATAAAACAAATACAATTTGTGGCATTTTATAACTCTGTAAATAGTAATGCAAACATGCTTTATAATGGAAAGAACGTTAAATTTAATAAGTAGTGACCTTCAGGCAACCGAAACAAACATGTAACTGCATCCTATAATTTTATATATATATATATATATATATATATATATATATATATATATATATATATATATATATATATATATATATTTTTTTTTTTTAGAGCCAAGAAGCTGGACCTCGCGCTCTCGTGCCAAAAGCTTGAAAAAAAACCTCTGTGTTCGTTTAAAAGAAGAAAGTCATATATACCTAGGATGGCTTGAGGGTGAGTAATTTTCATTTTTGGCTGAATTATTACTTTAAAACGGGGAGGAAAAAACTATGAATCAATTCGAGAACCACATATTTCAGTCTGAATTTAGGATGAATCATTAACTCACTGATTCATATGCAGCGTTTTAACTCTGCAAATAGTAACCCCATTGTGTGTTTCATAACGGACAGAGCGTTACATGAACCTTCACCGATATGAATAGTTACATGAACCTTCACCGATATGAATAGTCACCTTCACCGTCAACCGAAACCAACATGCAACTGCATCCCACTATTTTAAATTGATGAAGAGGTTCTTAAATAGGTTTGACACCTCTGTGAAGCAAGTAAAGACATTTGCTGAATATCAAAATGCAAGCAATGCACAAAATGCACACCTATGGTGTATAATGCAGGCGTGTTTTCAGCTGTGGTAACGCGCAGAACAGTTCACCTGCTTCGGCTTTCTGTCTGTTGAAAAGGGGCGCAGAAGTTTCTAATCTTGATATTTTATTGCAGCATGTTAATGGCTACTGAAATATGCCAGAAGGAGCTAAGTATAGTTAGGCCTATAAGTAGGTAGGTCTGTTAAGTGGTGAATGCAAAGACGGATTGTTAAGAATTCAAAGACTAACTTTTGACTGATAATAGGATGGTCTGCCAGAGACATTATAGTTACAGATCAATATATAGATCTGCCCTCCCAGGCAACAGGGCTGTTTCATGTGATCGTTTTATGCTGAGCAATGAAAAATGTGACATTTAAACTGGCCATGCTATCCACTGATGTGATGATATATTTATAAACGTGCATGTTTACATCTAATGTTTAGTAATATAAATGCTTACCATTGAGTATCATATTGTGCGCCCTACAGCAATGTGATAGAAGTCGTGAAGGTTTAGAAAGTTGCATTTATTAATGATTTATTATTAATTATTTAATAATAATTATTTTGGCATCATAAACTTCTCAATGTTTCATCTCAGTTGTGTGCTTTTGGATTCAAAACCTGCTCAAATCTGAGTAAAAATAGCCTTATAGTCTATGGATCTACCATAACTTGGATTTGACAAACATTTGTATTGCCAAAGGTCCAAAATACACTGTACATTATTACAGTCATCTTTTTGTTTTAACTTATGAAAAATTAGCTAAGCAGTTTCAACTTTCTTTGTTATTAAAGTAGTGCTGCCAGTCAATTAAAAAAATTAACAAATTAATCACATATTTTTTCTTGAATTAATTGTGATTAATTCCAACTAAGAGTAAAATAAGAGCTTTGCCCCTGCATTAATTGCAAATATTTTTAACACGTTAATCTGAAAACATTAATTGCCTGCATTAACATTATAATTTGTAAATGACTTGTACAACCAAGTACATTATATATAAAAAAATTAAGCTAGCAATTGAACTAACTTATGTTTTTAAGTTGAAATGAAGGTGATGTTTTTACAGCGTATGTAACAATAATCAGTTTCATTCCCATTAAAAATATTTATGGAATTTTCCCCCTTAATTTATCAGCAAAAGCTTTATTTTGGACACTGGTTGGATCTTACATTTCATTCCAAACCATTGCATGATTCATTCATTCTTCTGTGATCATAACATCTGCGTATGATCAGATGCAGATATGTGTGTGTCTTGCATTGGACCTCAATAAGAAGTCGGCATATCCGGCAGGCTGGAGGAGGATGACTCACGCTGGTTTATAAATGGGTCTCAGTGGGATCTCAAACTCTGGGCTATAAGGGATGAGCTTTGGTGCCCCCACTGAGAATGCGTCGTAAGAAAAAAAAAAAAAACACACACACACACACACACTGCACAACTAACCAGTTACAGAGCAGCACAGTCTGTGCATGAAGGAGTGAGATCGAAGAAACAGGTGTTATGCGTTACATGGGCACATGATGAGAGGAAGTGCATGAGAATCTGTATTGTAGCAGCGTGACACTGTACATGAACAAGTTAAAAACCACATGAGGCTTTCAGATGAATGAAAGCAATGAGAAAGGGGAAAAAGGATGTTTTGACGTCATCTGTGTAATTGCTTAAAAAAGAGTCAGGAAAAATTGTTTGAGGGACTATTACTATCCTATTAGCAAGTCAAACCCAATATCCTCATAGGGTTGGCTGACTTTTTGACCCCAGTCGGTGATTTTTTAATCATGGCTATGTGTTATTAAAGACTTCCAAACTGCCAGAGAAATTAAACTTTTTGCTCTAATACATTTCTCACACCTGTAAATACAAAAAAAGCCTTTTCAGTAGTTAGATCCAATTCGTTAAGCGATTCGTTCCATCTGCCTCACTTGAATTATGTGTGAAAGCAAAAGTCATGTTCCTTTTTGATTAATATCAAGAATAAGTGTATTATTTCAGGCAGGATCCATCTGGCCGCGTGCGCCTCATTGGAGTTTTGCCCTTTCATACGTTTCCCTTTCCCACTGCATCAACTTTACAGCCGTGCCTTAAACACCTTCAGATTTATGGAGGAGAGCGGTTCTTACATGCACAAGAGGTTTATGAACTCAGTAAAATGTTATTGTACACAGCTTTCCAAACGGTCAGGCCACAGACTAGCCATGGCAGTGAGAGGCCATGCAGAATTTTAGTCTTTCCCGATGGCCTTCAATCAAATACTCTGAAGAAAGCAGTTCAAACCAAAACCTAACCCTGACTAGGCCAGAGCCAGCAAAGAGCACTCCGATTCTCCCAGAGAACTACTCTTGGTTTCTTTTTCATCCTTTCCAGGATGCCTGGTTGAAGGCCTGCTGTGAGAGCAGCATCAAAACGTCAGTCTAGAGATGTTTTCACATAGCCCGAAATGAACTGTGGAATGCATATATTCTTTCATTTTGGAGCCAAAGTCAGCGTGAGTAAAATGAAAAGGTGAAACCTTTGGTAAACTGCATGGAAAAATGTTTCTCAGTGCAAGCTAAAAGACAGTGGATGGTGGGTCATCTGCAAGTGGTTAATTATTTTGGCGTTGATTATTTACTTCAAATTGTATTCTTTAAATCCAAAATTAACACAGTAATAGAGTAGGGTTTCTTGCTAAACATTTTCAAAAATACAAGTAATAATATTTGTCATATGCCATCATGAAGTTTCTGTGTGAAACTTTATCACTCATTTGTTATTTTATCTTTGCCAAAAGTGAAACATTTTAATGAGTGAAACTTTTTTCTTTTAATACACAATGTCCTAATAAGCGCCACAAAAATGACATCATATTTTTATATTATTTATATAAAATTTTTTTAATGCGCCTCTTATTATTTTTGTTAATGTATTTATTTGTTTACTAATTTATGAGCTATTACATCACTGCTATATTTCAGGTCTAAAGCCATACGATTTTGGTGATGAACAGGTCATTTATTCACTCTAAAATCAAACATGGACATCAGCGACATCAAATATTGTCATTAGTGCTCATGATATGCAATGTGATTTCCCCAAAATACAACATTGTGCTCAGTAGATCAAATCAATGAGCAATCAGGTCATTCTCACACATTGTTTGCTGAGGATATCTCTATTGACTCATGCTCCTTATGTGCACTTCCTGTTTGACTAAAACTACAGGGCTTCCTCTCAACCTGCCCTGTTCATTCATGATAGTCCTGGCCTTGGCAGATAAAAAATTGGGGTTCTAGGCCCGCTCCTGGCCACTTATTATCCGATGACGTCCAAGAGACTCCAAATAAAGTTCCGCCATCAGGGTGTTTCTGTTCATTCAACCCTGATAAAAGACCCTCTATGCATGCAAAAGACCTTTAGAGCGGATAAAGTCAAAAATAGATGTATTGTACGATTCTTTCAGATCAACGAGCATGACATAATCAATGAGATCCTTTGATGTGCAAGTAAAAATAGTGAGTGCTTTTTGTAGCTGTCTAGGCGTGAGCTGCCGACAAATTTACATTCAAGCAACAGAAAAAGTCTGATCGTTTTGACCGCGATTATATTTAGTGTGTCCTCATCAGCCTCTGGCTCAACCTCCAAGTAATGTACCACAATCCTTCACAGTACAATCGATACAGGCTTTTTTATACAAGAAATAAAAGCGCTACCGAGGTGGTCCTAATTGATTATCTATGTAAATTGGCTGTTGAAGGATGTGTAATGGCATTAAAAGTGAGCTGAGCTCATTGTGTTTTTTGGCCTGTTTTTAGTCTGTTTAAATGGCTTTCCATCCCAAGTTCGTAGGGGTACTGTAGCTAATGCATGCTTAAAAACCTGAGGCGTACGAAGGTCAGACCATAGATTTTCAAGGTTTATGATATGTAATATATACAAAGACTTTTACATACAGAGAAAAACAAATCATCAGTATTTTGATATTACATAGCAGATAATATCACAGCTCAATACATTTTATTTTATTTCATATTAATCAATATGTGTGACCCTGGACCTCAAAACCTGTCTTAATTTAGGTCGCTGGGGTATATTTATAGCAATAGCCAAAAGAATGTGGGTCCAAAGTTTTTTTTATAGCAAAAATCATTAGGATATTAAGCAAAGATAATGTTCTGTGAAGATATTTTGTAAAATTCCATTAATACCATTAATACTTATTATTTATACTCAATTTTTGATTAGTAATATGCATTGGTAAGAACTTCATTTGAACAACTTTAAAGACAATTTTGTTAGCATTTAGTTTTTTTTGCACCCTTAGATTCCAGATATTCAAATGGTTGTATCTCAGTCAAATATACTATCCTAACAAACCATACATCAATCTCAATTTTAAAAAACCCTTATGACCCTTATGGTTTTGTGGTCCATGGTCACATTTAAACATCAGAGCTAGTCAGAGCTAGTTTAAACATCTGTCTTTTCAGATTAGACCACATTTATGTAATTTTATAAAATTAAATGTTTAATTGTTTAATCATATAAATTCAGTGAGCATAATGGACTTTCAAGCACATTTAGAAAATCTTGCTGACCACAAATTTTGTATGTATAAAATATATACACAATTAATAATAATAATAATGTGGTTGGTAATTTATTTATTTTTATTAATTTGCTTAGTAGTTTTATCTATCTCTCAGCTTCTACAATATTGCTTTCTACGATTTTATGAAGTTTCCACCTTGACCCTTCTCAGTTCCTAGGTTCTCACTTCCTTCTCAGTACTAGCCTGTTCCCTTTCCTTTAAGCTCTCTAACAGGATTTGACAGCAGGCAGTGACACTATGTTGGCCACGTTTTTATCTCTGTGTGGCCTGTTTGAAAGCAAGTCAAGGAAACCAAGGATCAGATATGTGGCTAAAAGATGTAGACCTCCAGATTGCCGTTAGCACTCACACCAAAGTCCAGAGAAAATCAACTTTCAAGCGTTTCTAAGCTCTGAAATAACAGAAGGAAACAATGGAGGCGCCAGCAGCCACAGCCCAAGGAGAAGTAGACACACCTCTAGCTATTTCTTCCCACTAAATGTACACTATCAACACTGTAATCTGAGCGTACGGCAGTTCCAGGCATTGGGTGTGTATTGTTAGCTGTGTGTGTGTGTGAGCAGATTCTCACAGACGGAGCATGTTTTTGTGGCCTTGCTGAAGACCCTCAAGTAACCAATGACCTTCTCTCTGTGTGAAGGCATTCTTCTCATTCTGTAGGAGTTTATGCCTGCACCGCCATCTACCCGTGGGAGGTGTGGAGCGAGGGCAGGGGCCAGATTATTAGCTGCCATAGTCGTGCCCGCATATTAAGTTTCTGAAGGATAATATTTGTATTTTCTGGGTAACTCTGAGTCTGTTCAGACTGATCGGAGAGGCCTGGAGTTCTGGAGTGCTGTGTGAAAGTGGAAACACAGTGGGAACCCAAAGCTATGGTCAGGAAGAGAATTTGCCCCCTTAGGGTGCCCTGACTGCCCACCCATTTCTTTGTCTTTATTAACCTTGCTTTTTTGCTTATTTTTATTTTTAATGTTTTTGAGAGAAGTTTCGGCATCCTTGCCCTCAGATCATTTAGACATGCGGTGTTCAAGAGGTAAAAAAAACAATATAAATACTGTTTATAACTGCTCGTTTCGTGTCATAGGTCATCAGTGTATCATTACGATGGGTATGATTTAACAGACTACAACCTTTTGAATTTAAAATCTCAAACTTGGATCTAATGAAGAAAAAAAAAGACAAATACACCTTAGATGCCCTTAGGGTAAACTGATATATTAAGTAAATATCATACCCCATGATGATTTTTTGTAATTTTTCTACAATGAATATATTAAACCTTAAATTAATTGATTAGTAATAATCATTGCGAAGAACTTAATCTGCACTACTTTAAAGGTGATTTTCTCAGTGTCTCAGTTCTAAGCTTATTTATTCAGCTTTCAGGTATTGTATAAATCTTAATTTTGAAAGATTTCACTTATGACTGGTTTTGTGTTTCAGAGTCACATATAACAAATAAGAAAAATAAATAGATAGGCAAAAGAAAACTATTCAGATGATTGCAATAAGTGCCCCACCACACAGTGCAGTCAAGAATAATTTGAAGAGGTTGTCTGCGTTTGATAACATGTAGAGCTTTGACTGTTGTTGCTGATTTGAATGGTCATGCTTCCCGTTTTGAGATGGCTTTTATTTTTAACCAGAAATGTGAATGATTTTCTGATTTTCTTCTAAGTTTTCCGTATCTTTTTCCAGTGTCACTTGAAATGTTTTGAATCATAACTAAAGGCGAGACCCGTGAGCAAAAAATAAACAATCAGTTGTAGAACCATTCTTTAAATTACATACCTTTAATTTCTGAACTTTCTACTGTGCAATACTGGAAATTAAACAACTGATTGATATGTCCTGAGCTTAATAAAATTCTGCACACTTTTAGTCTGTGAACTAAGTCAGTTGATCTCGCTCACACACACTGTCTGTGGAAGTCTGACCGGGACTGGTTCTAGAAATAAGGTATTTTTGTCCCGTTCATTCCTTTGCTTATCACTGTGTCAATCAGTGATATCTTGCGAATGACTACAGCATAAATATATGAATGTAATTCCCAAAAACTTGAAGCACTTATGTGTCTAAATAACAAAAGATTCATACAAATCCTGAATGGATCATAGTATGCAAAACGTATTCCACATCATTTATCTAGTTCATAGCAATCTGACAACTACCCATTATAATCAATGAAACTTATTTATATCATGTCTGCACATGTGAGATGGGCGAGTGAATTCTGGTTGGTCACTGCCTTTAAAGAAATCAACAGGTATGTCTGTGATTAGCCACATTGCTCAATGCCACAACAACACACTGGGTAGTTTGCCAAATCTATTGTGCTTTCATTTAAGAGTATTTACTTGCTGGTTTAGCTAGTTAAGAAATGTTCCTCATCCTCAAAGTGATAGCTTTTTTTGTTGATTTCTCAGACCTCTATCAAACTCATAGCCTCCTCTTTTGACATCAATATTTGAAAATTTGAGTCTGAACTGTGTGGAGTCAACAGCAATTGAAGAATAAAAAACAAAATCAAAGAGTGCAGAATGAGTGGATTGATACCAGAAAGGTTCCTACTACCCAAGGCTTCAACGTCTTCTGCATACCCAACATACCCAACAGCCAAATAAAAGCTAAACACAATCAGTACTCTTATACACCAATCAGCTTGAGAAAGTGCTTTGGAAAGTGGAAGATGTTGAAACAGATGTTTTTCATATTGCTCTTGCTGTGTTAAACTGAGAAGTGTTGTGTTACATTAGCACAGCGAGGTTCGCTGCTGTCAGTATCGCCTTCACTTTCATTTCCCCGTAATTACACACAACTCCACTCTAGCGTCCATTAAAGCACGTTTGAGCGGGCCTGCTCCACTGTACTGCCGCTTCAAAAATACGGATCCTTTTCAGAGGTAATATTAGTACGTTCCATGGCTCTCGCAGCGGCCATTAAAAAGTTCTCAGTATAACATCATTCAGTCAATTTGCATCCGAGCGTTCAAACAAGGACGTTTGTGTTTTTCGGGTGTAAACCTTCCCCATGAGAAACCGAAACGTAATCCAAATACTAAAACTCTGGAGTAAATAGTCCGAACTTTACTGACCTCTCACTGAGGTGGGAATATTATTGTGTTCCCAGTCTGCATGTTGTTAAATACCAGCACTGGCTTCATCATATAAGAATTTAATAATTATCAATGTCTACTTATTTACTGCCTGGAATTGAAAATGATGTATTACCAGCTGTATCTAACATTATTTTTTCTATAACTTTGAAATGGCTTCATCTATTTGTTTCTTTTTTTTCTAACTATTTGTTCTTCATGCTGCTGTTTTGTTTCAGTGTTTGGAATAATGTGGCATCCCCGTATCGTGCGTAACTTAATTTTTCTCTTTAATTCACTTTTTAAAATGTGTTCACTATTTATGTTAATATTAAATGTTTTTAAAAGGAGGTCTCAGTACAGCTGTGTTAATTTGAATTAAAAATATAGAAATAAGGAATACAATTTTTTTTAAATGAACTTTTTTAAAATATATTTTAAAGTGTAATTTATTTGTGCATTTTTAACATCATTAGATCAGACCTCAGATTGTGACCTCACATAAGCAAGAAGTCTTCATCTTTTCAGAAAAAGTGGACAATTATGAAAATACAAACTTCAAATCTGTTTAACTTGGCATATTTTCATTTTTCTTTTCTCCCGCTCATACATGCCCTTAAGAAAAACAAGAAACGTCCCTTCTGCGTGTCAGAGACTTAGAGTCTCACTTGCCTCTGTCAATTACCAATGTATTGTATCATGAGGTTGAATAATGATATTTTAAATCGATGTCTTAAATCACTTTAACGTCAAAACAAACCACGATTCAGTATTGCATGAGTCTGTGGTGTTTGCTGCGTGGCTGTTTTTGATATACGTGGATGTGGGACTCCTGTGTGATGTGGCAGCCATCAGCCTTTATTCTCTGTCGAAGCTCCTCTTTCCATCACTCCATTCCACCTCTCGGCCAACGTCACTCTTAGCCCACAAACGCTCCTTATTTTCATTTGGTCTGCTCTCTCAGGCTTTTGACAGAAGGGAAGAGAAGGGTTCCGTAGACCTGCCAAAACAACACTGGCGGTTGAGAAACAATGGCACACCCTGCACATTTTTCGACACTCCGAGAACCCCAGACTTCCCCTCTGCACAATAATCCGCCTCTCCTTTTGTTTGTCGGATCTCAGCAGCCCTGCAAATCGACATTGGCAGCGCTGGCTGGCGAGCCTCAAGATGACTTGACCAACATGGTCACCTCTCCTGCCAAAAGGAGCAGGGGAAAAGGACCAGAGAATGAGAGAAATGCTTTAATTGCTACAGGAATCTAGACAGTTTCAGATGAGATTTGTTTGAGAAATGTGTGGGTAATCGTATGAGGTGAGGGGAGCCGGGCCCATTCAACAGCCTAATGGCAACTTCTGTGGCTTTCCAGACCAAAATCTGCTAAACCCTTTCCAGATAGTGAAGAAGGAGCATTTTGGGGCAATTATACGTGCTTGTGTTTGTGTAGATCACATGAAGAAACAGACTGCTAAAGGTCGTGCCATAGGATAATTGATGCTGAAGCTTAAAAAAAAAGTCATCCAGGATGTTAAGAAAAACAATTCAGTTGCTGAATGAGAAACATTCTCATAACCTTTAAAGAGAAAGTTCACCCAAAAACGAAAATGTACTCACCCTCATGTCATTCCAAACCCATTTGACTTACTTTCTTCAGTGGAACACTAAAGGAGACATTTTGAACTTAATACTGTTTGCTCTTCTCAGTTTAATTGCAGTTAATGAGAATTGGAGCTTTCAAGCTACAATATGGACAAACTCATTGTACTGTCCATACATACTTAGCCGAACATAGCTGTACTGTAGATTTGCCGAACAGAACAAAGTCATGATATTCACCCCGAATTAACTGTTGGGTTGAACTTGAAACCTGTATCAGTCTGATTCAAAAGTAAGTTGGATCAAATGATTCATTGAAATTAATCAACACAAGAAAATTAATTCACAAATCAGACATTTCTGAGAAAGGGAAGAAAACAGGTTTTAACAGCATAAACATAAGTAAGGGATGGCCAATTTGATCTGTTTTTAGAATGAATTATGCATAACACTTTGTATTGACAAAGTAAACTGGATGGTGATGCTCTAAGCAGTATTAGTGAACTCAATACTGCTAAAGCCATTACAGTCATGGTTTTCAAGTGGTCTTCAAACTATAAACCAATTCATTGTAGTTAACCCAATAAAAAGTGACATTCAAAAAAGCATGAGTAATTTGGCGCAATAAATGGCAGTGAACAATCTGTGCAAAGTAAAGTAAAGAGAGCTTTACGTCTAGTCTGCTGACTTTACTGCGAGCGATGGGTTCAGTAAAGGGAAAAAAAGATTATTTTGGCAAATCGTTTTCAAATAAAATGTATTTAAAAATCCACGTCTGGCTGGATGTGAATATTACACTTTGCACTCGACCAATGCCAAAGCATCGGTTGGTTCCAAAACCCTGCAGGTGACTCTTTAACAGCCCAATATCAAATGAAAGTATGGAGTTTTACACACAGAGGACTGTTGACATGGCCTGCTCATTTCCGAAACGGTCTGCTGCATACCTGCATGATTTACACCCAACTGACATAATACAGTTTCACATCATTAATGTGTTGTGTTCACTCTGTCGTCTCTCTGTCTCACTCAAAATATGGGAAATCTCTAAGACAAACAGAGAGAGACCTTGCGTGCCATGACGTCCTATGATTGATACATCCTGTTATTTATTGACTTTTGACGTATTGTCATTCAAATTAAGGGGATACAGTATGGAAGCCCATTTCTTCGTAAGAGTAAAAAAGATAATAATCTGGCTTTGTTTATTTTTATTGTGACTTTATACCCAATTTTTTCTCAGTTTCTCTTGCAGTTTCTAGCTAACAATTGTATCTTTACACCACACTGCATCACTGTATCTTTCAATTTTACTTTATTTCTTCTTATTATGACGTAGCAATAGCAATATCTCACAATTTTTTATAATTCTCAGTTTTTTAAGTTTGACTATATCTATAGCAACTTATATCTTGTGGTTTCAAATATTTTTTGCATAATTGTGACTACTTCTCATTATTGTGCCATAGAATATAAAGGTATTCTCAGGTGTTAAGACATTTATAGCTTAATATAACATTAATGATGTCTCTTACTGAAATATATAGTAAACCAATGAAAGATGCATGTTGTTTAAAAAAACATTTTTAAACTATGGGGGGCGCCATTATTTTATGTGCACAGTAGTACATTCAGCTTCAGTGAGATACTGGCGCTTTTTACTGTAGCACCATTCAGAATACAGAGTTGAGATAATAAAATACTTATAAGGTACCATATAGTGTTGTTTTTTTGGTTGTAATTTTCAGTCGATTTATCTCTCATTATTGTGCCTTTATATCTAACAATAGTAATATATATAGACACACATGTTGGTATTTTTGGTTTGTGAGGACTCTCCATAGGCGTAATGGTTTTTATACTGTAAAAACTGTATGTGCTATTGTCCTACACCAACCCTACACCTGGACATACCTCTTCACAGTTCAGCAATTCCTCAGAGTACCCTAAAGGAACATACAACTGCATCATGCGTAATGACGGGATGTAGTTTGGCATATTTTTTATTTTTGTATTCCCTAGACAATCAGTTTCTCAGCTGTGGATAGTTAAAACCTGCTGTCATTTTAGAGCCCAAAACACCCTCAAACTTTTGTTACGTCCCCTAAATCTGCATGAGCTCTCACTTTTACGATTATGTAATCTCATTATGGCTTGCAATGACCTCATAGTTGTTGACAAGTGCCCTTTCATTAGTAACGCCGTTTCAGTAAGCATTAGCCAAGTCAAGTTTTATTACGCTTCTGATGGCTTCTACCTCACAGCTAGTATAAATATTATTTATTATCCACTTTTCACAGCATTTTCATAATTTATGAGCTTGCAAGAGAGCGCCGGCCTGAATATAGATCGCGAGGCCCTCTGTTATTTTGCACAACAGATAATCGATTTCATTAAGCAGTGTCAGGGTAAATCGGCTTGAAATCTGATAATTACATGTAAGTGAAACTTGTATAATTTTTACAGTGCTGTGAATATCGATTTCTCATCCGCTCTCCTACAAGGCCTATTAGAAGCTTTCTCCAAAAGAAGAATGTAGCATTTATCAAATGCAAGGATAAAAGAACCCGATAAACAGACAATTCAAACGTACGGGCATCCTGGAGACACCCCCCTGCTTGGAGGTGCAGGACCCCTCTACCCATCTTTTCTTTGATTCAGTTCAAAATGAAAAGTGAACAGTCATGTCTGATATCATTTGAAATGTCTCAGGTCGATTCTGTAGCCAGAAGGCCCGTAGTGTAGTGTGCGTCTCTACACTCCATAGTATGTATTTCCTAAAGTCAGGTGCGTATATTTTAAATTAATCATCGAGAATTTGATGTTTTGGATTAATATGATTTGATTTGTAATTTACATAATAGACATTTACCTGATCTGATATTATTTTGTTTTACTCTGTAATTATTGACACTAGTAGATTGCGTTGTATCCTTGCTAGCGACATGAGCACCCGAATGAACAAGTAAATTAAATAATTATATCTAGAATAATCAAATATAAGAAGAATAATTGGAAACAGACAAACAACCAATTTGTATTTCAACCTAAATTCGAGGCTATAATAAAATGGGGACAGATTTGAATTTAACCTAAAATTGAATAACTTTATACACTAAAAAGACCAAACACACAGGAAACCTTCATCCACCATTGGATGCCTTCCTTGGGCCAATTCCAGGAACTTACAACAATCTGGTAACATGGCATGTAAATGTGCTAATGTCTATTTCTATATGCAAACTCTGTGTTGTAGATGGTTGCTCTCAAATTGATATTTAAAAAGTGATGAATAAATCTTTTGCAAACTACTACTGTACTACCCGCTGGGTGAGGGGGTTCAGGTGGAGGGCAGCCCAGTATTAGCGGTGCCCTGCGGTCAAGGAGACGGCCTGATGAATGGGACACATTAAAGGTGTCTGGCCCCAGCAGCCCTGGAACAGACGAACCGCAACGCAACCGGTGCAGACCTCAAGCTTTAAAAATATGACTGAGATGTCAACAGACTATGACCTCTGCAGTCCTGGGCCACAATTCTTGCTGTGCTCTTGAATAAAGACATCAATTTCTCCAAATGGGGTCAGAGCGGTTGCTTCTCAGTTAGAATGAAGGTAGGAAGCAGGTGGGCTGAGTGTGGATCCAAAAAGACCCGCTAGTCAGGTAGCCGAAGGCCAATCCCCAAGAGGAGGGGTATCGGTGTGGTACGGTTGGCTGACAGCTCGGGGGGCCCTTATTGAAAAATCAATGTCCATTTGTGCGTCCAGCTCACCTGGCTGACTGCCAGCTTGCCTGAAGTCACCTAATGAAGCCTGATCCCGTTACCTGATTCCTCATTCGCTGTGTCAAAGTGACTTTGTGGCTGAAGTCATCCCTTTAGTTTCTTCTCCTCCTCTATCCCGAGGATCGAATGCATTCGCCAGTCCTTTCCGCTGTGTGCGAGTGTGTGGTTAATACACGAGATCTGTCTGTGGGACAGCAAAAACACTCGATCAACATAGTACTGATATGTCATGCTGAGAACATCAGTCAGAACACACCGCAAGCTGTAAAAGAGCACCGCTTGTACTGTCATGCTATTCATCATTCTAATTCCTTAATCTACGGGGGAGCAGCAAATACTTTTAAAGAACACTGTGTAGCAGTGCTGCAAATAAAGTTTAAGAGTTTCTAAAAATAATCTTTTTTCCTAATAGGTTTTTGAGATTGCCTTCTTAACATGTAGTAGTCTCCCGACAAGGTGATATAATCAAATTACATTAACATTTCTATTCACTCTAGGCCAACTATGATTTTTTTTAATATTTTGGGGAAATAGCCTGTGCTATGAAGAAAAAAATCCCTTATCATAATGTATATTTTGATACATTTTTGAGTTTTTAATGGTTTATGCAGCCAAGAAGTAAAAAAACTATGCATTTAACATGCATTGCAATTGCTTTGCAATACTTCTCCCAACCTGCTGAGAAGTAGGTTAATAGATTGCATAATCTAAAGTCATTACTCTTTCAAACTGGAGTTTGAAAAACTGCATACACAGCTTACGCACAACAAAAAGCTGTAAACTGTAAGCTGTTTTATTTAGGCCTATACTATAAAAGCCCAGACTAATAAGAGTCATTCGTTTTAGAATCAAAATACACTGACCTCTCATCTGTATGGTTTTGAAAACCTGAATGTAGATGACCGGATCTCATGAAAGGCATGGTTTTCTGTTTCTGTATGGTGTGCTATTTATACACAGAAAGTATTTTGGTGGGCTTAAGAGATGCAATGGCTAAGTTTAGAGGTGTAGAGAAGGTGCGTCTCATAAGCACACCACGTGTGAGATAGATACACAAGATGCAGTGAATGCTGACTAACTGAAAAGAACCGATTCAAAAGAATCATTAATTTGTAATCGTAGATGCACTGTATGTTGATGACTGACTAAAAAGAGCTGAATCAAAAGAGTCATATCTAATTCTCAATTATTTGTTCTTAATTTGGACCTTTTTGCAACTTTTTTATGACTATTAAGAATGAAGTTGAAATAAGAGAAAACGTAGTGAGATATGCTCAAGGTTTTAAACTAACATTTCCTGAATGAGCCATGTGTCAAGTGGGTTGACCGTATCTCAGACTACATTTATATTTTATTAACATTCATATGCCAGCAGCAGTGAATTTAGCCTCTTCCCACAATTAAGTCTTTTACAGTTTATGGTGCCCTTGCAGACTGAAGACGAGAGGGCCGAGCTGGTTTAAACACTCATTTGACCTACACTTGTATTTGCATGACTCTTTAAAAATCCCACCTGCAACCGCCTGACATCATATCCACCCGCTGTTCAAAGTGAGAGGATCGAAGTGTCCTGTCTGCCCCCTGCCGTTTCCTCCTCTCCTCCGTCGGGCAGCCGTCGAGGGGTACAGCACGCCGTTGGTGTATAATGCAATTTGGTTGATTAAAAGAAAACATTAAAGCACTACCTTATTGAATTTGACGGCACGTACAGAACCGGATCTTTGCTGGCCACTCTCTTTTATTGGCTGGGATAAAGGGGATCACGTCATCCTCATCCTCCCCAACACACACACACACACAAATCTTGAGCCTCAGACAGACCTTAGCTAATAGGACATCGGTCAGGACGGAGATTTGTTTAGCTCGCCCCTTCCGCCGCCCAGCCCTTCCGTCGCAAACTGAACTTCTGCCAACCTTGAGCCAAGAGGAGAAGACAGAAGAACCCTCCAGTTTGGCACGGTCAGACAAATGAGGGAGTCCTTTTATTTATCTCTAAACAAGGCCGGTGACTCATAGCCTCTTCGCTTTCTCACCTCGGTGATTCATTCATTGTTCTAACAGAGTCTGGAACCACTGGGACAAGAAAATAGATGGGCTAAACACCAAACACCTGTCAGTGCACTCCATAGTGTACCAAGTACACGCTGTCTCTCTTTTATTCGTCTGATTTATCATCCATACTGTCTCAAGAGCAATCACTATCAAACACTATCAAAGCTGGACTCTTCTGGGAGTGATGCGGCACATCAGACCAGCTGTACTAACCAATAACAACTGAGACTTAGTAGGGATTTGCATTAAGCTCATGCTGTCAATCAAAGCAGACTTTTTTCCCTTCTCTGTGGAGCTCTGCTAGGCATATGATTTATCATTTCTAATGTCATTTTTCATCAGTTTCGCTATCACAGAGATGATATTCATTGCTAATTGACCACAAGACAAAGTCTGCCTTGCATTAATTTAGGTTAGGAATTGGATTTCATCCATCCATCCATTTTCCAAACCCATTGTATTGTGTAGGGGCCCAGAATTGGATTTCAGTTATTATTTA
Organism: Puntigrus tetrazona; assembly: GCF_018831695.1. Lineage (NCBI taxonomy): Eukaryota > Metazoa > Chordata > Actinopteri > Cypriniformes > Cyprinidae > Puntigrus > Puntigrus tetrazona. The sequence continues at coordinate 22,145,059 of NC_056714.1, read as the reverse complement.
ATATTAATTTTATTATATAATGGAGAAAGTTGTGTGTATATATAGTTTTTTTCATGATGGCCCATTGTCTTGAAGCTTGGATGATAATTTACCCCATAGTTTTAGGATTTGAATAACTAATGGCAAATTTGAGTAAATGATTGCTTGATTACTTAATTGGTAGTCATACCACAGACTGGTCATGTTCATGCATTCTCATGGAATTTCAAATTAACGATTAAATGACTCCTTCGTTCTTGTGGTAATGGAATCTGTTTCTGGATGCTTCAACAACTTGACCTAACTTGTAACAATTTATGATGTCATTCCAAATCTGTATGAGTTTTTTTGAAGAATGTTCCTGCTTCTGATTTCTGTTCAAAGAAGCACATTGCCAGCAGGGCTTTCAAACTAAGACATAAATCCGAATTATTGTTGCCGAACATATTGTTGCCTTGTTACTCCAAGTTTGAAAATCCACACTCACAAATAGGATTTGAGAGTTATGGCAGACAGCAGTCTTTTTGTTGCTCAGAGCATATTTATTTTTCCAGGTACAATACAAGTTAAAGGTACGTAGTTGTTATTCATTAAAGCACTTAATATCTTAAAAATTCTATTATGAAACAAATACATTTTCAGCTGTAAAACAGCTCTAAAAAAATCAACAATGCATTATTCAGCGTAATCTAGTTCAGTGTTGATTTAGTTTTGTTCAATAACAGTGTGAATGTTATGTGAAGCAAGTTTAGTTCAGCTATATAGCAGAAGATAATAAAGTGTCATTATTCAACCTAAGTCATTTAGTCTTGATTCAGTTCAGTTCAGTAACAGTGGCGATGTCTCAATCAATCAATCATTTTTATTTATACAGTGCTTTTAACAACACAGGTTGTATCAAAGCACTGAACAGTATTAGTAGAAGAATACAATGATATACAATGTCTCCTCAAGTGTCTCATACCATATTGCTAAAGGCTGGTACGTCTGGAGGTGTAAAAATACGTCAATAAGGGCAAAACAGGAAGGGTGCTTCACGTTTCCAGTCAAAGGTTTATCATTGACGTCAGGTCAAATACATCTTCTCTGTCATTTTAACAGAGTTATTGTTTTAGTGGCCTTCCTTATGTTGAGCATATTTCCAACTATTCCTTTCTTTTCCTCTGAAGATCCTGAATTTAATTTGTTAGTGTGAGAGTAGGGCAAAAAAGAAAAAAAGATATGTAAGGAGATGGAGTATGTATGCTTTATATATTTAAAAAAAAATAAAAAAATATATTGTAATTGTATTACATTTATTTAAATACAATAATTAAAGAAAAATGAAATAATATATTATAAATATTTTTCCAATTTTTTTGGTCACATGCCAACAAAAGATGTTCTTGCATGTTGGTTAAAAAAAGTATCAAAGATTAGGTCAGTTGTAACCTTTTTTGTAGTTCAAACAATATCTTGACTTACTGTGATTTGATTCAAAATGACTGAAAGCATTGTTGTCATAGTGTAGGCCATTGACTAACTCGACTCAAAACATGACAAGATATTGTTTGTGTATCGGTGTATTTTTAAGTTGTTCACTACAAAATATACAATCTATCAGCTGTTCTCCTGCAGGGTTTACAGTAGCTTCTGTCAGGGCCAGAACGCAAAGGCCGGCTTCAAGGTTAAGAGTGATGACAGCGCACAGCATCAGTTCTCGGTGCAGCTGAGAAACTCGAGAACGGCCCAGATACGATCGTTCACCAGTGATTCCCGCAAACGCTCCTCTCCTCTCCACAGATAACCGAGGGGGAGGAGGGGAGGCAGGGCCTAAGCGAGATCACATCAGGGCATCACATACCTTGTCAACATCACCGCTAAACAAAATATGACGCAACAGTAATCCTTGACACAGTGCGTGAGCACTGCATGCAAACAAAAGAAGCCTTGATCCTTGCGATACGTGAGAGGAAACCCTCGTTCCACATGCCTGCTGGTCTGTTATCCTTTAACAGCTATTGATGGGAATAAATAATTCAACTCTTTGTTTGTAGCTCCATTGAGGGTTCTTGTGGTGGAGAGAAAGACTTGATGCAACACAAGCGATCCTAAATAAAGTCGGCGCACGGAGATGCAAAGTCAGGTCACCTCCCTTGCATGCATGTGTTTGTGTTTTATAACAAGATCAGCGAGAGGAAAAGGTTGTTGTGCAGTTACATGGGCTACGTGTAATGAGGCCGTTTTACAGATGCATAAGCGGGAAACATTTAAAGCTGTTTGTTTGCATTGGCTATGTCAGATATGATTAATAGGCCACAATGTGGTTAACTTGCATGCAAAGACTTGCGAAACTGAATTCTTTCAAAAAATGTGCTAATCTAAAATCTGCTATCGCAGAGTTCACCACATGGGAGTGAAATAAAATGTCTGTAAACTGATAACAGAGAGGATCTGATACTACCATGCAATTTATGAAATCAAATAAGCTGTGAATCTAGGCTAAGTTATAGATCCAGCACTCTGCTTATGCAGATCTAAAGGTGCCACCTGCTGGTCGTTCGTGGGTACCACATCGAAACTATTAAGAGTTTTATTTAAAAATATTCAACTGTGGTTCTAGTTATTTGCCAGGAGGATAGGTTAAAATAATATTTTTTTTAGAGTAGAACTGACACCGACATAAATTTAAGAACATTATATTGCAATTGTTAATTATCCTATGTTGTCTAGTAGGCTATGTGCTGCTTATTTTAGTTCATTTTGACTAGAGAAGCCAATTCCAGGTTATTTTGATCCTTGAAGGTCTTCTGAAGAAAAAAAAATCCATATAACATGTCAAAATGAAAAAGAAGAAAAGATTTCCTCACATTCCATGTAAGAAAGCATAGACAAAATTAACATCAATTTAACACTGTTTGCCGTCTGTTTGCTTTTGTTACTTCTTATTTACTCCACAGCAGATACCAAACACTCAGTGCAAATGAAATTTGACAAAGGCAATGTTTTCCGGATGCTCTGCGAGTTCTCATCAGTGTTGACACGACAGGGCATTATTTTCAGCCACTTTTGTCTGATCTAAACAGACCATTAGTTTCTTCACAGCTGCCTTTTGCCAGGACAGACCGCAGCGAGCCGTTCTGGAGACACTAGCCTCAGCTGCCGACTGGCATCCTTTTCTATTATGTATAACTATCCATCTTGAAAAGCAAGCATGCTGCACTTTTGTGGGTTAGCCTCGATAATAAATGCCCTGTTTAGAAGAGAACAAACAAACCTGATGCCAGCTAAAGCACACCTGTCTGTAAGATTTATTAAATTCTAATACTCTGATTATCCTCTTCAGGTGTTTTAATGGTTTCAGGATGGTACATTTCTAGGAAAATTAATATAGTCCGCTAAGCTAAAAGCAAACTATTATTAATTCAGCATCGGATGAGATGACAGACTCCTAATGATACTATTTGGAGACCTTTAATGCAAGTGGAACAATATGATGGTCTTTGCTGACTCAGCATCGAAAGCAAAGTAGCATTTTCAAACAAGTGTGCATGGAGCCTTCAAGTTTGACTTTTCCATTTTGCAATTGAATCTACATTGTTTATTCAGACAGGTAGAAACCTCTCCGAGCCAAAGAGGCCCCTCAGAGATTTCCCGTGGGCTTTTAGAAGCATCCTTATTCCACCTCATAATGACAAATGCTTCAGGCTAATAGAGCTGATGGGAGAAACTAATCTAGGTGCTAACGCAGAGTGCAGAGGAACATAGTTCCATTTCAGCTAAAGAGATTAAAGGATTGAATTTACATTACAAAGAGATATCAAGTCTAATGTTAATAAACCTTGGTAAGCCATACAAATACCTACATTGTGCTGCTACTAAAAATAATGCTGGGGAAACGCAGCCAAGAGTTGGGGTCAGATCCCTGAGGCTGCCTCAGTAGAGTGTTCTCAGAAATCAATACCACTGGATATATTCCACAGGGTTTCCAAGGGTACAAGTACACACACTTCAACTTTCCATCAAATACTGGAGCATTTCTGTAGGAACAAGTGGCATCCCTGTGTTAGTGAATGAGGGAATAGGACTAGATGACTAAAAGCTTCCAGTAAGGTTAATGTGTTCCATCTTGAGGAGTTCCAAGTGTACAACAAACAACTGCACAAAAACGTCTTTATTGGAAACGCTGCAAGTGTTTAAGTTGATACAATTCGTCCGTAAAGTCTGCAGCGCTAAGCACATTTTCCAGAAAAACCCCCAGTCTCTTTAATCATGTATGATGTTGGAGAATGGAGGAGAACCCAGATTTCTTAGAACATATGGCTGATGGAGTCAAGCTGTCATGGATGTCACATACTACTAGGTGTGCCTTACAGTGTGGTTTGAAATGTACAGCATTACTGTTTTCTGTATTGACTGGACTTAGTGTTTTTTCTGTAAGTAACTGTTCACTTTTGGATAAAAAAAGTCTAATTGTACATTCGTTTATAAATATCGTAAGTTATTCTAGCCTAAATTTCATTATAAATAACGTTGGGGACCTCACTGCAGACCGTGTCTTATGTTTGCAATCGTCAATTTTGTTACCGTCTGCTAATGACATGGCGTTAAATATTCGCTTGTAAAAATATTGTCATTTGTGATATGCGCGCAGCAAACTGCAGTAGAGCGCGTGAAAGACTGTTGATATATCTCCAGCAGACGATGACGGACATTAGCGTCTTTTTGTGACAGGTAATTGCCCAATATGCGCTCTGGTTTACTAATCTTACTAAGTGTTCCCTTTGCACGCTGCTTTCAAATGAGCTCATTAAAAGTGATTCTATTAACATTTCTAATTTCCCTTTGAGACGACTGGTAGGACCGTCCTAGATAGTGCGGGCAATTACCAATGACTCATCTCTTAAAGGCCTAAAATTTAGACCTCATTGCGAGGAAGATGTTATGAACCATGAGTAATTTTCCTGTAAAACTGCAACGTACAATCAGTCACATGTACATTACTTTTTTTGTACTAAAATGTGAAACATCTACTCTTTTGCTGCTTGGGCATTGCTATTATACAATACAAACACCAGAGCAAAAGTGTTTAGGTAAGGAGTTTTTAAGCTAAAATGTTTTCAGCAGAAAGTCTTTTTTGCTTTTCCTTAGTGATACCGTGGACAAAACCAGTTAAGAGTCAGACGACTCGTGATCATGCCGTATAGGTTTTAAGTGGTCACACTTATCGCAGTCAAAATGCTACTGATTTATCACAAGAAATAAAACACAAAATCAAGAATAATATCATTTTATTTTCATTTTAGAAAGTGAGTCTTAAGTTATAAGTTTTATGAATTGTCATTATTCATCAGAGTATACACTATATTGTAAGTCTTATGATAAATCCTGTGAGTGCAGACATTTTTTTTTTCCATTTGTGTCAATATCTTGTTACATACTGAGAGCCTATAGGTTCAACTGTGTGTATACAGTGTCAGTAAAGATACAGTAGTTATGCTTTGCTCTCTTAGAGAGATGGATTTAAATTTCTAAAAGATAGCAAATCATTGTGTGGCAGCTTCCTCCATTAAATATTTATAAAATATTTTAGCACTTGGGGGCGGGGGGGGGGTTTGGAGTATTAGATTTCTGCATGGCCCATTCCACGCATTGAACTAACAAGGACAATATGAGGAAAAAAATGGCAAAAACATCCCAATTATAAGCTGGCATTTTCTCAGTGTAACACAGAACAATGCTTTCTGATGATCTGAATACACTAGAGCGCTCTAAACCAGAAACCGTGGCCCTCAATCACTCTACATACCATGACGAAATGGAGTGGAAACATTTCAGTATTCTGAAAGAGTAAGAAAGAGGCAGTAGGATTGTCAGTATTAGCAGCAGGTTTCTGTACAACAGGACTTTTAGTTTCTTTTAGATCTCTTATTTTCAGCTTGGAAAGTAAAGGTTGGAATACTATCAGAAACCTCATTTAACTTCCTGCCACACAACCTAAAGTTCAAACCTGTTTATTTAAAAATTAACTTTTTATATTTATGATTAATACAAATGATATCATGCTTTGTCTTTCTGAAGCCTGAGAAATCCGTTACGTGATATTGTGTTTTTCCGCATCAGTAAGCAATCGTCACTGACACAAGGTTAAAAAACAAGCTCTTTTGGCCATGCTGGAAAGGTCAACATTACACTGGCAGTCCAATAGAGAAGGAGAAAACAGTCAACTAATGGCATCGCCATTCTCCTCCTCAACCAAACTATGTGGTGGCGACGAGCGACTGGGACTTGATCTTGTTCTTAAATTAATCGAACCATAGAGCTTTGTGGAGTGCTTCGAATAAGCGAAGGCTTTCCTTCTGTACATCTCACCTTTCCACATCGAAATCATCAGCAGAGTGGACAGCACCACTCCGCCTAGGGTGAGAAGGCACAGGCCGGCAATGACGCACCTGTCAAGGTGCGCGCCTATCCTGGCGCTCTCGTTCTCAAGTCTTTCCATTTCACGCGCGGAGACGTTGTCGGGGTTCACTCTGACGTCGCGTGGGACCGTGTACGATATGATCACCAGCGAGATGCCGGTAATCAGGAACGTGACTGCGCTGATGAATCCGTAATCCACGGATTTGCCCGAACTCTCTGAGCTGAGGTCGATGTCGGACATCATCGACAGCTCCTGGAGGCCCTCGGGACGGATTTCGCTTGAGGAGTCGTGGAGCGAAGCCACATGGCGGTTGCTTTTCTCGCTCGTGTCCGGGGTGGCCAACCGGAGATTGACGTTTTCATCAACATAAGTGAACGAGGTCTCAAGCTCCTCATCACAGCACACCCTGACCTTCTCTGTGGGCTGATGCCGGTGCTGGCCATGTTGTCCTCTGACGGGAGCCGTCCTTGGTGCTGAATTACACTGTGCCTCACAAGCAGGCGCCTTCAGAGTGGGAGAAGCTTCTTCCACCAAACCGTTTAGCCTGTGAACATGAAGGGGGCTAGAAGACCAATCCAGTACCCCTGGGGGATCAGGTCTTCCCCCTCTATTATCTATGTAGAGTAACTCCACCGAGGCCATCAGATCCACTCCCACGGATCACTTTGGTTTCTTTCTGCATTAAGCCATCCGCACTATACCTGCAAACACATCATTTACAATACTTCATATGAGAATTCAACTCACAGAGCGTCTATATTGTAGACTGTTGAATAGTTTAAGACCAATTATTTGCAGTTTTAATTTTTTTTTTTCTTTTAACGCAATGATATCTAATTAGCATACTGCAACAAACATTTATTCATATTTTAATACTAATCATTTAAGAGCACAGATGGCCACATGATTGTTGTTTACTTCTCTAGCATGCTATTGCTATTAAATTTCTCATTCTTGACAAGCTATGTAAAAAAAAAAGATATATGTGACAAGCATTTCCGTACACATCTCACAAGGATTTGTTCTGAAATGTCTCAAATCATTTCTGTCATGTGAAAGATTATAAGTTATCTGATTTTCTCCCAACAAAATTTTAACCAAATTTACACTTATAAAGTGTTAGTGAATTTTTCTTTGTAGGTCAGTCTAGTGTACTATATAGCACGTGTCCCAAGCACAGCTGTGACTCATGCGTACTATTTACTGCTCTAACCTATTTACGCGCACTACAATGGTCTAGCAACAGTTAATGACTGTATTTGAACGAAATCCTTTGCCTCTTTAATGAAAGACGATTAAAGTTACCGATTAGCCCTACTTCTTCAATATCCAATTAACAAAGCAATCCGTATAAAACCCAAGATAAGCCATAAGTCCTTTTAAAACGCATGGCTCATGGTCGATGGGGATATAAGCTCTACACTTCACAGTATAGATCGATTATATATTTTTACGACCGATATCAGTATCAGTACTTTTACGTGTAAGTGGTCTAACAATGAGTACCCATTTTATTATTAATTCATTCTCACGTTCATACAAAGTTGTTTAAAAATCTATGTTAATTAAGTTTAATCTTTAGAATCAACATTAAAGAAACCAATAAACTGGAAAAGTGTGGATATTAGTAACTATAGAAACGTTTCAAATCGATTATAGGTCTATATATAGCTACTACTTGGGAAAACAAAATGACAATAAAGTCGTCCCACAAATCATCACATCTGTAATAGCTAATACGATAAGAAATAGCTAACCCGGTGTACGATAAACACATATAAATACAGTAGTTTTGGCACGTGTCCATCAGGCTGCATCGTTACACTCATCAATAGGTCATACAATATCCCGCAACGAAAGCGGCACAAACAGGACACATTCCGCATCACTATATTTAGACGCAAATCACATATTGCTTGTTTGGTATAATTCTTGGATAATACCTTCTCGTTTGCTGAACATTTTGGCCTCCCGGCTGCTGCTCTCTGCCGTTCTCCCTCCCACGCTCCGTTTTAAAGATGAACTGAGCTCTTGATAGCCAAATTACTAATTCTACTATGGCAAAGGATTGCTTATGAATATTCATTAGGTAGCGGTGACGTTTTCCAGCAGCCTTCCTATGGGGAAGTGTTTTAGTATGAATATTAATAGCACTGCGCTGACGTTTCTTAGTTGATGTCCTATAGCGAATGCCTGCTCATTGAATATTAATTAGGCGTTGGTGACGTTTTTTGCAAACGTTCCAATGGCGAAGCGACGTGTTATGAATATTAAGGAGAGTCTTCGTCGTAGTAAGGTTCGTAAATTGTCCTCCGGTATCTACGCCTCGCTGATTTACATCATTCTTGCTTTTTCAAGTAAAACATAAGAGGTTTAAAATTGTACTGGAAGCATGGTAAATTAAGTTCTCGGTAGCGAAAAGTAATTATTTTGTTGACAAATCACCGGCGTATGACTGGAAACTACAGCCTGGAGATATTTCCTACTACGACCAGTAAGGAGCAGCGACTGTGCTAAACCACACCCATTCTACACCATCTGCTCCGTGGTCCTTTGAAAGCTTGAAAGATTACTGGTCAGTTTGAGGTCTGTATAGTCTATTTTTAATTTGCACAACCAGCCTATACCAGATCATATTCTTCAAAATGACCTTGTTAACATTAGAACATACCTTTACATTATTTATTGCTACTATATAACTCATGACAATATATCCTGTTTTTAAAAGTGTAGGCTGCTATTCTGTTATCAAAAGCTGAAGACATGAACCACAATATCTCATTAACATTCTTATTTTTAATTATTATTTCCAGTAATGTACATAAAAAAATAAAAATAAAAAAAAAACTAACTAGCCTTATTGACAACGAACACATATTATTTCCACATATACGTGCTATTGTGTTGACCAATGCAAAAAAATGACTTTGGCTCAAAGCCAGACAAGTTCCCATTTAATAGATGAGTCTGCAGAGAAGTGGGGCTTACTCAGCCAGAGATTAATGTCCCAGACTGGTGGAGGCTCGGCTCAGGGAGTATGAGGTGCACAGTCATGAATTCCCATCTGTCACTGCAGACTTCATGAACATAGGTGGAGTAGCTGTATGCTGCAGTCAATTTGGACTATTTTCAACAGGACGGAAATCTCAGAAGAGTGAACAGCTTATTTTCTGCTGCATGCCCCTCTGAGATTTCCATACCGTCAGCTGCCAGCTGAGCCAATCCTGCATGCATTGCCAAGGGCGAAATAGAGTTTCAGAGCCTTGGGTATCAATCGAGTCACCTTGGAATGTATAGAAGCATGCTGTAGCTCACCGATCTATCCTCATGTTGTTGGAGCAGGTGGTTACACTGAGTGGTACGTAGGCACTAATATGTAATACCTCACAGGCATCACGTAAAAGCCTGCAGTCGCATACCTTTGCTCTCCCATCCGTGTGTAAGAATGAATAAAGGCAAATTAGAGGTTCATCAATCACCTATTACAAATAAAACGCATTACGTGATCATTTCTAAACTGCAAAACCTCGTAATGAGATGACTGGAACAAACGAGTATAACATTTGGATCTTTGTTTTAGGACCTGGAAGACAGGCAGATTCTCAGAAGCAGGGGTGTGAAGCCAGGTGGTGACGCTTGCTTGGCGGTCTGTGGCAGTAAGGTTAGTATTTTCACCAGCTGCCTCCCAGAGGTCAACGTGCATCCACTTCAACCTAAAGGAGCCAAGAGGAAATAAATCTGGATATGATTTGACATGACACTCACTTGTGTACCTGCTAACCTATATAATCCAGTGGAAACTAAATTTTGCATTGATTTTAAACTAAAGTCAGATTTTTTTATGTTTTGAACGAACTATCTGTGTTCACCAGGACTGCATTTATTTGATTAAAAATTACAGTAAAAAGTAATATTATAATATATTATTATAATTAAACAAATTCAATTTCCATATATTTTAAAATCCAAAGTACAGTTGTGAAGCAAAAGCTAATGAAGCAGTTACTTCATTCACATGATCCTTCAGAAAAAGTTCATATATATATATATATATATATATATATATATATATATATATATATATATATATATATATATATATATATATATATATATATATATATATATATATATATATATATATATATAATTCTGGATACTGGATATTGTTGGGGATTTTGAAACTGATTAGATGCTGAGGACATTTTGTTCTTTATTAGAACCTCAATGACAGAAAAATGCAAACAAGGTAAACAAACATGAGTAGGTAGAGAACAGAGGAGCTGTCCTTGGTGCTGAGCACAGAGCTCAGGCTGAACTCAACGCTGCCCACAGAGCTAAACATGTCTGTCACATGACATGTGATCCAAGAGTTATGTTCACAACTGAATACTAGCTTGGTACTTACTGAACACTGTGCAGTATATGCTTCATACTGATTAAAATAGTAAATTAAACATTAGCCATTATTCCATGGCAAACATTATATACAGTAAGCTACATTGTCAGATTGTTTTTGGTCATTGAAATAAAGCTAAAATAAAAGATTAAATTAGACTGAAAAAATTAACATACAAAAAAAAAATTTGATATGTTGATGTACTAAAATAACTAAAACTACAACTAAAATATATGTTAAAAACTAATAAAAATACTAAAATAACACTGATATAATATGTTGGACTACTAAAATAACAGTGAACAATGACATTGCAATTTAATACAGCAAGCAGTTTTCCAATATCATCTTAATATTTTGCATGACAGACAGATAATTTATTTTTAAAATATTAATATAAAAGAGAAACAGAATCACAACTGATATTCCAGTTCATCCATCATGCTGGAAGTTGGGCTGCATATAGAAAATATGTATATTGAGCACAGTATTATATACTGCAGCAATAAAGAATAGTATGGTAGTATGATATTCTAAATAAAAAGTCTCGGATAAGGAGGTTTATGTCTGAAAGAAAGCTCTTAAAAAAGGGGGAAAAAAGAGAAATAATACTCTGACAAAGGCCACTCTAAACTCTTAAGCCTCTTAAATACATACAGTATAAGACAGAACTTTTAGGGCATGTGGTAAAGGAGAAACGTTTTTAAAAGGAGAGACTGAAAGAGACAGAATGATGGACAGCTCCTTTTAATTATTAATCATCTATGAAGGTCATTGAAAGTAGTGACTCACAGGATAACAAAATATTTTAATTGTATCATAATATGAGCTCATCCTGATCTATTTAATATGATAACAACACTGTCCCAAAGTTTTATTAGAATAAGAGTAATCTTGGACATAGAAGTATCTCCTTTGTCCTTGAACATGTAGGTATTATTGCAATAAGTTTAATTTGATGAAATGGGTCAATGTCGTCACCACCAAGCACCTGCACTCATCTAATTTTTCTGATATGAATGGACTTTTTTTGCAGCCAATAACGGGAGCACACAGAATGACTAGTTTCACCTCATTGTGTGCACGGCCTTTCGGACGGGAGACGTGCAAAGTGGGATGTAGAAACGAGCTCTTGTCATTAGGAAAATGAGAGATTCCTGAGTCGCAGCCAGAAATGTTATTTATTCCTTTGAGATGCTGGCTGCCAAGCTTTGAGTGGTCTGCTGGCATTGTGTCGGATTAAGAGCAGAACAACATCTTTGTGTTTTAAATTCTGAAGTTTGCTGAAATCAAATTCAATTAAAGAATGAATGATTCATACAGTTCCACAGACTATGAATTATTCATTACATTTCCATAACAAATGATGAAATCACAGCCCTGTCTTTACGAATGCTTGTCACGCTCCCGTATACATAAACTCATGAGTCTCAGCTTGATAATCTCTCAGATCTCTTGCAGGGTTTGCTTGCTCTTTTCAGAGAAGTTGGGTGATGAACTATTACAGGAAGTCTACTTTGATCAATGCAATATGGGTTCCTTTATCTCTTTTTAAAAGGAGATTTGATTTAAAAAATAGCTTCCAGAAGTTATTCATCTCATAATTTTGCCTAGCCATAGTTTGAGCAGAGTCCAGATAATGTAAGAACTGTTATTGGTTTGGTCATCCTAGTACCTAAAACATCCAAAAAGTAATGTGATGTAAAATGTCCCATAAGTATTTTAAGTAGTGATCGTTTTTAGGAATCTTTTAAACAAGGCATTTAAACAAATGACGTTAATAATGAAATATTTAGTAGTAAAGTGTTCACTTTTCATTTTTTTAAACGAATCTCATTCCTAGAAAGAATTTGGGTGGTTATTTAACATGTCCACAAGATGGCAGTCAAACACTTTTAGTGTAAAGGCGTTTATGAAAAGTCAAACATTTACATAAGGTAATGGGCGAGCATCTATAACGAAGATAATTTATGGTTGAAAATATATTGTACAAACAAATCATTATCTATTTAGAATAATAAATCGGATCTTGCTTCCATTTTTCCATGCTTGTGTACACTCGCAAATGTCTCGAAAGACTAATAGCTGAAAAAACACTTCGCTGTATGAAGCTCTTGCTGAAATGTTGTTGATCATTTTTAAGGTGGCCATAATGGATTATGTCTTTACGACCGTCAGTCATAAACTCCACAAATAGATCTGGCCGCATAATGGAAAAGCGGAATGACTTGTAGCTCTTTGTTTATCATTTAAAAAAATTAATATACATTCAGTTCGGTTCAGCTTTATTGTCCTTGTGTTAAAATACGAGATTACAGTGCAAAAAAAATAAGATGAATAAATTAGTTAAATTATTTACTGTTCTTAAGGCCCATGGCAAGAAACTGTCCCTGAGTCTAGAGCAGGGGTGTCCAAACTCAGCCCTGGAGGGCCGGTGTCCTGCAGAGATTAGCTCCAACCCTAATTAAACACACCGGATCCAGCTACTCAAGTACTTCAGACATACATAGTATATGTGTTTTAGCAGGGTTGAATCTAAACTCTGCAGGGCTCTGGCCCTCCAGGGCCGAGTTTGGACACCCCTGGTCTAGAGGTTCGAGTCGTAATCAATCTGTAGCACCTACCTGAAGGCAACAGCTCAAATAAGTGGTAGGAGGAGTCTGACATGATGGACCCGGCCCTCTTGACACACCAGGAGCTGGAGATCTCCTGTAGGGGGGGCAGAGGGCAAACAATGATCTTTTGAGCTGAGTTAATGACCCTCTGTAATGACTCCCAGCATACCACGCCGTGATGGAATAAGTAAACATACTCTGGATAGTGGACTGATAGAAAGACACCAGCATTTTTTGTTCCAACCTGAGTACTCACAGAAAGTAGAGGCACTGCTGGGCCTTCTTTATCAGAGCTGTGATGCCGATGAACCAGAAAAGAGTCTCTGAAATGCGTACTCCAAGGAACTTAAACGATGTCACTCTCCATTTTTGTTGCGTTTAGCTGGAGATCATCTGCTGCGCACCAAACTGTTAAATGCCACACATCTTCTCTATATGTTGTCTCATCCCCTCACTAAATAAGACCAACCAATGTCATATCATCTGCAATTTTTTTTTTTTAAATCATTTTATTTGTGGCGGATTGGAACACAGTTGTAAATATAGTGAGAGCGGTGAGGGAGGAGGATACATGAGAGCAAAAGATCACAGTTTGTGGTCTATTAGTTAAGATGTCCTTAATCCAGATAGAAGGTGGGAGCTGCAGGTCTGGTCATTTATTGATTAGGATATCAGGAACAATAGCCTAGTGTTAAAAGCTGAACTGTAATCTATGAAATTGAAATTACATAGTTTCCTGCATGCTCTTTGTGACTTATTGAGGTGTGGAAGGCAATGATGATGGCGTCCTCAGTGCAGCGGTTTGCCCCGTAGGCAGACTGATAGAGATCAAATGATGGAGTGAGGCAGGTCTTGATGTGGCGCAAAACCAATCTCTCAAAGCACTTCATCAACACTGATGTCAAAGCAATAGGCCTGAAGTTATACAAGCCACAGTCTGTGGTTGTTTCAGGAACAGGAATGATAACAGACGATTTTAGGCAGGTAGGGGTGAAGGCTTGGGTCAGGGAAAGGTTGAAAACTTTAGTGAGAAACCCCGAAAGCTGGTCTGCACTCTGCACATACCAAGAGTACTTTCTCTGGTACTCCAATCAGGTCATGATGCGTTCCTGGGGTTCACTTTCTTTTGTTCACTCTTCACTTGATGTTGCTGCAGAGTTAGTGAGGTGCTACTGAAGGTGGGCGAGGGTGCAGTCAGTCTGGTTTCTTCAAAGCAGGAAAAAAACAACAACATTTAGGAACACATTAGGAATGAGAGACGAAAGATGAACCAACCTAAAAAAAAACCCTCCGTCAATCAAGCATTAATGACGACCGGCAACAAGCTATAACCGGAAAAGATACAGTTTTTAGAAATCGCCACAAAACACCACAGAAGAATTATAGCCTAAATGAAATCACTTTAAAATAATGTTTTTCAATAAAAGCCAACCTTCGCGCGCGCATTTCTGCATTTAGGCTACGTGAACTCGTGTAGCCCCGCCCCTTTTGAGCGCTTGCTGTAGTCTTCTGTCTTCCGTTTGCATTTCCAAAGCCGTTGGCCATTCCTACTGGCTTTTGTTGTGATATCCGCGTCGAACATTACAATAATTATGCTAATTTTCGTCAACTCCGTAATAGGCCTATGTAAATCCACTTTTCCAGCTAAATAGCCTACTCTTAAACAGCGATGTTGTAGAGCTACCGCAAAAACGGAAGTTCAAATTCAAAATTCTAAAGATGGCAGCTGGGTTATTGTTTCTCTGGAGCTCCTCTTTTTTTACAGATATCATTTTTATTTGCATCCTCAAAAAATATAATTCACTTGTATGTACAACTGCAATTTTAAAAGAGCAATTGTAACACCCAAGGTATATGAGATCACGCAGTGATTTTTCTGTCATTATGCATAGCATACGCTGCAGAATATTTCGACCTGTGCGTTTTCAGAATACTCCATTAAGTGTCAATAATAGCTCTCCTCCGGGTGTAAATTCTGCAGGTGAAATCAAACTTGGCCGGTCTTCCTGGGCTTGGATCAATCTATAACCTTATCACAACCCTTGAAACAAACAACGTAAAAGCAAGCACTATCAGTTCTGATATACCCAAAGCAAACTGACTTTTAAACAAACACCATATTGCAGAGGAACATTGCAATTAGAATGTGAAATGGGCCTATATTTAGGGGGTTTTGGCAGATTAACAGAGAAACCTATAATTGAACAGACCGTGTATTGGAGAGACTTCCTCTCTTGTTTGCTGCTGCGGCATTACGCACCGCACAACCTGCCCTTACTGACGCTCTCGGTCTCGTATTAGGGTTACAGGGGTCTTTTGAGAGACCATATCAGCCAGTTCAGCCCTAGGCGGTGCAACACCTCTGTCAGCTCTCTGCAGTTATGCGCACCAGGAACAGGATTTTTATATATCACGCAAATTACCACGGACAAATTCTTGGCTCTGCTCCAAACGCAGACGCTTTCATTTTCATCGCTGAGATCTAAAGTCTGCCGTGAGCTGTTTTATTCAAGAAGGACGTTTAAAACGATACGAATTTTGACTTAAAGGAATTTTCTTACTCTGGAATGTTGAAACATGACCGTTTTGCGCGCGTCCTGGAGAACTGAAAAGTGATATTATTATTTTTTTTCCGCAAAAGAGAAAACAAAACCGAGGGGAACATGGAGAACAGCACTTTATTAAAATTTAACAACGGGACTGCGGTTTGGACTGATTATAATATCGAATACAAGGTCGCTGGCATCCTCTTAGTGATTCTTATTTGTGGAGTTGGGATTGTTGGCAATGTTATGGTCATTCTTGTGGTCTTAACGACCAAGCACATGCGTACCCCAACTAACTGTTATTTGGTGAGTCTGGCGGTTGCGGACCTCATGGTCCTGACTGCAGCCGGGCTGCCCAACATCACCGAGATTCTGTTCAGTGGCCACTGGGTGTACGGATACGCCGGGTGCCTCTCCATCACTTATTTTCAGTACCTGGGCATCAACGCGTCCTCCTGCTCCATCACAGCCTTCACCATTGAACGCTACATCGCCATTTGCCACCCAATAAAAGCGCAGTTTATGTGCACCCTCTCCCGAGCCAAAAAGATCATCGTTCTCGTTTGGGTTTTAACATCCCTCTATTGCGTTATGTGGTTTTATCTTTGCGACACGAAAGAGGACATTTATGAGAACGCTGTCCTCGTGACATGCGCCTACAAAGTATCCAGAAACCTGTATTTGCCAATATATTTCACAGATTATGCCGTGTTTTACGTTATCCCGCTTTTGCTGGCCACCGTTTTATACGGATTGATCGCAAGGATTCTTTTCCTCAACCCACTCCCTTCGGATCCCAAGGAAGGTCGAAGAAACTGGAAAAAGGAGTCGTCCGTGCATGGGAACTCCCGGAGTTCATCCAGCAGCACAACTGCTGCTTCTCGAAGACAGGTAAAGTGCTGATTTTATCTGCTTTGTTTTTATGCAGAAGTGAGTTTTCTTCTGTGCGTAATTGTGCGCCTGCAGGTTCCATAGTCTACATAATGCAGTTCTCGTTTCACTTTGCTTCGGACGGTCTAATCTAAACAATCAATCGAAAATAAATTATTTTAATGTATAAATACTTTTAATGAAAGTGGAGATCAAATATTTATTACACAAATGTGATTATATAAATGTAAGGAATTATTGTACGCTCATTACAACAAGACTAATAACCTTTTATTTCACAATAACTACACTGTTTAAGTCTAACGAGCGCGCGATTCACTTAAAAAGAACCTTCTTGAGAGTCATTCGTTCGAGATTCTGATTCCCTAAAATCTCATTAAACTCATTAGATTCATTTGGGGATATAACTTCACTGGTCGCGCTCTACGTTTTAAAGAGCGTATGGGATTCAAATGAAAGAATCGGCTCTTAAGAGTCATTCGTCTCGCTGTATAGATTCTGTTGCGGTGAAACCAAGTGCAGGAAACATTTCTGATACTGAACAGAGGCGTTCGCTGGTTATTTGAGAAATGTTATGTGT
Source organism: Puntigrus tetrazona (assembly GCF_018831695.1). NCBI lineage: Eukaryota > Metazoa > Chordata > Actinopteri > Cypriniformes > Cyprinidae > Puntigrus > Puntigrus tetrazona. The sequence goes on along the minus strand of NC_056714.1, from coordinate 22,127,646 downwards.
TGTGAATGATGCTCACATAGCCTCCAGCAGGTAAAGGTCCAAATGCATTGTGAAGCTAGACAGCATCTGATAAACTCGTAGCGACTGCACTTGTGTTGTTGTTGTTGTTGCTGCTCCGGGGCTTTTTGACTTGTCCAAACACGGTGAGAAAAAAAACAACTCTCAGTCATGACCTTTATATAATCAGTCTTAAATCCATGAAGCAAATCTCTACAATAAATGAACCGTGACATGTTATGGTGTGTTTTGGGAATAATCTGGCAAATACAACAGCTGTACCGTGACAATCACCTTTATACTGTAGCAAAAGGGCAAGACGGGCTGAGAAATTAACATGAGCATGCTGGTACCTCTCTAATAAGAAAACAGGTATCCTGCTAGATCATAGTCAGGTGTATTTAAACACAGTCACGTACATTAATCTGTATTAAAGCAGCAATATAAATTAATTTCAAAACGTACCTATATTTCATTTAAACAATTGAGGTTTGAAATAATATATGATGTAATGATGCAAACTGCAGCATGTTAAATATTATTATAAAAAGTGCATTTATGAATTAAATATAAAAAATGATAATTTGCTTTATGAAAATAGAGGATTTTTCAAATTATATAATTATGATGGATCAGAGAGTTACATACATAACTGCAAACTTCTGTCATCCTGTTTGCTGTAGGTGACAAAGATGCTGGCAGTGGTGGTGATCCTCTTCGCTCTGCTGTGGATGCCCTATCGGACACTGGTGGTGGTCAATTCCTTCCTCGAGAAGGCCTATCTGGACACCTGGTTTGTTCTCTTCTGCCGTCTCTGCATCTACTTGAACAGCGCCATCAACCCTATCATCTACAATGCCATGTCTCAGAAGTTTCGCGCCGCCTTCCACAAGCTCTGCCATTGTGGTCCCCAGCGCTCCGAGAAGCCCCCCACGTATAGCGTGGCCCTCACGTACAGCGTCATCAAGGAGACCTCCAATGGAGAAAGCCCAGACCATTATACCACTGAGCTAGACGACATCCGTGGAGCCGCCAAAGAGCTTCTGCCCGAGAGGAAGAGGCTGTCGTTTAAAGAGTCCTCACTAGCTTGTCAGGACAGATTGGCTAGTGCTTAGATCCTTGGTTGGTATGTTTGATTAGGTTCCTTAATTTGCACTTTCGTAGTGCCTCTGAGTGGCCTATAGGTTTGGCTGCCGTACAACGGAAACAGCATTTTGACAATCATTTCAAACAAAGAAGATTTATCCATAAGCTAGATTTACATAGTAGCTGTAGACCAAGTCTGTGAAGGAGAAGTAATGCTCCTGAAACAATTATGGGTGACGATAGACAGATTATTGATGGATGATTGAACATGACCCGGTGATGGTATTGATTTGGAGGCGATTGAGTTAAGTTAAGGTCCTTGCAAACTGAGTATCAATTTTCGTGTGCGTTTTTTTTTCTTCTTCACATTCCTCATAATTTGCTATCAAAACGCATGCTACGGATGCAAAAATGCATAAATTGAAATTGATCCAGTTGATCCAAGATCCATTGATTTTTTTTTTTTATGGCGAACAAAAAATTGTCATAAGCGTGCAAACGTGATTGACTCAACGAAAATTTCGGACTCAGTGCAATGACCATCAGGCCACACGATTAATTGTAATAACAGCTGTATTTGTGATATGGCTGTGCGTTTCATATTTTAAAGAGCCGTGCCCACAAAAGAAGCAGGAGTGTGAGTGCACAAGAACTAGAAATAGCCTTTGTGAAGCGAGGCTCTGTTTTCCGTTACATGCGAGCAGCTCGTGACAGTGTTTTCAGTATCTCAAAGTGGCTTTGTCTGCAGTTAAAGCTTCTCTACACAAGTGCGTTTCTGCATATTTCGGGTGCCTTCATGTATTTGAGCACAGACCATACGCCAAGCATCTTCCCAAACTGTGATAAACTTATGAGCTTTCTGTTTAAAGGCATAAAAAAAACCTTTAACGACCTCTGTCCCTCTGCCAAAATACAATCACAATTACATTTTCTTCCAAAGCCCTAATGAGAGCTGAAGGGTGAATTCTTTGGTACTTCCAGCCAGAAGATTTGTACCTGCGGACTCAAAGCGATGGCCAGTGGTCACTGTGGCAACTGCTGCATGCATCACCACCAAATAATCACTCTGGAAAACTCGTTCCAGGAACACTTGTCACATTGTCAGTCACAGCACTCCAAAAAAATGGACAGATGATTACCTTTTGGCTCTTGGTCGTTTCAGTTACTATAGAGAAGTAACCTGTCCAATCATTTTTTTTTTATTTTGCAAAGTATAAAAAGACACAGTTACGAAATTTCAAATACAACAGTCCACCCAGAGACATTTTTTTAGCATTTCAGTCAAGATTCACACCCAGTTCACAAATATATCCGTCTAAAACTAGAGTAAATAACCGTCTGTTGTTTTCGTCATATGTATTGTGCAACATCAGCTGAGGCTGTTTTCTCACATTAAACATGATACTCGCACTGGCTATGAGATTTCCTAGCAGAGCTCAATTTTGCAGACGATAAACTGCAAAAATAAGGGGGAGATAAAGATTGTGAATTTGGACGTTTGTATCTGTATCATTTGCATATTTGTGGTATAATGGATAGGAAAGGTAAATTAATTATTTTCCGCTGTAAATATATACTGCTCTCTCTCTAAAATAAAAACACAACATGTTTCAGCTCTCTATCTGTAAGTTTTCGGTACTTGGCTGCTGTAAAATATCTGCATGGACATGGATTGTGATTTTTTTTTCCCCCTCATAATCAGTGAACACTTAAGTGGATGAAATGTACAGCTGTTGTGATGTAAGCAAAACGTGTATGGAGGTAACATTTGCTTATTAGTAGTGTTTAAATTGCTGTATTAAAAAACACGTTTTTGTATTTGTATTTTGTACAGTTGTTGTTTAAAATAAACTCGTAGTAAATGTTTTCTGGAAATTCCTCTTTGCCTGATTTCATTTTTATGGTTTAACATCCTTTAAATGTTACTCAGATATCTTGTTAGTGGAGAAGCTGCAATGGATCAGAATTTCATGACAGTAATCCAGCAACATAAAATCCCATCAAACGGATTTCAGCTCATTTCCTCGAAATCACTGTTTTGTCACAGATTACCAAGTGACACAAAAACAGCCAAGATTCACACTTGTTTATGACATCGTGAGTTTCCGGGTCAAACTCCTTCCTGTCAGGCCCATTCTGTTGAAGAATCAGTCCAAATGATGGAGCAGGGCGGATTTTTAGCTAGAAGATGGATATGAAAGCTCTAGAGGATGAGCCTGAACGGCCATTTATTACCATTCCCTCCTGCCCTCCAATAACAATAAATCTTCACTCCGTATAGAGAAGTGGGTTATCAACAAAGTAATTTATGAGGGGTAATAAATTAAAGAGCACTAACAAACATTAGAGTGATTGAAATTGCAAGTGAAGTATAATTGGCCTGCATGAGCATGACCTTGCATCTATTACATCTATTATAAAAATTCTGTTATTAATCATTCACTTTTAATCGTTTTCTGTTCTATTCTAGCATAGCAATATAAATCTTGTTTAAATATTCTTAAAGGTATCTAGTTTGATTCTTGTTTATGATTAAATCAAGAAGATATATCTATTAATGAAGTATGAAAAGTGCCTGTGAACCTTTAAAATTATATTTCTTACCACAAAGGCAGATATTGATTTCCTCGTTTTAAGCATAAACTGCATTTTTGATACCTAATTTTTTTATGCATTTTTTAGAAAACATTTAATATGTGACCACAAATCCAGTCAGCACATGTGTATATGTAGCAATAGCCAACATTACACACAATACATTATTGATTTTTTCATTCATGCCACAAATCATTAGGATAATAAATAAAATTCATGAGCCATTATGACATTTTGTGAATTTCCTACTATAAGTATATAATTGTTTTATCAATAATATGCACTGATATGAACTTCCACATTTTCAAATGGTTATATCAAAGCCAAATATTGTCCTAAAGATTATTATTATAATTATAATTTGTAAAGTGGACTTCTTTTGCGGTCATGGGTCATATACTATATGTCCTTTTGCATCTTAAGTAAATCCTTTTTGCTTTAACAATGTTTAGATATTTGTGCTGGAAAACTAAACAACAATGCTAAGTAACTAAATGAATTTTGATTTGTTGTAAAGGTATAAAAACATAAAGCAGGAATCGATCAGTGTAACACATCACATTCTAATATATATATATATATATATATATATATATATATATATATATATATATATATATACACACACACACACACACACACAAATCGTTCAGAAACTTTTTTCACTCATGATCTCGTAAAATGCTCTTATAATCTTTGTTTTATTTACATCCTACAAAAAAATAAAACACGCTTTCTTTGTATATGTTTCTTTCTTTTCCCACATTTTCTGTTGCGCTTTCTAATTGGATACACGTACCAGCTGGGTTTCCACACCTAGGGCCAAAAAAGACACAAACAGATGTGGTGAGAGTGACCGAATGTTAATCTGAACCAATGGTGTCTTGACACAAGAGTCAGCAACAGAGCTTAGCAGGACGGGGCTGATTAGTGCAAACAGCTCCAGCCCAGTTCAGCCTCATGCACTTATGTCAACACTTGACCCAGTGGAGATAACGTACGCTCCACTTCTATTTTAGGATGCTGCATTGTATAACATCATGGCCTCAACTGGAATAAAGAGTCTGAAATACATTGCCATTCATACTAAGTGCTTATTCAATACAAAGCGATCTATCAAACACAAGGACAAGCCGTGAGGTTCGGGTGTTTGGCATGCTGGAAATAATCCTTTCCAGATTTAACAAGGATAAACATTAACTGTTTGTGTTCTAATATGTCCAACAAATATTGACTTAAGAACACAAAAAAGCCCTTTCCAGGCTGCTCGCTATTGCAAATGAGACAAAAAAAACTATGTTTTAAACTCCTACAGGATAATAGACAGAGAAATCTGTTGGCATGGCTTGTACATTTTTTCGGTCCAAACGAAATAAGAACACGACAAAAATACTGCAGTGACACAAACGCCCACATAAAAATGTCAACTCTCCATGACTAGCTTGTCAAACTTAACATTCAATTATATGAGACTGGGACTGCAATTTAAGCTCAAATCAAATTATTGTTGGCCTCATGTTTTTCTGTCAGAAGTACAACACATGCAAATGAAATCATGCAGATTTTAGAATGAAGAACATCTCGGTTGGTAAATATTAAAAACTATCCGCAGCTGAAACACGGGATCTTCAGTACCGCAAGCAATGCTTTGAACTGGACATATTCCGTTTCTGACTTCCAGCTGATTTCACAACAGACACAAATCTCATGACGTGAGGCCAAGAAAATGACAATGAATTAATTTTAAATACATTAAAGGGTTACTCCACCCCAAAATAAAAATGCTGTGATTAATAACTTACCCCCAAAAAATGTTCTCCAAAATGGCACTAAGGTGATGAATTGTTGAATAAAGTATTTATTTTTGTTTTCTTTTCATGCAAAAAGTATTCTCACAGCTTCATAATGTTACATTTGAAGCACTGATGGACTATTCTGACAATGTCTTTCATACTTTACAATACTTTTCAATGGGTCAGTTACAATCCTCACAGTTCTTATCCAAAATATCTTAAATTGTGTTCCGAAGTTAAACATTTTACTAGTTTGTAACAACATGTGGGAAAGTGATGTTCATTTTGGGGTTGAGTAACCCCTTAAGTGCCTGTATCCGCATTAAAGGAAATAAATTAAATAAAATTGTGTTGTTTTTATCAGGTGTTTGGACTCATTCTCTCAGCACCCATTCACTGCAGTGGATCCACTGGTGAGCATATGTCTTCAAATCTGGTCTGATGAAGAAAAAAACTCATCTACATATCCGATGGCCTGAAGGTAAGTACATTTGTCTAACCTCAGCTTTATAGTAGCTCAAATTGTCAGCCGGGCTGGTGAGGGGTGATGCACATATACACACTCACAAAGACACACTTCCTCTCTTGCAAACTCACTGAAGCATTAATGTTATCTCTGCCCATTTCTTATTATAATGCAGCTAATTAAATTCAGTTATACAAAACGCACAAACACATATTATAATAGCCTCCCCACCTATTATAATAACCACAAATTAATACGCATTAGAATAACCTTCAAAATATCTTGTGTTATGTTTTACATAAAAAATACTTTAGGGTCAACTATCCTTAGAAAACAATTTTTTGTTCTCGTTGTCATAAGAAATAATAAACCATACTAAGTGATAATGCATTTTGGTACTTCAGGGCTATTTATCAATATTCCTTAAATATATCACATTAACAATATTTTTATAGGAAATTCTAAGAATATCTAAAGAACAGTTTTATCAATGAACTCATGCGATGTTACGCGCTTATGCAAAAGACCTTAAATAGAGCTGCAATCACTGCATTGCTATCGCAAGGGCAACAAAGTGAGTCGAGACTGTATAATAATGGTTTGCTGCGGTGGTCATTGGCTAGTTCCCTCTGATTGGCTTTTGTTAACTAAGCGAGAACAAAAGTGCCATTCAGACCTTAAGTATACACTTGATACAGTGTGAATAAATACCATACATACTAACTTCACCCTAAAGCCTTTCTTCGCTCTTCAAAGTAACTCTGATTCTAAGGTGTTGCTGTGAAAAAAGACACATATGTGACTAATGACCTATGGGGTTGCTTTTAACCGTAACCTTTAAACGTATATACGGAAACCTGACATCAATGGAAATATGCTCCTTTGCACTTGTGTGGCATTTTATAGCACCTGAAGGAAATTCACAACAGCTCGGTTATCACATAATCAAAAAAAAAAGACCCTGGGAACATTCCAGGTGTTTTACCCCTGATAAAGTATTTCTGCCCATATATATATATATATATATATATATATATATATATATATATATATATATATATATATATATATATATATATATATATATATATATATATATCTTAGTTTAACAACAAGCATTACTTAAGTTCACCATATAAAATGAACAGTAATGAGGCTAATGTGCCTCAATAATTGTTGTCATCGTATTTATAAACCAAGCTGGTGTCATGGACAGGAAATGAAAACGCAAACTTTCTCTGTGGATTATCTCTGAATTTATCACGGTGTGTCATGCAACACTTCACCTAGTGTGCTTGGAATATACTGTAGGATGGGAGATTGAGCAGATGTTTCTGCCTGAACTGTGCCTAAAATTAATGGTTAACCTCTATCTTTCCCATGTGGCAATGAATGAACAGTAAAGCCTCATTGGCATTCACAAATCTCAAACCAGTGTTGCTAGGCAACAATTATTTCTATCCGTCAAAGCTTGACTTGATGGGTTTCTTGTGGACAGCTGTGGAAGAAACTTGGTGGAGGAAAAGAACTCGGTCGAGAGAGCACAGATAGGTCCATTCAGGTGCTAAAAGCTGGACTGTGGATGGACAAATCCAACAAAACATGATTATCTCTGACTAATCTGCCAAAACAAGCCATATACTACAGATTAATCAAATCATACTCGGCCTAAATCATAGCATTGCCGTAAAGGTTATTTTGTAATAAGCCCAGAATATAAATGTCAATCACCTCTAGCTACTGTATATCAAACAAAACAGGATTAAGCATTATAAAAATAAATCAAAATGACGTTACCCTTTTTTCACAGCATTATCTGTGAAACAAATTATTTCAGACTCAAAGACTAAAGATGATGACACGATTTAACATATCTATTTAGAAGTAATTTCACATTTTGAATGATTTCCACAACACATTCTTTAACACATGCATGCACAACAAAAACAAACGAAAGTCAGATACCTTGAGCAAAAAGCTTTTTGCAGAAAAAAAAAATCTAGGTGAAAGTAATTTCACATCTACAACTTTTTCAACAACCAATTCTTTCATGCATATATGCACAAAATAAAAATAAACGAAACAGATGGGTTTGACAAAAAGCCACAGGTGCTTTATGAAAAAGGTTTCGCAGAGCAAACGCTCTACTAAAGAGGGGGCTCAGGTGACACACACTCATGGACAAGTGAGTTTTAATTCCCATCTTTTGTAAAAAAAAAAAAAAAAATGATTTGAGCTGCTGTGATGCCTACATGATTCTTGCCAAAGCAAATGTGATTCTTATCCACCGTAATTTCTGTGTTACTAAACAGAAAAACAATGAAAAAAGGAGGTCAAGGAGATTTTAAATGTTGCACAAAACAAAATAAAACAAAACGAAACAAAAAACACCCAGATATGAGCTGAAAGTCATAACAAATATCTACAATGTTCAAGCCAACAATGAATACTGATGTATAAATTAAATACACTATATCTTTCTGTCGAACGAGACAGATATTGATATTTTATGCATGTTTAATTCAATGGTTAAAGAAGATTACTTTAGTCATTTATCTTTTGTTCAATAAATGGATTTAGACTTTGATCAATACTGATAGAGTGTGCATGGTATATTATAGTTATTAACTTTTAATACACACAATTTTCATAAAATGAAACTATCGTCCTGAAATGTTTAAAAACTCTTCTACATATAATTTTCTTCAAACTGAAGCATTGTGATGGCAATGGTGTCTGTTCATTTAAATGTGCGTTTTAAGTGACAGAAATAATCATTAAGATTTATTAGCAAACAAATCATTTCTTCAGATTTGAACTGCAGTGCTAGCGTGAAACCAGTGTTACACCCCTCCGAAAGCTCTTGATGCAGACAGAGATGAATAAGCCTTGACTGCTTCGAAGAATTAATTTATACCTCACATTTGATCACATTATGCTTCTCATACGAAGCATTTGATCACATTACGCCTCTCATATGAAGCTATTCCACATAACTGAAAACCATTTTATATTTAATTATCTAATCCATTAGTGTGAATTATATTTCCTTACACATGACTGGACCCCCAGTGGAATCTCATTTTCCATTTTTGGCCGAATGCTAGATCTCCCACTGTCTCTTGTTCTTGCATACCTGGTTTTGGTGCGTCACAGCCTTGCTGATCTCTTAGTTTGTACAACCTTAGTGCCTCACATTTCACAGACTGCTTTAAAATCCTCCTGTACAGAAGTCTAAATGTGTTGAATTTTGACCTCTTCAGACGCATTTAGGAGAGGTGAGTGGCTTTATGTTGACCCCTGTCGCCTCAAGCTTTGAGTCAGTTGCTTGGAGTTCATTCATCTGCATACTGATGAGGTCATTTATCAAAAGGTCAGCTAATGGCTACTTGACAGGTCACGCCAAAGAGTGAAATTCTTCTGTCTGGCCTTTAGAAAAGAAGCACTAACTGTGGAGGTCTATAATACACCTTTGAAGTCAGTAAAAAGAAGAATAAATTGCTGTGATGTATATTTTTGCGCATGTCAGGGTGTTTAAAATGAACGATCAGGCAAGTGCTAAATGCGAGTGATTTTTTTATCATTTTAGTTATTCACCACTAGATGGTTTACATGCAAATGAAAGAACAGAATATAATTCCACACATTAAAATTATGAAATGAAAATAATAAGGAACAATCTGTCTCTCTCTCTCTCTCTCTCTCTTTCTCACTCAGTTCAGTTGAAATCAATTCAGTAAGCTTTATTAGCATGACTGTGTAACACAATTTTGCTAAAGCATTAACACAATTATAAAAATAAATATTGAAATCTCTCTATTTGTGAATGGCAGTGAAGTAATATGACTGCTAGTTCACATGACAATGAAAACATGATGAATGTACTATGTCTGCATAGTACTATACTATACTATACTATACTATATTTTTTATGGTCACTATGTAATTACTTGATAACAAAAAAAAAGTACTTTCTGAGAGGATATTTCAAGAGACAACTTCACTCAACCAGTTGATTAAAAAAGGCTAATTTATTCAGGGAAGATGCAAATGATTCTTTATTAGTGACTCCTTTCATTCAGTCACCGGACCAATTCATTAAGAAATTACCCAAGCGGCTTCAGAAATTGTCCAAGTGGATTATGAGTGAATCATTGAATCATTCACTTAACCAATTAACCAGTAGCCTCATGGACATTTACCCAGTGGACAACCATGGACAACTTAACCAGTAGCCTCATGGACATTTAGCGCCGTTGCACTTTTGGCATCACGACTTCGAGGCCTAGCTCTCAGACCTTTCAGCTCACAGACCCAATCCAGTCCCCCCTCTTACTCTACCACTTTGCTTCACTGAACCGATTTGTTCGACAACACTTATTAATTCAGGAATGCAACTATTATGTTGCTCTGCATCATAAACTAAATATATAAATATATATATATATATATATATATATATATATATATATATATATATATATATATATATATATAGTGAGTGATTGTTACATTGTGTTATTTTATTGACTTGCGACCATCTGGTTTTCCAGAGTAATAACATATATTCCTAACCAGTATCCTCTTACAGTGATTTTGAGGTTGCATGTGGCAAGAAGGCAATTACTACTTGTAATTAAGTAGCTGGCAATTTCTCAGGTAAAGGCATGTTTTAAAAATGACAGAGACTTCAAATGTCAAGTAGTCCTTTTCATTAACCTCCTGTCATATTAGAGCCATGCAGCTCAAAGCTCTCGCTAACAACTGTGGATGTGACTCACATACGAATGGATCATGTGGAATTATGGTTCTGATGCTGTTGTGCATGTGATAGCATGTGGTCTAAAATGCCACACTGTGCCAGGGGAAGAAATAACGCTTGTTATTTATTTGGTGGAAAAAGATAATGAAAAATGGCTTAACCAAAGTGCTTACGATAAACGAACCACTGAAATTATATTAAAAGTCGTCTTGTGGGGAATTTCAAGGAAAGCTAGAAACTAAAATAGCAATTTCCCTTTTGTTCTAATTTGAATCACAGATGCTGGTAGCACAATTCACTCACCTGACGGATGTAATATTCATGAAAACGCTCAACCAATGAACAGTGCAAATGATTTTATCATTTAGAACTTTTTAGTGTTGTCAAGCGATTAATCGCGATTAATCCATCCAAAATAAAAAAAACTTGTTTGCATAATATATGTGTATATATTGAACAAAAAATAATTTTGAATGTGATCAATCACCATTAATCCTTTGATGATTTGGTACAGAATTTACATAATATGGTAAAGAATTTGTATTTTATATATTAAAATAAATTGACAAATTTATTTGTATCCAGCAAAACATCTTTAGCAGTTTCACAGCTCCATGTATCAGAATAAGTCTGTGCATACACAACACTTTCCCTGGCATCACATTTTGGTGGTAAGCTTCATAGATAACTTAATGATGACCTATAGATTGTTCCCATTTATCGTACACTATGTCTTATCAACAAGACTCCTCCTACACAATATATGTCCATATTATCCACAACCATCAGAAATAGCTTATATGTGTGTCTTAAGCTGCTCTTAGGCTTAGTGAGAGTATGCTCTCGCTCTCTCTCTCTCTCTCTCTATATATATTGTGATGGGAGGAGCAAATGACAGACACAGTGGGTGTGGCTTCAGGCCTTAGAGAATCTTGTTCAGCTGTATTCTGTTGTTGTTTATTAAACATAGGTGACTTGTATTACGCAGCTAGCTAAGAAATGAATGAATTGCGATATTTCTATAAAATGTACTGTTCATGTTTTTGAACATGATAAACAGTCCTGGGATGTCAAGAAAAGATTGAAAAAAAACCCATCAAGATGTGCTTCCCCATACACTGACGTCTTATGCTCTGGACAGAGGACTTTTAGATAATGTAGTTTCCAAGAAATTCTTTTTCAAGGTCTTTGAGTTCCTATGGGTTGCCCAGGGTAAGAACACAAAGGTGATATGAGACCAATAACCATGTTTCCTGTTCCTTCCTGTTCTAATAAAGATATTGCATTGCCAAGGAAACACTAATATGCTACTGTGACTCATGCACCTCTTCGTGAGAAGATGAAAGGACGCGAATCATCTTTGACTCACGCCGGACTGGACTGATATGCGCATCGTTTTCATTTCAACCCCAATACAAACAGGTTCTTGACAGGAACTAAACTGGCTTCTCGAGGCAAAAACGTCCTTTTTTCGAAAGATCACATTTGAACTTAGATTAGAACAGGCTTAGTTTTAGGACAGCTATGGTTAAGGTTGTATTTTATGATTGCGAAGTGTAGTTTGATGTTGGTATCAGATCAGTTTGATATTAACATTTGATTTCTAAAGAATGAGAACCAGAGATACGTAAAACAATATTATCTCAGTAGCACTTACAGCTTATAACTCAACTTATATTTCATACATGTCATGCTTTAATGATAACACCAATAACTGAAGTATCTGAAAGTGTTCTCTAATTTTCATCAATGTCCTTTTTCAAATATCTGAAGTTTTTTATGCTGCGCTTTAGAAAATATTTAATTCACAAAATATGCTAGGATAGCATAGGATAACTTTAAATAGCAGTGACCTTGAAATGAAGAAAACTGAAGGTTGCTCTCTAATTTTAATCGCTAATGTGTGTGTTCATACATACATATATTATATACTGTATATAATACTAAACATGACTGACTTTGCCTTGGCCTTATTGGCTTAAATCAGCACAGCTGAAGTCGATTAAATCATTATGAACATTTTAGCAAATGTCCCAACTGGCTAGACTGCTCATTTGCGAATGCAAATGAACTCGACTTAGCTTGCTAAGTAAATAACAGGCCTGATGATGATGATAATTATGACATCTCCACGGACGCGAAAACATGCTTACTCGCTTCGCGCTGAAGTCTCATTAGACACTTAATAACGATGAAGCAGTAGCCACTGCATCGTGCTTTGCCTGATCCTGCTCACTAGATCAATATCAGGGTAAAAATAAAATATGACTTCAGATCATATGGCATTCCACATACCGCATGTTGCTAGAATAGACCCCAAAAATTGCTCACTTTGTGAGCGGAGCCCCAAATAGCTCTTCCTGTCCATCCACATTATCATTGTTGAGCTGGATAACTGCAGGATATGTGATAGTCTGTTAGACCCCTGTAATCAGAGCAGTTAATTTACAGTGACACTGCACAGACGGGCCAGATTCAGCAGTGCTGAGAGATTTATAGTTCTTCTAGACAGCAGAGGAATAGAATTATGGGATATCAATAATTTCAATATACGAGATGAAATGCAGAAACTAAATTAAGCCCTTTCGAGGGAGATATTGATTCTTCTTACCCTTTCAATTAATCGTTACATGAATCATAATAATATTTTGCTTTATAAAGTACTTCAACAGCCTCGCACAAAATGATTAGCTTTTAGATACTCTATAGGACGATGAAAAATTAAATGATGGCAACGAGATGACATTTAACTGTACTGTGGCTGTCACATTGACATGGAAATTCATTACATGCAACTTTTAGAATGTGCTTCCGCTCGCTTGCATCATTTATAAAGAGGAAGTAAAGGAGGATCGTCACTATCAAAAATATCTCTCCCTCTTAATGGTAACAAGATAAATATTTGCTACCCATACAGGGATGTTTAGAAGGCCAAAATCCTGTAAGGTATTGGAGTTGACTGTAGGGAAACATTAGCCTGTTCTTTTAAACAGCGTAATTGATTTACGGCAGGGTGTATCCTTGTGTACACGACTACCAGGCAGGCTGTCTGTCCCGCTTTATCTTTATGCTCTGTGAAGGACTGGGGACCACAAACACATTCGCTTCTGTTTCCGAGATGCTTGCCTGCTATCTGTTTTCACAGCTGAATGTATCCTCAGGATAGATACTAACTATGGAACACTATGGAACACAAAACATGCCCAATAATCCTTTTGCTCTGCAAAGTCTGTTGTCTGTGCTGGCATTTTTAAAGATGATATCAAAACAAAACAAAACAAAACAAAAAAAATTCTTTAAAGGAAAGGTCTGCCCAAATATAAAAATCTCACCCTCAGGCCATCCATTAGGTTTCTTCATTGAAACATTTGCAGAAATGTTGCATTGTATCACTAATGGATCCTCTGCAGTGAATGGGTGCCGTCAGAATTAGAGTCCAAACTGCTAATGTCCTGTAATTAGTGTGTGTACAAAATAATTCTACCAATACATCTATTAGCCATCACTTTTTGCTCTAATGCAAACTGCTTAATCCATATCGCTACAGTGAAATAGTGATCTGTAAAAATTTCTCTCCTCATTCAGATGACACAACATTTTCACTGCAGAAAGCCTTGTATTTTGGCCGGTTTATAAATTACTTACAGAGGTTTTCTATCAGCTTTTTGGACTCTTATGATGGCACCCATTCACATACAAACAATCCACTGGCGAACAATCAATGATGTAAAATCTCAAACAAACTTATTTACATCTCGAATGGCCTGAAAGCAAGTAAATTCTGAAAATCCAAAATGTCTGGGTGAACAAGTCTGGAAATGATTTAATGGAAATCACTGAATGAATGAATGGCAACTACTAATATAGAAGTAGCATATGGATTTATATGAATTTCTCATATGAATTACAGAATATGCAGCCATCTTAAAAACATACATGTTAAACATGATCAAAGTAAAATATATAAATAAAAGCTAAATAAATAAAATAATAATATAATTTAAATAAATGACAATAAATAAGTGCTGAAACACACTTGTCTTTGAATGATTTGAATAATCATTTGAAGATGCAAACGTACACAAACATTTTAAATGTACAAAACCCACCTGCTTTCCCTGTGACGTAATAGCATGACGTTAATTGTAGTAAAAGTTTTGTGAATGATCTATAATAAGTCTAATTTAACATAGAAAGAGTTGTGTTTGTGCCGGGAAAATTAATTACTTAATTTAAATAATCACTGTATAGGTCTAACATGAAACTATATTTGCTTAAACTAGATGGTGGGTGATGGTAAACAAGATGCAGGTTTTGCACTGAAATATAACATGGAAAACAACATTCAGCGTTCACTCTGTCACAAACCGGGAACTTTAGTTCCACACACAAACACCGACTCCAATGTTTATAAATATACACACCTCTTGACTTCCTGTTCTCCTTAAGTCCCAAAGGGATTCCTCTTTGGCATCTGAACTGTCAGAAGTCCACACTGTAATGTGCCTGTGGGATCTGAAAGCTCTCAGCCAAATCCCAGAGGTGTCTAAAGTCTGACTTCAAATATAATGAGGAAATTCTAATGCTTACATTTTTTTAAATGTGTGTTAGGATCATATCTGAGTTGATCATATCATATCATATCTATACATCAGCATTCGATGAGAAAATCCATATTTAAAGGTTTAGTTCACCCCAAAATGGAAATTCTGTCATTAATTACTCACTCTCATGTCATTCCAATCCTGTAAGACCGTTGTTAATTTTCGGAATTAAGATATTTGCAAATAAACTATATATTATATATATATATATATATATATATATATATATATATATATATATATATATATATATGTGTGTGTGTGTGTGTGTGTGTGTGTGTGTGTAACTGATACTGATAAGGCAATGCAATCCTTATAATTATTACTAATATTCAAATCAATACGCAGTGATATTATTTAAAATAAATAATTTCAAAGACATAACAGTAAGACGGCAGAATTAGCATTTTTGTGTAAACTCTTTAAATCCCTGCCTTCATTTATATGCTGGAATGCATTCTGGCTTAAATTATCCCTAATTATCCCACAAGGATACACACGAACACACAAAAAATAAATAAATAAATAAAAATCATACTGACACTATTGTTTTGAGAGAGCACTTCCTGTAATTGGACTTCATCTCAGTGGGAACATGGAAGTTTTTTTTTTTCAGCTCTGTGAGGTTTTGACGTAAGTGAAAGGAACATTTTTGAAGACGCAAATAAAAAGACCCTGCATGTCAGTCGTCTCTTCCTGCGTAGCAGAACAGAAGCCAGACCATAAGAGCACACGCAACGTTCACTGAAATGTTAAGGTCAGTACAATTTTCAACAACTTCCACCATTTTCCCACAGTGCAGGTTAGACAAACCTCGATGCAAACAGTAAACTGAGACGTTCACTTCTGAGGGTGGTACATCTTTACAACATCTAGCAAAAATAGCCCAGCAGGTTCCTTTCATCCTCCCAATGATGTTCAGAATATTGGGAAGCTCTTATTGTGATTAAGAATGGTTAATGGATGCTGGAGTCACACCGGGAGGAGAGCGCACATTCTCCTCACATAGTCTGTCTAACACACAGAGCGCACACAAAAGGACTCATCAAAGCTGCACTGATAAACTAAGAGAAAAAAGGAAAAGAAAGCAGCGTGCACCCACAATGTAAGAAGGCTTTTTTGTGTATTTGTTTTGTTTTATTTATTTATTTATTTATTTTTTATTCATCAAAAAAGTTGCCCGTTTCCAGAGGTTCTTATATGCACACAGTCTGACAGACAGTAGTGCAAAATAAACCTAAAACATTGGACATATTCCCAGAAAAAAATCCAACTACACAGGCATTGTTTGCTCATACTGATGAGAGTGCCTATTTTGTGATGATCCAAAATGGTTAAAGGTCACGTTAAAGTGCTTTTCAGAGTATATTTGTCATGTTCATTCAGTATTCAGTGGGCATTACGTGGATTCTGCTGTCAGCCAATAATCAGATCATACCTTTCCTACGTGGAAAAGTGACATGAAAATCTACCAGAATTCATATATTACATTGATCAGCTCTCCAAATAAACGCTGGCATATTTATGACAAACCAGCACCCACGGCGTCGCCAGGACAAATACAGTAGCCATCAATTTACAGGCAAAGTGTATCAGTATCATTTCTGTGCCACTAATATCGCTCTGAAGAACAGCAAAAATAATGACTATTTTCAGACAGGTTTCTCCTCCGTCAGATCATTTGGAACCAATCTAAAATTACCTGAGATATCGCTATGTAACTACAGCTACATAGAAAAGAATTTGTAATTTAAATTACAAACTAAACGTAACTGCGTCCTGTCAAAATAAATTACTAAATTATTATTATTATTAAATTACAGTTACTTTTCTAAGTGTGAACAACTGAAAAGTGGGGTTACATCTGAATATCTTCACACACGTACAGATGATTGATTTATTTCCCAAATTGCACTGACTGCTTTAAAATATGAGGCACAAATAAGACACAGAATATAAGACACATGCTTATTCAATAATTGTTTTGGGGTTCATGTATATTAAATGTATATTCATAAAATGAACTGTTATTTCCGAGGCATTGTTAGATGTCAGGGTTTCCTGTCATAGCTATACAAGGATTTCATTTCAAAAACTATTTATTCATTAACTGTTAAACTATATCTTCTATTATTTAACATTTATCTCAAAGTAAAAAGCTAAAGGCACTAAAGTAAAAATAAATGGAAAAGTAGTCTTTATTTTATTGTGTCCTTGTTAGTGTGAATATAATATCTTTTTGTATTGTATGTTAATATGTTGGTATTATTTGTTAATATGTAATATTAATCAATTATATGTACTTACTATATTAGGGTTAGGATTTGGGTTTGGTTTAGGGTTATTTTAATGCAATCGTGCACAATTAATGCATAATGTAATCATGCAATTGTTATTATAATAGTAAACATGTGTAACAAAGGCACCTTAAAATAAAGTGTTTCTGAATTTATCTAGCATTTAGTTATTGAAAATGTTTGGCTACTTATTACATTTTAAATTAAGCAACTTGTAATCTCTAGCCTGCTACACTTCCAAAGTAACCTTCCCAGCACTGCATTTTAAATCCCATTAAATAAATTACTCACGCATGTTCTAAACATGTATATAATAGGCCCTGATGCTTTGAAGCTTAAAACAAAGGAAAAGCATTAAAAGCTATCATAAACTGACTTGTGCTCTATATTCCACATTTTCTGAAGCTATACAGTATAATAGCTTTGTGTGATTAAAAGACTGAAATCATTATTCACTGCAATTCCCCTCCAAGGAGTTTCCGTTCAATCAACGAATTAACCATTCAGAGTGATTTTTATGAATCAGTTAAAATCAGTAATTCATCCACACAATGATTTTCTATTCTGTGAAAAGAGCTAGAGCAAAAGTGGGAACAGTAACTTTATTTTAGACACTATTCTGTTCAAGTTGTGATGTACCCAATATAGACTTAGTAAAAGAGTCGTGCTGACCATTTGTACTATAATTTCGTGGTGCCTTTTGTCGTTTTGGAGCTTGACCCAGTACTGATTCGCATGACCCTAGTTCTTATTGAATCCATGACATTCTTCAAAAAAATGCACCTTTTGAGTCCCACAGAAGAAAGAATTTCATGCAGGTTTGGAAAAGCTGAATTTTCGTTTTCGGTGAACTATTTCTTTATAAAAATTAAAACAATAACGTCTTTTAAAAAGTAATACAACAACACACTAATAAAGCAGAGAGGATCCTTTGTGGGGGAGTCTGCATCACAAAGACTTTTGGCGAGTTTTGCATTCGCACACACGCACTCCTGCTCTACACAGAACCGTTTTGACCTCCTCCGAAAACACAGTAGAGAACCAGCACAATGCCAAATCGACCTCCGAAGCCTTCTGCTAAGAGCATGATGTGGGCATTCTTGTTATTGTCGCTCTGCCACAGCGCGGGCTAAAATGTCAGGCATATCTGAATCGATGCTAGCTGGCAGTGCGCCACTATGGACGCTGTTACCACCACCGCAGAAATCAGGCGAGCAGGGATTTGAGCGAGGCTACCCATCGCCATCATAATAACCACAGCAATTGAAACGACGGATTCTGACCTCACCTCGTTGATGAAAGAAGATAAGAGAGCATTACAAAAAAAAAATACATATAATATGGTGACCATGTTGCCATGGGTCCGGCACTGTAATTATCTAATCACATCATTTTATTAGAAAAAAAAAAAAGTGTCGACCATGTGTTACTTGGACGGTTGCATAAAGATCGTGAGAACTCATTAAACTTAATCCATTTTAATTTCACCTCCAAACCCATTCTCCCTCTCCATCTCTTAATAGTGCATTCATACGATCAAATAAAAGAGTAACAGTAAGTGTGGTGGGTGAGTGGCCTTCATCAACTCGGTGTGGGGGAGATGTGCTTATCAGAGGACGGGGATGACAGCATTAAATGTTAATGGAATGGAAAAGGAGCAGAGGTGGACTGCTGATCAGCCTCTCAGTGAAGTGCGTGCATCAGGACACAGCTGCAAGAGAAGACAGCGCTGGACCAGCAGGCCTGCTCTTATGCTGCCACTCAACTTAGAATTAAACGCATTTGCAAGTGGCCGCGAAATCGCAATATTTTTTAACAAGTGTGTATATGAGAGAGCAGATGGAGAGGTAATGTTTAATTAAATAATTAAAGAAATATTTAACAAGGCAAACTAAATAATTGAAAATGGAACGAGTGCCCATTCACTTTGGCCTCATATGAAAATATATAAGCGGGAAAGCATCATTATGGCGGTTAAGAAAAGACGGATTTAGTTCTCACAGCAAAACAGGAAAAGAGTCAGAGAAAGAAGAAGGGAAAAAAACTACAAAATAGCTAAGGGGTGTTGCTGTATTTGGCATAGTTTTAATATTATTCAAATAATTAAATTAACCAACAATGGAACAATGGAACAAGTGACTTATCAATTATTTTACACAATATATGTGTAAAAAATAAAGCAACAAGCTTGGTAAATAATTCACAAAGAGAAACAGAACAAAAAGGTTGCTGTTTAATGAATCTTAGTTCATTTTAAATTCAGTATTTACTAATGCATTATTAAAATCACAAGTTGCACTTGTTAACATTACTTAATTCACTTTGAGCTAAGACGAACTAACAATTAATGATTTTATTTTATTAGCTCATGCTAACAAAAATGAATAAATGTGGTAATGTATTGTTCCTTATTTTGTTTTAATGTTAGGTAATACATTAACTAATGTTAACAAATGACACCTTATTGTAAAGTTTTATTGTTTCGTGCTAATGAGGCTATCGGTGCTGACAATTTTAGGCCTTTTCATTTGAAATATAATAAAGAATTGATGATTGAATGTCAATGCAAAAACAAATGGAACAAACCTGCATAAAAGAGCAAGAATAAACTATGCAGGGTTGTTGCTTAATTTAAGGAAATTGTGTTTTATATATATATATATACAACAGCAAATGAGAAAGAAAAATCTCAAGGGTTGTATTTTATGTAATGCAAAAATATATATTGCAATATTTGAAATTATTAAAACGAAAATATTGCACATTTACCTGAACCCTCAGACTTCATCAACTCAAAGAAGTGTGCAGAAAACAAAATGTCTTAAGAGATGCAAAATACAGGCTTTGAATAAACATGGCTCCAGGGACTACACAGTTACTGACTTTAGCAGATGGCTACAGAGGAAAGTCTGAAACGAATCGCAAACAAAAAACAATTCCCTGCAATGTCTCATAGGTTTACACTTGGTTTAACTCTTTATTCATCCGTTTATTTTGCTTTGATGACATGGTGAGGCACTGTGACTCCAGCTTTATTGCATATGCGGGTAAAAGAGAGAGGTTGCGTTGAGGTAACGCGTCAGTATCCTTAATACTTCAACCAAAATTGAAAGTTCTCTCATCATTTACTCACCCTTAGCGTCGTCTTAAGTTTCTAAGACAGCTTTGAGTGGACCACCTAAGTGGACTAATGCCACCCTGGCTCATGTGTGTCCTAACCAAACACCTTAATGACTTCCAGACACTCCATTTACTAAACATAAAGTGCACAGGTTGCGTTTAGGCACTTATAATGGTCGCTGTATACACCCATTTGTGATTGAAAGAGTTGCCAAAAGCGGGACTGCAAATTTGGCTTGTACTTTGATTCTTTGTTCTAACAAGGGCTCATATGCTCACTAAATCCCACTCCCACAAACAGCCAAATTGTGAGTTTTGTCAGGTGAGCTTGTTTTGTTTTTGTAGTCCGACAGTGTTTCCTGACAGATAGCAAACCCATAAGCATTCATCTGTCAGGAGTTGAAACTTGATATGTCGGGTAAAGTTTCAACATCCTAAAAAACAACAACAATGTACCAAGGAAAACAAACTATGTCTTCAGGCTAAAATCCTGCTAGGTGAATGTAAATTAACTAAATTCTGTTGGCATCCTTAAAGAGATAGTCCACTCAAATAATGTAATTTACTCTGTGGAATATACAGAAAGCTAAATTAATGAATTTGAAATCATTTTAAAGCAGTTTCAGTTCCCATTGACTTCCACTGTATGGACAAAAAAATACAACGGAAGTCAATAGGAACTAAAGCTGGTACACCAACGTTCTTCAAAATATGTTCTTTTGAAGAAAATAAGTCAGACAGGTTTGGAATGACATAATAGTGAGTAAATGATAATGATAAGATTACAAGCTTCATTTTTGGGGCATAAATCAGTAGTGCAATATATTTTTATTAGGTTTAATAAAGCAGACAACATGGTCCTGGAAGCTGATTGGTAAATGCAGCAGTCGAACTACGCAATCCAAGTCCATGATACTTTACTAGATAATTAGCTATTACTATAATAACAATAAAAGTAAGAAGCTTATTGCTAAGGAATTTTACACATTATTGCATTATTATGCAATGTGGAACTGATTGCTCTATAAATATCCTTTTGTTTTTATGTTATGTTGTGTGTCGGACATAATATCACATTATATTGTTGTTGCTTTTCTAACACCAATAATATATTCATCTAGAGAATACTGAGAACAAAAGGAAATTAGATCCATTAATTAGAATAACTCATATATTATAAACAAATCACAAAGAGAAAGAAAGAAATAAACACAGAAATAATTCAGCTGCATTTTCTGCCACAGGCGTATCTGCTTGCCATAAATATCTCCCCTGAAATTCATGTTATCCTGTCATCTATGTTCCATCTTATTTTTTTATTACCCACAGCTTTGTTAATAAAAGGTGAGAAAGAGAAAGAGAGAGAGAGAGAAACAAAAACAAAATGTGGTGAGCAAAAGAGCCGCAGGAAGAGAGAAAAAAAGGGGTAAAATGTGAAAGCTATTTATGGAATTTCACACGAACGAATGTCTGAAGCAATGAAGCTTTCTAACGTCACCATTAATGGCCTGTAGTGCGCAAACTGTTGAGAAACGATATTCTCTTACATCAAAGAAAATCTGAGAAATAAAAACTTCAGAGGTATCAGTTGTGGGAAAAAAAAAAATCAATCCTCAATGTGTGCCAATCAAACAAAGCTTTGACAAAAAAATGTCCACCTCTTCCAGAAACTAAGATGTACTAAAGCTTGTTTTGGCGGAGGCTTTTGTTTACATCATCTGTTCTTTGTCATCAGAAGAGCTTAATCTCCAAATTTAAGTGGGAGTGCCAATGGCATTAAGCAGGATCAAGTGGCTGAATCACGGGGGGGTTTAGGACCTCCTTGCTAAAATGCGTCATCCTCTCTAGCACAATGAACAGGAAGATTATTGCTCTAGACCTGGATGAAAAGGTCTCTCGAACAATAAAAGATCAATGACAAATTCACTTGAATGCACACAAATGATAAAGTGACAGGAGGAGCATTCACAGAACAAAAGTCAAGATAATGTAGTGTATGTAGTGCACAAGAAATTAATATTCAAATGATTTGAAAACAATAATTATTATTATTATTTAAAATAAAATGGTATAGAGTTTAGGTTAAAAAAAAGCACTACCTTTCATAAGTTTTAAAGTAATACTACACTCGAAAATTGGCTCATTCTCCAACTCCAGTGTTAAATTTTTTTTTGACCGTTTTTGAATCTATTCAGACAATCTCTGCGTCTGGTGATAGCACTTTTAGTATAGCTGATATGACTAGGAGCTATACTCTCATTCCGGCGTAATAATCTAGGATGTTTGCTGCCGTAACATGGTTCCTTTAATAAAGTCTTAAATAAAAGTTTAAGTTCTGATCCACGCCATGTTTAGTCTCAAATAACTGAGAGTTGGGCATTTTAAATAAACCCTCAGATAAGCACATGCCATATTATAAATAAAGGAAATAATCAGTGCAGCCGCATAACCCCACAAAATTCAGTATAAATATGATGTTAACCCACACAGTTGTTTGGCAAGTCTCCAGTATTTTTGTAAATCACTGTGCAAAAACTTAAAGGCTAACACTGGTGGAGATCACGTATTAGCACAATAAAGCCAGCTGATGAATATAAATAAATGATTATGACAAACTGTAACCAGGCCATAAATTAAGACATGGCACTACTGTCTTGGTAGCACTTTCTCTTAGTTACGAAAATGAGTTATATACAAAAAGCCATAATATTACCATAGTTTTTTTCACCACATTTATGTAAAGAGCCAACTTTAGTGATCATATTTATCTTTAAACTGAAACTCCAATAGAAACCTATTCAGAGATAATAAGTTTTTTTCTTGCCGGTCAATAAAGTCGCCAGGTGCATTTCTGAGTAAACAGCCATAAACATCAGCATGAATTTAACACCACCACATGACGCATTATCCAGTAAGTTGTCAAAAGCTCTTACTAAGGTAGTCCACTTGTACGCAAGTTGTTTTTAAACCATCTAAAATAATATTTACAGATGGATATGGAGGGGTAGAGCCTTTGGCGTGTTTAGCTGCCTGTGGCCTTAAATGACAGCAATTAAACTGACAGTAAATATAAAGTTGACTCATGTTTACCGCTAGACTGATGATTTCTGTTGCTTAAACCTGCTAGTAAACATCAACTGCAGCCTTTCTGGTGATATATTCAAAGACGATGGATTGAATAGATTGAAACTGCATTAACGAGATTAGTCACTCAGAATCAAAAGTATCTTGGGATAAACTAGTTGGGTTAATAAAGTATGTGATTTAATTAGTAGCAAAAGGGTCCAGCAACCGTGACTAAAAATACAAATCACTGTACCATGTTTTCATCTGTCCGCAGGTTCCCTGCCTTTCAAGACCAATCAACATCATATACAAACCCGGAACAATCACTTTGACTGTATTTTAATGAACTAGCCACAGGGAAGAGATCAATTTAGATATACTCTCTCTTGAAGCTCGCTGAGAGCCACAAGACAGAAAGTCATATGCAAGCACAGCACTAGCAGACTAATAAAATGACTCAAAAAATAAATATATTAATTATATATATATATATATATATATATATATATATATATATATATATATATATATATATAAAGGACAAACAGTACAAACCTTTAAATTGTCAAAATATCATATCATATTATATCAAATAATATAATATATAACAACAGGCTATAATATAAGTAAAAATTTAAATCGCCACAATGACTAATGAAAGCCAGTTTCTGCCACAGAATAAAAAATAAATAAATTAAAAACAGTAATGGTGAAATTTTATCTCACAATTAATACTTTGCAAGCAATTGTGCGAAAAAAAAGTACACTGTGAGATATAAACTCAGAATACATAACATTTTATATCTCGCAAATCTGACTTTTTCCTGAGTTCATGAGCTTGCAATTATGTTTCTGAGGCAAAATATAAAATAAATGATAATTGGCGATTTGAGCTTTTCTTTTCAGTTGCAATATCTCAATCATGATATTTTACAATTCCCACTCGCTACCTCAAAATTTGGAGACGAAAATTTGCAATGACCTTTTTTATTTTTTTATTCCACGTCTGAAACAAGCTTTCTTAATGGCTCCTACATACTGTATTGTAGAAAACAGCAACCGACTCTGTTACACATTATAGTGTGATCACGTAAGCTCAGGTGCATAAGGTTATTGCTGTTTGTGCAGTCGACTGTGGAAAAGTAATATTTTTAAATCGGATGGTTTACATTGTCATTCTTGCTGTCAGAACCAATAGATTGTGACCTGGGTGGTTTGGATTTTGCAGCATTAGGTTGGATTTACTGTGACAGTAGTTCATGTTTGTTTAAGGAATATTACGTCAGAAGTTTCCTGTGCTATGTGTTTATGGTGCCATATCAGGCAAGCAGCTCAATAGTACCGCGGCACTTCGTGAGTGATAAGAGCTGTGAAGTTGTGAGATTGTCCAGACATGCTTCACGAGTTTTCTCCACAGTTTTACATAATCCCTAGTTTGACTTATTTCAGTTATATTTTATCCTGATTGCTAATGATAGATTTTATGTATCTGCTAACTGTGCTAATATGTTTTCTGCTGCTCTCTCTCTCTCTCTCTCTCTCTCTCTCTGTGTGTGTGTGTGTGTGTGCGTGTGTGTGCGTCGGATGTACACCTTTTCCAGGATAGGAGATAACTAATCGATACAGCAAACTTAATGAGGGGACCATTGAATGCTGGGTCGTGCTTCCAGATGGCTAATGTTTACTTCCTCCATGTCTCAATCTGCTCTTATTAAAACATTCTCTCGTAGCGTGGCCTCCGGATGGCAACTACAAGGAAGACAGGTGGCATTTATAACGTAAATATCAAGGCATCTCTGTGATATTAGCCTGATTGTGAGCATTAAACAACCATTTGGTGTTTAAGAGCAACAATTAGTGCAACAATCGAAACATGAGCAGAATACGCAAGAAAACACATATAGCCCCACATGTTTGTTTGTTTAGATTGAAATATTTGCATTCTGTTTCACTGAAGATGAACTATTATGATCTTACATATATATTTATATTTATACAC
Source organism: Puntigrus tetrazona (assembly GCF_018831695.1). NCBI lineage: Eukaryota > Metazoa > Chordata > Actinopteri > Cypriniformes > Cyprinidae > Puntigrus > Puntigrus tetrazona. Next base: position 22,101,861 of record NC_056714.1, on the reverse strand, counting down.
ACACATATATGTATATGGTATGTGGTTTGTGGTATGTGTGACATTAAGCTGATTTTAAAAAATGAAATCAAAGAAAAGATGTTATATATATAAAAAAGGATTTAAATAGAAAAAACAAATTACTATTTCTACAGTAGGTCACTAATAACACCATGATCATATAAACTCCTTAGTACAGATGTCAGATGTCCTTACTTCCACCAAAGCATGCTGTTTGGGTTGAAAGATTTTTCAAATCAGGTATGAAAATTTGATCAACGTGATAAAAAATTGGACAAATCAAATTCAAAGATATGTCAAATTAAGCTTTTCAAGTCAAATTACTATTGTATATTATTTGCAATGGGGGGAAAATTACTTTTGGTCCAATCCTAAAGACCCATATAACCATTAGAAGTTTGTTTTGAAAATACAAAGCATGTGGAGTGAGAAGCTTAGTATACTGTTTGCTCTTTTCAGCCTGTTCAATGGCTCTATTATAAATGGCAGAGTCAGTCAAAGGCTCTTCCAAATAGCCCTTATCTCCCGGTTTCAGCCTGCTGTCCATAATGTAAGCCGTCATTTCACAAGAAGCTTTGCAGTGGTACAACAGAAGACTAATACTGGACCTAGAAGCTTGTCTCAAATCCATTTCACCTAAAAATGAACTGAACTACAGCAGATATCACACAGGTGTCATTCGAGCTTGGAGTAAATTGTGACTGCGACTGTAATTTTCTCATAATTAGACAGCAACGATGATTCATTTGGAAGAGGAAAAGTTTCAACGTCACGAAAACAATATATACAATAACAAAACTCATTTTCAGTGTCAAAAATGGTCTTAATTAGTATTTCTGTGCTGCGAAATGATAAAAAACATCCTTAAAATGAGATTCAACTACTTGAGAAACAATTAAGTATAATAGATTTCACAAAACATATCTTGAATTTCTGAATATTTTTCTTATACATTAATTTTACAACTTTCACAAGCGTAAATGTAGCAATTTTAACCCTGCATCTAACAAATTAAGTGCTAAAAAACAAAATACTTATTTATAAAGCATTCAATATTATTTATAAAACAACTTGTAATCTAAAATAATAAATACAACAATTTAAGTGCATCTTAATACGTCATATTTCCTTGTCCAGTAAATATCATGTTTTTAAGATGTTTTCATATTTACAGTGGTGTGTTCCATTTGCATTTCTGAAACAAAAAGAACTAACATAATTGGCCTCTGGGGAAAAAAACTGAGCAGGTATTCATGATTTTCAAATACAGAGAAATCATAGAGAAGCCTTTAACTAAATGTGAGCATGTCTTTTTAAGTTAGCATTAGCCGTCATCTAGTCACTATGGCAACACTGCGAGTGAACAGTTTTGTAGTTCTGATGTGAGCTTTTGGAGTTCAAAGAAAGGAAAAAGGAGTGTTTGTGAAAAACATGCATGTAGTGTGCGTGTGTGTGCCTGTGTGTGTGCCTGTGTGTGTGTGTGTGAGAGAGAGAGGGAGAGAGGGATGGTAAACAACTTCCCTCCTTTCATATCTCACGTATTGAACAGCATGAAAAGGCGCTGATGAGGGGAACAACGAGAGGATATTAAACATTGGTCTTTTTGTATTTTCCATCTTTTGTTTACAGTCATTTGACGTCAGACACACACACACACACACACACACACACAGCCCAGATGGACGCCATGCAAACACTGACAAAATGTTCACTTTTAAAAATAGAATAAAATAAGAAAAAAAAGAAAGATTTAAAAAAACGACTCACTAAAGGATTATTTGTTTTTCACAAAGGGTAGCCTTAATGATTTGGCAAAGTACAAAAATATTAATTGACTTCACGTGAGATTCCACCAATCAACCCCAAACAACACTGCTCATGTTAGTCAGCATGAATTTGGCATTTAAAAAAAACACAACTATATTTAAATGAGGCCTCTTGCTGAGGCCTCTTCATAAAATTAATTTCTCAAGAACAGATGACTAATTTTCAAGCTCTCAACATTTTAGTCTGCGGTTCAGCTGGAGTAGTTTCCTTTTTGTTATAAATGTGCTGTAAGGAAAATTAGAAAATAAGAGAACGAAAATTAAAAATTGTTATTGAATGGTTCATATTAATATATTATTCACTTACGCAAAAAAAGCCCTTTTTTTAACATGTGCAATAGTAGAACCATGGTCTTTGTACAGAATACCAGAACCCCAGTACATCTGTGTTACAAATGAGCTAAATATTCTCAAATAAAAAATACCAAAAAAATGTTAAATGTATATTTGTAAGTTGAAATTATATTGACTTCAAAGTGCATTTCACCCTATAAGCAGCACTGTAATCTCTTTTTTTATGCTGAGACCACGAAGGGAATGAAAAGGGTTTTTGTTCTCACCTGTAGTGAAATACTAGCAATCACTGAGTTCTTCTGAGGTCTAGTTCAATGCTGAATTGAAGATTCAAATCAAATCTTTTAATTTGTAAATGATAATTTTTGAAGAGACATGAAACAACTATTTTTAGGCAGATGCATTTCTAAAAGGTCTGCTCTCTTAGAAAAAAAAAATAAAAAAAGCTCTAGAAAAAAATCTTAACCAGGTGTTTTGCTGCATTCAAAGGGGTTTAGGTTTTTGATAACAAGTCACCTCACCTGCTTAGCCCCAGCTTGGCCATCGTCAGAAACTGGCTAAAACCAGCAAGTGATATTAGAATTTTGTTTCTTTTCTCGCTTTTGTGCAATATTATAGAAAAACAACAACATCAATGTTTTATAATAAGCACTATAATTCTAGTAATGCTATTTTAAATTGACTCATCAACAGTGCTCTTCGGGAAGTCATCAAATGCTATGTAAGTGGTTGCAGAAATATAGCAATGCAGCAGGCAGTGATTCACTTTTGAGTCCTTTGACTCTTCATGGTCCACTGGTTATTAATCAATGTCTACCGGTGATGTTTTGAATGGGAGGCGAATCGCTCTGGGTTTCGACATTCAGTCCCCATAGAGAAACTGACACCATCATTCAGTGTGATTACAACAGTACGTCTCAAAAGCAGGTGATCAGTGCACTCAAGGGTTTAGCTGGGAGCTGTGTGGTTCTTTAAAGATGAGGCAATACACAATCTGTTTTCAGAATGGAAGCACTGCTCTAGAAAGAAAATAAAAAATTTCAGCTGTGCAACAAAATATAACTAAAAGTATTACAAATAATGGCAGTAAATGATCTATTTCTTTAAGAGGGAAACTTCCTTTAATGGAAATATTTCAGTTAATTGCCTATTGGCTCTCTCACTCTAGACAGTAGTCAATTAAACTGAATGAATGCATTCAGTTTTAATAACTGAATCAGATTGGATTACAGCCACAAAAGCACTACTGGAATAAATGCATTAAAGAAATCACCTGATGATGTATTCCTTCACTATAATGGAATGGTTTACATTTACATTGCTTTTCTTCACATTTCATCAAAAGTCAACTGTAAGGTCATGTAATATTGTGCGGTGAGAATGGTTTTTTATCCGATAACACATTAATCAAGTCAAGGCCGAGTCGAAGGCAATCCTGACAACCTGCACATGGTGCCACAAACAAAGACTGAACATCTGAAGAGTAGGACAGCTATAAATAACGTTTATATAGAAGGTGTGGGTAGAGTAAAAGGTTTATTTTACTATTATGAAAACAAGAATAAAGACAGATTCAGGCCATAGAGATCTATGTCTTTATCGTCATCAGAAATCTTGTGTAAACACTATTGATTGTAATCTTTATCTCCAAAAGCAAATGACTAGCCCTTTTTAGTCACTTAGATTGCCCTGACGGAACTAAATGTCCCTAACAGCAATCTTGTGAATATGTAAATAACAAAAACATGATGAAACACATAGCAATTCATGATGCATGTTATGAATTCTTGCACTAAAAGATCCGCCTTGCTGAATCACAAAAATGTGATAAAAACACACAGACCTATTTTACCTGAGTTACACATGTGATCATATATCATATGTCATCATATGTAGCTAAAATACCAACCATAAATCATTCCCTTAAAATCCTTACCCGAATCGTTCAAAGATAAGAATGTCAAAAACTGCATCGATGATCAATTTATTGGTGAATTACAACTATTGATGGTCATTACACTTAATTTGGGCTGTGTGCTGCTCAAGTGCAAAAAAATCGGTTGTGAGATGCGGTGACAGGGCTGGATTTTTGGTGAAAATAATACAAAAATAACACACAAAAACGTGGACACGAGCAGGACAGATATTCATTCCTAAACTTGTTCATTCGTTTTCATGACTTACTAATTTGTGGTCACAGTTTCATTCATTTGTTCTCTATAAAACCCATGATTTCACTACAATTAAGTCATAGCCGTGTTGAAAATACAGCATATGTTTTGAAGCTGGGACGCTAGTTTGAGCTGGTCCTTTGCTGGTCTCAAGCTGGTCAAAATAGCTTAGGACCAGTACATAACCACCTAAGAACCAGCTTAAACCAGCAAAAGACCGGCATAAACTAGCTCAAACCCACGTCTAAGCTTCAATACATATGCCTAACCATCATATGCTGTTTTGATTTCTAAATTCTTAATTAATGGTCACAAAATCATTTCATTTAGCCCATTATGTTTACCATGTCAGATGAGTAATTAAAAGTGAATGACAATAAAGACTGAAGCATGAGTGCAAAATCATGGTCATGATGTAACATTTGCCCGCTAACCCATTTTTTCTTTTATAAACAAAGCTTTGTAGTCTGTTATTGAATGAAACCCCTTTCATTCAAGTGAGGAATCTGGTTTTGAGTGGTATTTTTCACATCCTGTTAAAAAGGATTAAAACATTTATTGTTTGTTAATTTAAACGATGAACTATCATGGAATTGATCCAAAATCTACATCCATTCAAAGCAGTTGCTGAATCTATATTTGTCTATATTTGTATATGAGTGATGTCCATACTAAGTCAAGTTTAATGAAGCACTATACACACGTATACTGTAGGTCTCACAGAGTTTCTCTGAAAGCAGGAAACACTTACTAATACTACCAATACTTCTACTCAGTCATCGATCCACCTGTTAGACTTTCACTTCGAATCCTTTGTTTTGTTTTAATAATTGAACCTCCATTAAATTTGATGCATTAGTCGCATGAGCCTTCCTGACCTAAGCTCATTTAGCACAATTGGAGTCTCCACCTGAGATCAATCACTTTGGCAGCAACAAAGCTTCTCTAAACACAGACTAAGAAAGATCATCAATAAACCATTAGCGAAAAGCTTCTCAATGTCTTCAAAACACTGGAGCATTTTGGTTGGGCTGAAGATCAAGCACTGTTTGAGGAGGCTGGTTCTTATTATTGGAGTCCACAAACCTCTCTTATGTGCTGCATGCATGGTAATTAATTCTTAGTTGTATGTCACAACTCGTCACATACACCCTACATTCAGCCAAGATTTCCACATGTGCTCATCCACAAATGTTGGAGAAGAAAAGGTCTTGCAGAGGTCTTCTGATATATTCCAGTTCCATATATTTTTATTTTAATGAACAGGAAATTACCAGAGATTGTGTTATACCAGCTTGCCATTTATGTGACCAGAGGACATGACATTAAAAGAAGTTATTTAGCTTGCATGCTCATGAACTAATTATCCAGTAAACTGCAATGTTGCACAGTTCTGGCATGTTACAAAACTCAGCAAAAATACCAGAGGACTGCATTCAGCTAATATGGCTCTATCTCTCAATGGGAACTCCATTTCAATTGATAAATTCCTTTAGGGGCAGTGTTGCTGCCAACCCCATCGACAATAAGCAGCAGGACATGAGAAATATTCTCGGCCCATCTCTAATGCTCCACACAGCTGCATGAAAAATGACATGGCAGTTTGCACACCGGCCACAGTCCAAAGCTGGCCGTTTTTCCAGGCTTTGCCACTCTCCCAAAAGAATCTCATCCAATGTTCAGCCACGATTATCTGAAAGCAAGAATTAGTCGTCATTTGGCAACGATGGTATCCCACATTGCAGTGTTAGCTGGCATTACCAAATGACGGACCCTCCATCCAATATTGGAAAAGCTTTTTTAAAAGTTTAGCTTGCCAAACTCCAAGAAACTACTTAAAATTGCCAGACTACATTCAACCTATTTTTCTGAAATGCACTTTGCTACTGTCACGTCTTTGGACTCTTTTGTTGTCATTTTTGTCTTGTGCCATGTGCTCTGTGTGCCCTACCTTCCGTTCCTGTTAATTGTATCATTGTCTTCAGCTGTTTCTTGTTAATTTAGTCAATTACGTTGTATATTTAAGTCCTGTGTGTTTGGTTTCACCTTTGTGCGATCGTCAAGGTTTTTATGTGTGGTTTATGTTCTGCCTGCCTGCCGGCCTACCTACCTACCTACCTACCTACCTGTATATTATTATTTTGTTCGTTTGAAGAGGATTAAATCTGTTTAAGTTTAATTATTGCTCGTCGAGTGCTCCTTCACGCTAAACCACACCTTGACAGCTACACATGCCAGGAAAGATTTAATGTAGAAGTTTCAAATAAAGCCACATTGCGAAATATAGTTACAATTTTGATAGTCACAATTCTGATTAAATTTGAATATATTTAAAGATAAATTAAAAGAGATTACACTTAAACAGCATTACACTTAAACAGATACATTTAAAGTACTAATAGCTAAAACAAAACTTTTATAAAAAAATAAATAAATACACAGCAACGCAGCTACTACACTCTTAAACTTAGGCTCCAAAAAGTCAAAGGTTTTGCCATAGACAAACCATTTGGGGTTTCCTTAATAATTTTAAGAGAACCTTTTGTTCATTGAAAGGTTTCTATAGATGCCAATGCAGAACATTTGTTTTTTGAAGAGTGAAAAGTCTTTTGGTACACTCTACCACTACTTGATGGGAAAACGAAAGGCTGGAAAAGCTACCTTTAGTTACTCTATTACAACACAAAAAATATTACACAAAAAGAGCAGGGTCAGTAAGGCTGTTAGAGTGCTCTAACAGGATGATCGGTGTTTGTACATTGTGTAGACTCAGGCAACCAAAAAAGAATGAGAGCTGAAACAAAAAGAAAATGAGTCTATCATCACTCACATCATCAGTTGCAGTTCAGTAACCCCAACACCACTGAGACAGCGAAAATATTGACTGATTCTAGAGGTGGCAACACACAGAGACCTTAAAAAGAGCTCTCACCTCAATTTTAGTTTGAGCACATCTGTTATATCGAAGCCTTTAAGCTGTGGTGCTGATGCTGCCTGTATTCAAAACGACCCTCCATGTGATCAACTACTTGAGACGGAAGTTGCCCTCATAAATTCCCTCTCTCATGCACTGATGTTTATCATCTCATGATTTATTTGCAGCATTTCAATCGACCGCAACAGAGTCCCTCATTTCAAATTCAGAGTCGGCTTACTTCATTAAGCATATAACAACATTGCATAGCTGCAGGTGGCCAAGCACTACTAGAGAATCAAAGCAATGACTCTAGCTTAAGCAATTCAGGTACTCTGGGGGAAACCCATTTGTAGCTTTCAGATTAGCTGCTAAGTATAGATATGGAGCACACGAGGGACTCAAACAACAACAAAAAAACAGCTACTGTTGAAATCTGGATTGCTGCGGCAGATGGATGAATTATGAGACTGGGGTTATTTTGGAGTAGCAGGGTTATGGAAAGCATTCTGAGTCCCTGTTAATTAAGATCAGGGATTGACGGTCAGTGATGGCCTCGATGCCAGACTCAAGTACACTGTGCAGCTTCTCTCGAGGGATGTACTTTACCTCTGCATCTCAAACAAGATTTCATCAATGACACAATCACCAGTTTCCCACAGCAGCTTGTGCATAATCATCAAATGAATGCCACCGCATGCTCTGTTCCTCACTGAGTGATTTTGCACCAAACCCGTTTGTCTCTGATTAAAGTTGAAGCAAACGAGTGTCGCTGATGAGAAGAACGCATCCTCTCCACTTCAGCATTCCCACCTGAGCCCTAAATCTTCAGACTGTCTCTTGTGATCGCTGCCTCTCTCATGAGAAGATCTGCGCAGCGCCATCAGGTAATGAGCGAAAGCACAAAACACTCGAGAATCATTTATATCGGTATCATAATCACGCTTTTGAAATCTGACAAATGCATTTGAGACATGCAGCAGATGGGAGCCGGGTCAGGAATGACTATGTGGAATTTCTTATGCACTGTTCAAGCTAATCTTAAAGCAATGTGGGCATCATGTGTGTTACCAAACAGATCTGCAAAAAAGAGTGGCTGCTTCCAAAATAGCCATTTTGTGGACCAAGGAATTGCAGAATTTCTCTTCATCTCAGTGGGCTGACCAAAAGCACAGGACTTTCAGGATATACATGTATGTGAATTATGTCCTGCAAACTTTGCTCACAGTGACTCAGTATAGAAATGTTTTGTCCAATTGGTTATTGTACATTGTACACTTTGCAGCCACAGGAAATTGTATAACTGTAGCACTGTAATTACAATGCTGATTCACTGTTATCATTGTATTGTTTATTATTTTAGTTAGGTATTATAGTATTTAATAATATTTTGAAGTAGCTTTTTATCTTGTTATTTATTTTATTTATTACATTTTCAGCTTCCATTTAAAGCTCCGTTTAGGTTTTAGTACATTTTCTGTGCTTTTTTATTTTAATTTTGTATATATATATATATATATATATATATATATATATATATATATCATTCATTTTATTTTTATCACCCATTTTATTTTTATTATTTTTATATTTTTATCACCATATTTTATTTCAGTATTACTTCAAGTAATATATATATATATATATATATATATATATATATATATATATATATATATATATATATATATATATATATATATATACACACATTATACAATCCAAAATATTATATGGAAATTTTATTTAAAACAATATACATTTATGAAGCGTCTATCAAAAAATAAATAAACCAGGATCCAGCAACTAGGGGGTGTTGTCAAAAAAAAAAATAGTGTTTAAACTAAATAATCAAATAGCTTTTTACATCTGATGCTTTTAGTGTTAGTCAGCATGCGACGGCCTTGTTTGCTGAATAATGCTAAGCAAGATCACGATTTCTCTTGCGTCTTTCACTCTGACGTCTTGATTATATAACATAGGCAAATTGCCCCAAGTTCATGACAAATTAAATGGCGACTGTGAAGTTGCCAGGCATTAGCAGCTGTAAGTGGCAGATCGAGTGCCGTACCAGGCTGTAGAGGAGAGAGATTGTGAATCACCACGTCCCTTCCATAAAACACCACCTGGAGAAACTTCCTGAAACAATCAAACTGTTTTTAATTAATCTTTTAACCCCTAAAAAGGGCTATGACCAACATGCCATTTTTCCTGGGGCTTAACATTTCGGTTCTTCCTGCAAAGCATTAAAGCCAGAGTTTTTATTGGTCTAAAGCTGTTATTTAGCCAGCAGGTAACGATCGATGAGACAGATACTGTTCATCCACTGAGAATCTCGATTAAATATGGCAATACATTTCTCTGCTTAGCCATGCCTCAGCTGCACTCTTCACTTCACTGGCAATGGTTAGTGAATGATAAAAATTTGCCCGAGAAAAAAATTGGACTGCTCACCTCCTATCACTTCCACAACTCTGATGATTAATTTATATTCATATCTCAAAGCATTAATAACATTTTCAGATTATGTTCCGCTGCTCATATTTCAACAGTTAATTACTTATTTTGAAAACTTATTGCATTAAAAGTTTGAAGTTAAGCTGAAAGGACACTAAATAAGGAACAATCTTTTTTAGACCCCTCAGACTGACAGTTAACAAGCTGTTTCTGGATTTCACGTGTGAGCACGATCAATCAGCCCATCCTTTTCTCTCATTTAAAGAGACACTATGACTCTATAACAGACCTTGTAAGCCATCAATCACTCTGTCAGGCCAGGACGTTTCCACTTGAGTGCACACTCGCTACTCAGTGTATTGCCTGAGTTCGTGACTTTAACACACACACAGGTCACTTTCAATAAAATTCAACACACAAAATTCTGGAAAGGTGTTAACGGCAAATGTCATGAGACAGAGTCCATTCAACACAGAGCTTGCAATGCTTAGATGTCAGTAAAACAAAGGCAATTAAAAATCATGAGGCATCCGAAAGCTCAGTAGAGTGTTTAATTAAACTAGAGATGAGCAAATCCATGATAAGAAACTGTCATGGGGTCATAATAAGGCCCCTTAAAAACACAATGCCACACTTGTTAGCGGTTTATGACACCCACATGGTTTAATTAGCTGATTTGGGGGGAATTATTTTAAATAATACTTTTTAACCACCAGACATTTGATCTTAGAACTGATCTTAGTAGCTACAACTGCTATTGTTGATGAATTAATGTCCAGTTACATGTTATGGTGCTGTTGATTCTTCTGATCCATCATTTTTCAGACTTTTCTAACTTCGATCAATGCCTTCACCGCACTCTCTCAGCTAATTAGGTGCCAAGACCTACATATGTATAATCAAAAAATACTAAATTAGTCTGCCCTCGAAAAAATATCTCTGAGTTTAAAGCAAGAGATACTCAGGAGAGACCTTTCAGATTTAACTGCAAAGTGGAATTTTCAGAAGCCATTACTTTAGCCTTCAATGTGACATGAACCATTAGAAATGATTGTAATATGTTATTAATATTGAAAACTGTTGCTGCTGAATATTTTTATATAAACTGTACATTTTTATAAGCATTTGATGAATAGAAAGTTCAGAAGCACAGCATTTATATGAAATAATGATTAGTAGTAGCATAAGTGCACATTATAATTTATATTAATTTGAACAGGTTCTGGTTGACATAGTCTGGACAAGTATCAGTGAAGTAATTATTATTTGTTGTTGATTGTTTTGTTGTGTTTGGGTGGTTTTTTTTTTTTTTTTTTTTTTACCTGAGACAGACTTAATCTGTACCACAGGTGTTATGCCTGGATCAAACAGCCAGTCAGGATGACTTCTTCTGCCTCACTGAAGGGCTTCTGGCTTCTGTTGGTGCCTGAATAGTTATTCTGCAGCAACTTCGCTCCTAAACAAAGCAGAAAACAAAAAAGTCAACACACAGGCCAACACAGACATGTTGATTTAATTAAGGTTATAAAATATCCAACCAATAGTTGTATCTGATTTGTCTTCTATTAAAGTGATTTGTTTATTTACCCCCTTCATTGTTTTACTGAACAAAAACATTTTTATCCACTTGGCTGTTTTATCCACTATAGCTGTTTCTCACTAAAACCAATGAAAGGTTAATTGACGGGCTATGGCCATTTTGATGACATAAATGAAATCATATTATTATTAATTTCGTTAATTAACATCAGTGTTCATGAAACATTAACATTAACAATTTTTAGCTCTGTATCTAACTTTGAAATGCTTCCACAAATTTCTCAACCTGTTATACAACTAGTTTGATGTCTTATCATTGATATCTTTCAAGACCTGATGTCCATTGCAATAGACATCATATTTTAAAAATAATCCTGTGTTCTACAACTTAAAAAAAAACCCTTCATTCTGAATATTGTCATTTGATGCTCTTAATTTTATGATAGGTGCTGTATAGACTTGAGGCTACAGTAAACACAAATCTTCATATAAGAAGTCAAATGTGGACTTCCTCATATTCTTGTCTAGTCGGTTAGTCATGTCTCTCTTTTGTCATGCCTTTTAGGGGCCATATCTTCATTGAGATTGGTTGATTAGGGACCAATCAATGACCAGGCATTGGTCACATTATGAAAACTTAAAATGTTATTGGTTTAAACAAAAAAATCATGTGATATCTATTTCAATGGATGCAGGGTCTGACGGGGTTAAATAAATTGTTCACCAAAACTGGAAAATTCTGTCATCAGTCATGTTAAACACAAAAAGTGATCTATAGGCTATTTTTTATTATATGTTTATGATGCTTTTGTATGTTTTTTTAAGCTAGACAGCTGTAATCTTATAGTAACAGCATAATACATGTCTGCCATATACTGTTCTATTCACATTATTCAGTTTATTTCATATTATTTTTTTAGGTGAACATTAAAACTTTCTCTTAAGCTACTGGAAAGCTTTGCAAATTTGTGTGCTAAACCATACTTGGTCTCATACTTTCTCAGTCCCATTGTAGGTACATAAAATGTAGTAGCCTACATAATTTATCAACAAAACATAATACTTTCTTCTAAAGAGTCATATAACTCATTGATTTCATCACACTGCTTTCTTTTAGTTTTATTCCGACAGTCTTTGAGTTACCTGTCCTAAAATGAAAAGCAAACGCTTGTGGGTTTTGTGTTGCGTTCTCTATGACACACCGCCATCTTGTGGTGGAGGATACCTCCATAAATATGCAGAAACCCGTAAATATTCATTTCGCATCCATAAATGTATTATATTAAATACATTAAGCTTTAGACTAACCTTCAGAAAAGTTTACCTGACTTTCGTGTATAATTTAACTGTTATATTTGTATTGTAACCACAGCAGGCCTAAAAGTACTGCTCCAAGTGCCTTAGTAACATTAATGTAAATGAAAATTAATCGATGAATAATTTCCTCATGATAAATTGTGTATATATATCGAATTTGCAATATGTCTTTAAAAATGCAGTTTAGTGAAAACATGGTTCGTCTTCGCGTCATCAAGTAACACCACAGTGAACAACGTAGGAACCATTAAGTTGAAAGGAACCTTCCGTCGGTGAGTGTGTTTCTGTGGGGAAAGTAAACGGTGTGCGGAACGGCCGGCTACAAACAACAGCAGAGAGGTCCACACACACGCCGATAAGAACATTATGCTTATTTTCGTCAGTGTTTGGTACGTTTAGTACAAAGTCACATAACATTGATTTATAATCGTAATAACGCTAACTTGATATGGTTGTACTTTCACTGGCCATAAAACAGATACGCGTGCTCGTTAGCGGAGTGAGAATGGTAAAAAAAGGCCACTTCGGTAAAATGCATTTCCCGAAACAAAGTCCGAAATGTGTGTTTTGTTTGTTCATGTTAAATGTAAAAAATGAATAGTGTTTATTGTGTTTCGTGAGTGGGCACACCCTTTGTCTGCTGCATTGGCATTGAGCTCGATATTACGTCATATTTAATCGTTTTCCATTCTTGTTTCAGATATGAGTAAAGAATCACAAATGAGGGCCGCCATTAACCAGAAGTTAATTGAGATGGGTGAGAGGGAGAGGTAAGTGTCATGATCCGTGAACTGGGTCTCAAAATATGTGAAGTTCTCTGCCCATCTAACGGTTTTAGGCATCAAATGTATGCATAGATTCGAGAAATATTTTAGTGCTTTATAAAGAGCATTTTGAGTGCCTATAAATGTGTTTTTAAGAGTGGTCACAAATGTCTAATTTCTCAAATAAGTTGGTTGAAATGTGGGAATCGTGTAGTAAAAAACCTAGCATGGTATGCAGAGTGTTAAGTATTTGCTAAGTTTTATACACATCCCATTAGTGCATGCTGCGTTTTCTTTTCAGGTTAAAGGAGCTGCTTCGAGCCAAGCTTATTGAGTGTGGCTGGAGAGATCAGCTTAAAGCCCTCTGCAAAGGTAAAATGCTCAGATCGGTTTCAAAGCTTTAAATACGCTTCACGGGTTGATTTTTGAAGAGGTATTATTGGTTAATTGCAGAGGTGATCAAGGAGAAAGGAATAGAGAATGTTACCGTAGAAGACTTGGTCGCTGGAGTTACTCCCAAAGGAAGAGGTAGCTGATTTTTTTTTTTTTTTTACTCAAATCCCTGTATACTGAAGCCGTTTGGGTGTTAATTGTCATCAAACATGAAACGACTTTGTTTTTTATATGCATTAATCTGAGTGATTGACATCAATGCAACACTTAAAAAGCATGATTATTACTCTTGTGTTCCTCAGCACTGGTGCCTGACAGCGTAAAGAAGGAGCTTCTGCAGAGAATAAGAGCCTTCCTCGCTCAGCACTCGACATGATGCTCAGCATATCTAAGAATACTCTGAGAGTATCTGTCATTTTTGTATTGACATTATGCCAATAGTAATGCCAGAATGCTATAAGTTGGAACTGTTTTTATGGTGTGATTTCACTCTTCGTTGTGTATTTTTGTTACCGCCAATAAAGGTTGATCATGTTTGTACATATATTATTTTGGACAGCTTTATTCAAGGAATTAATCTCTATTTTATGAATTAGTTTTTCCAAAATTCAGAGTCTAGTATAATATACAGAATCACTAACACACCACTGCCCTCTGCTGGGTAAGGCTAAATGCCTAATGATAAATATCTTGTAATCCATCATGTTTGGATTTAAAAATTCTATGATTTTTAGGAAACAACGCTTTTGCAGTGTTCTCAAAAAAATAACCTTTTAGTAAAGGACCTTAATTTTTTACATGGTTTCCTTTTAGTATGAAGAATGTGTTGCTCTTATTTCTCAACCTCGTGAAAAATAACAAGGATGTTCCATGTTAAAAGGCTCAGGAATAATATCAGTGCAGTTTGTGTCTGTGGCCAAGAAAAACTGATTTTGGGGTGAAGATGGAGCAATGGTACTCTGTAACTTGATTTAAAAAGACAATACATTAAAACTAAACTAAAACGAAAATCTAATTTTCCGTTTGCAATAGCCTTTTTATCATACTTTTTTTTTTCAAACCTAACTTAAATCATTTAATGCTAGTCTGTATTGTATTTGAACATATCAGTTTCTGTTTTAAGCATCAGTTCAGAATAGGTAATTACATAATTTATTCTAATATGAGATCAAAGTCCTTTCAGTTGTATTGGTCTATTAAAGCCAAATTTCTTATCAAAATTTACATTAATAATTTGTATTCCAGTATAGTATTCTGATTCAAAGTATGTTCAAAGTTATATTGGCATACCAAAAACTGAAACCTCTTAATAATTGCTGAACTGAACAGAGTCTGGAAATCTCATAATGTTTCAGAGGAAAAATTACAGTTTTTGAGATTTAAAAATGACAAATTGTGTAACCCTGATTTTGAAATTTCACAGAACACAAACCAGAAAAAGCAATTTCAAACCCAGAGTTGATTTGTAATGATTGTAGTTTTGTCTTCAAACCAAGAATAGATATTATGTGTATATCAGATTTCTAGGGTTCAGATTTTGTAGCTTTCCCAGGGTGTGTGCTAAAATGGGCTGAATTCTTTTGCTTGAATTTATGAGACTTAAAACACACGGCTTCAGCTCTTATGGAGCTTAGAGTTCAAGTGTACATCTGCATGGGTGTGCATCTCGAGAATGAGTGGGGAAAAATTGGCAGAGTTCTGCCTCAGGACTGAGAAGGTTTAAATGTATTTACACCCTGTTGTGCCTCCAGGGAACTGTTTTCCAGCAGCTAATGAGACTCTAGAGCAAGGTCCACTCTGTTATTTCTGGCATGTGCCTGCCGGTCAAGCAGGCATCATTCTTTCTTTCTCTATCCCTCCCTCCTTCCTCTCTTTCTCTCTCTCCCCCTTATTTCTTTTCTCAGTAGCCCACTGCAAATGACAAATAAGAGGAAATACATCATTCCTTTTAATTTAAGAGCCAAGGCAAGGTCTGCCAAAGTTAACACAAGGCAATCTTAGGTATTGATCAGCAAATGTGTATAAAGTTTTATTGAGCATGATTTCCCATAATAGCAAATTTTTTATTCCACAGCAGCTATGGAAGGAATGTTGTGGAAGTGTAGATTTATTTGCAAGTATTAAAATCAGAATGTATTGTAAATTAAATTTTATATATATATATATATATATATATATATATATATATATATATATATATATATATATATATATATATATATATATTATATATATAATATAATTTACAATACATGTCTGTGTGTGTGTATAATGTGTGTGTGTGTGTGTGTGTGTGTGTGTGTAACCCTTTTGTGTATGTATGTGTGTGTGGGTGTATATATATATATATATATATATATATATATATATATATATGTGTGTGTGTGTGTGTGTGTTTGTGTGTATTAACAGGGTTACTACTGTGAAATAACTACAAAATGCAAAATTACTAAAATGTTAAATAGAACTGAAAGAAAAAATAATTATAAAACTAATTCAAATTATGAATAAATACAATATTAGTATTAAAATTATTCTAAATACTTTCACACTGAACAGAGGTAGAAGTCTGTGCAGATTGTGGGATTTTACATTGCTAACAGTTCTTCTGAAAATGATTTTCCAAATCCTTACAGGTGCCTTGTGGGCAATATGATTACCTTGAAATGAAATGTATTTCATCATTCACTCACCCGCATTGTTCCAAACTCTGTGGAACAATTGTCTCTGGTTTGATTCTGACCGCATTTACTTTCACTGCATGGACAAAAACTACTGTCATTCTTCTACGCCTTTAGCTAAAAGAACAGTTCACCCCAAAAAGATCTGCTGAAAACATGAGTTTGTTTCATCACAGATTTGGAGAAATGTAACTTTATATTACTTGCTTACCAATGGATCCTCTGCAGTGAATGGGATGCTATGAGAATGGGAGTCCAATCAGCTGATGAAAACAATAATAAGTAATCCACATGATTCCAGTACATGAATTAATGTCCTGTGGAGTGAAAAGCTGTGTGTTTGCATCCGTTTTTCCTTGCATTGAAAACGTCAACATCCACCAACATAATTGTTTAGAACTTACAAACAGGCTTGATCTGTGCATATATCTCTCCTGATTCAGGCAAGACAGCTATACTTCCCTGGAGTAAGCAATATGGATAGAAAACTAGAATTTTAGTTCAAAGTTAATTGATAGACTATGCTTGTTTGGATTACTTAATGTTTTTTTCAGCTGTTTGAACGCTCATTTTGATGGCACCCATTCACTGTCTGCGAAGGATCCATCGGCGAGCAAGTGATGCAATGCTAAATGTCTCTAAATCTGTTCCAGTAGAGAGATAAACTCACCTATATTTTGGATGACATAAGAGTGAGTATATTTTCAGCAGATTTTCGGTAAACAATTCATTTATTCAAGAGCATTGAACTGACTTAAGCTGAACAATTTTTAGCGCTGTTTTAAAACAGAATTTTGCCTCATATTGATTCTTCTGTTTATTACCGTGAAGCTGCTTTGAAACAAGCAGCACTACACAAATAAAGGTGACTTTACCTGACTTCAACAGGTGGGCTAAACAGCTAAACACCTACAGCAAAGCGAGGACCAACCGGTTTCTTACTGTGTCCAATGCAGCGAAAGAGAGAAAAAGGGCAGTAAACACAAAGCAGACATTGTTTACACTGTTTTGAAATCAAGGCCGCTTTTTGTCTTGGCTTAATTTGACGTTGTCGCCTTTGAAGTGTGCTGCACATTTACATTTCCTTACTCTAAAGCCTCGACTGTGTGTTTTTACCAACCGCCGCTGCAATTGGATAGCGCGATTCCATGTGGGGTTCTCTCGGGCCCTCCTCTTATGATAGGAAACACAAGCAGAGATCATTTCTCTGGCGGACGGGACTGCAGAGAGGCCCCCAAGCGGGCCAGACACCGCTGCAGGGGCTTCTGGCACACCCTGGCAGCAGAATGGTTTCAGTTAAGAATTTCAGTAATCACTTTTAGGAGCGTAATATATAGCTGACCTTTGGCAGCGACACACGACCCCCACTCCCCCGGCGATTTGATCAAAGGAGGCGGCGGTGGCTGTGCAAACACTGCTATCAGTGAACTCCAATGGATTTACTGCCTGCTTCTTCTCTCTTGTCTCAGCCCGAGTTGTGTCGCTGATACACGGAGGGAGAGGGGTTTCATCTTACAGGATCTCGCCCTCCCCGCTTGAATTTACAGCCCCATTCGGGACCCCACCAACGACACCCCAGCCACCCCGAGCCGTCCGCCTCTCTCATCAAGCCCAGCGGTTTACTTGTGGGAATTTGGAACACACATGTGCTGTTGCACAGCCCACAAACTTAATGCTAGGTTAAAGTGAATCCCAACAGGAAAAGAGAGAGAGAGAACAAGAATGAAAGAGTGGGAAAAAGAACAGCCGTTAATCATGTCTAGAAGAGCCCCGCTGCAGGAGGGAGAGAGAGTGCATGACCTGTGTATCGCAGCAACTGGCCGGCCCAAAAGCTGGCATGGAACCAGGTGTTATGCAGACCACTCATAAGAGAAAGAACTTTATTAACAACACACATCCACATGTGTTTACAAAGATGCACTTGCAGTCTTAAATGTAATAGCTTTCAGTATGTGGGCATGTGCACTTAGGGAATAAAACACCCATTGAAAAATTATTAATGTAACTTTGTAGTTGTGTATGTATGTATGCTATATGTATGAAAAAAATAAATAAATAAATACACTTTCAAGCTAATGTCATGTATCTATTAAAACAAACACAACATGCTCTCAAACGAGTAGGAAGCCTATTAAAGGGTTAATGTAATTTTGGCCTGAAATTTATTGTTGGATTTTGAGCAAGTGTTCAGAGCACGAAAGATATGATATGAAAGGACTATTTATCAGTCATCTTAGTTATCACTATGATACTCTTATCAAAGCCATTATGACCACAAATCTTTATCAAAGTCTGCTACCAAGTGAAGTTATTTCATTGGATGTAATATTAATGCATGCAAACGGCTTAACTTAGAAATGAAAAAATTTATATACGCTGCATTCCCATTCTGTGAACAGTTACTAACAACAGTTTCATTGTATCTGTAAAAAAGATTTGAGTAAACTCAACACTTTTATCTATTCTGTCAGTTTCTTATCTTGGCACAGCAGCAGCTCTTAATGCCACTGGATTGTGTGGCATAATTCAGTAGGACTGCACTATAAATATTCTAGCGAGCAAAACATGAGCACTATACTCAGAAACATAACCATGAAAGGGAAATTTAAAGCCACTGCCGTATTTTTACACTGCTTTTGTTTGGGTAATAAAAAAATCAGTGGGAATCAAAAATAAGTAAAATTCGTCTGATGTGGTAAATTGTTTTTCTTCAGACATTTTATAAGTTGTGGTCATTTTCGGATGTTTTTGCACCATCTGTTGTGTTTAAATTCCACACTAAAATTTTTAACGGTAAATCATGCAAAAAAAAAAAGCAATAATACAGATTAGCCACCTGGTGGCGTGGCAACACCAGAGTCTTCTTCTCACTGACAACAAAAGCACAGCCGCAGATGCAGACTAAAGCAATTGGCACTGATGATAAACTGAACCAGTAAGATGATTCAAACCCAAACCAAGTGTTTAGCATGCTTGGAAAATATCACCAGGTGGGCCATTTAATAACCTTTGGTATAATGGGATGAATGATAAAGATATATAAAAACACCCATTCCCCAGGTCATGCTTGTTTATTGGTTGACATGACCGGGAGTGTTTATTTGACTCATTTCATTACAATGTGCACAGTGTCATTAAAAGTCCACAGGATGTCCTGTGTTTTTATGAGCTTCTTGGGCAAAATGGGGGAAAAAAGGGAACTGCTTCCTGATTCTACCACGAGAGTGTAACCACCTAAGGTTATGACCATCCTGAAAAACAGCAGGAAAAAAGAAACAAAGTAGCTTTAGCGTTGATTCACTTTCCTTCCCAGAGGACACATCTAAAACAGAAAACAAACGGACGCACCTTACTTTATTATGCTAGCCAAATGATGGAAAAGCACACATCTTACTAATGAAGGTAATATTTTGTAATGATGCTAAAGTCAGACTAATAATTAGCTAGCCGGCACGGATACCTCCAAATAAGAAGGTATGTCAACGCATTCCTGTTGGTAAGGCAGAATTGTTTCCTGCTCGTCTTTCCTGAGTCAGCCTTGCTGATAAGCAGCAGTGTTTGGTTGGTAAACTAGAGTCAAGGTGCCTGCAATAAAGCGCTTACGAAGGTGTGAAGGTTTTACAGCTTTGTGTGAGGTCATCTGTGCCGTGCAATTGGGAAAAACATGCAATATTGTTACGGTAACACTGCAGGAACACGGCTTGTTTGGTACGCAGGTGCCAGGCGTGCAGTAAGAGTGATTCACCTTGTTCCTCGTTGAACTCTTCCGACTTAATTAGCCTATTCGACTTCACAGCTGTGAAAGAGCATGTCCCTTGCCAAGAAAAACAATAAAGCAATTACACCAATGATGCATCATGTGCAGCGCATAGAAAAAGCAGATTTGGCGCTTGCAGAAATTCAACTCAACTCATTTCAGTTCTGTTGACCTGGATATAAGCAAGTTTATTGGACCAACGCTTCTTTCTGCACTTTAACCGACATCTGGTTGACGTCAATTAAAGCGCAGTTATGTATTTTACACATGAAGATGAAATACTTCTGGATTTATACCTCCAATACGGAAACCCGAAAACAACTGTGCACTCTTGAAAATAAAGGTTCTTTATTAGTATCTATGAACATCTATGAAAACTTTCAAGTGCAAGTGGGTAGGAAATGTTCTTTAGATTTTGAAAGTATTCTTCAGAAATACAGCGTTCAACGAAAGGTTCTTTGGGGAACCCAAAATTGTATTTTATGGCATTGCTACAAACTCCCCCTCGAGCCTTGATACCACCGGAGTTGTGGTTAACGCTGGGATCAGCTGAGACTCATGTGGCTGGCCAGGCCGTGCTCCCCGCAAACCCAAAAGGGCTGAGCCGCCCACCAGCCCCCACTTAGCCCACATTCCAGGTTTATTCCCAAAGCTTCGGCCTTGCTGATGAGGGCAACGTGCAGTACTGTAACTTCATGGCCATATGTCAGCCAATGAGCACGCATACGCTCCACATCTCCACCCTGCCTATAGATCACGGGTCTAACCTAAAGAAATTCACCTGATATCAAACTCACACACAAGTAAAGCACACGCCCTTTTCCCCCAGACCGCCATCGGAGTGATCCAAACACAGCTGTCAAAACTACGCCACTTCCAGTGCCGCAGAGGTGAGACAGGCGGGGTGAGTAGAAAAGGGGAGCACACACACATCAGCCCAACGCTATGTCATGGACAACATTTGAAATGACTCCCCAGGACCTCGCTGAAGGCCTGGGACCCACCTTGCCGGGGCCTCTCTCTCCACCAACCAGTCACGATCTGTGGCCCAGGGTCCAGCTCCACCCTGCTCCCCTCACATATGTTGCCGGGCTGTGTGTAGTCTGCATACATGTTCTGAGCTGCAGACACTCTTAAGAAAACCTTCTGCAATCAAGGAAAAAGATACATCTGTGAAAATTTATATTGCTATTTCATCAACTATGGGCACTTTTGGCCCCGTGGGCTTAAGAAACTCACTTTTCACATGTTTGTTAGTTGAATTTGTTCAGCAATGGTTACAGGTAATTCTGAGATTTAGTTTTTAAGCAAAATTGATTATAATATTTTAAACAAAAATGGCAAATTTCATTATCTTATATAAAGAATCATGTTTTTATCATTTTTGCATAATTTGGCAAAAACAGTTTGAGTTGGTTAAATTATACAATATTTATAAATTTTAACAAGTGATATTTGCATTGATTATTCATTGTTTTCTTTAGATATGACATCTCACTCACATTTTATCTGAAGCACAATCTTTTGTCTCCTTGGTTGTCAGGAACACAAACAAACCTTTTTTTCAGAAAGTATTGCTGTCCTACAGAATTGAGATTATTAAAACAAAGAATTTAAAATGCATGGCAAAAGTTGCAAAACTGTATAAGAAGTAGCAATGCTAGTTGAAAAAAAATCTAAGGCCATTTTAATTTGACAAATTTCTAAAACAGAAATGTTTCTTTTAATAATAATATATAACTCCTGGGACAACACCCATATATATATACAGTAGGGCTTAAGAGGCATAGCAAAGTCCATATTGCCACGTGCTTTAAATGTTTTGTTTTAGTACAGACAATTTACTGTTTGTTATGTCTTCAAAGAGTCTTTTAAGAGAAGTGAATTGCCCACTGTATATTTTGTTGCACACGTACATACACACACACAGACAGCTAGGGTTCATCAGGAACTACTACAGGAAATGTTGAATTTTCTGCTTGTGCAATAACAAAAAGCTCCTCAAACTTGTCAAAAGTTGGACAGAATGTACAATCATCCACTACAGCAGTGAACCAAGGACAAGGTTGGTTTCTCCAAGGTCATGTTGACACTAAATCGTAATATTCATAACCTATACTCCATATGGTTGTGATAACATTTGGACCTTGCTTCCACTTACAGTTAATCAGAGTGTATCAACACAGAAGGTTCCTGCAAGTGACTGCCTTGTTGTGCAACCGTGGCCTCAGAGTTAAATCCCTCCCATAAATTATCAGATCCTTCTTTAGGTCAGCGACACAAGTCTAATCCCAAGTTATGTTCCAGGAAGTTCTCGGGAGAGCTCTCTAACCTCGAGAAGCTCCCGAGGACCACACTTTATATTTTTTTGGACAGTGTTTTATATGTTCTGTGGTTGTGTGATGGCTTGTCTCAAAAGTAGCCCTTAATCCCGCTCCATCCTGTTCTCTTAAACGAGGCGCGAGGAATGCGTCAGCCTCTTCAGCCCTGCTGCTATGCAGGTGATCGACAAGGCGAGGGATTAGCTCTCAAACTCGCACTCGATTTTATCAGATCCACATGGAGATCAGGTCCAGCCCTCAGGGCTTCATCCTTGCGACAGTCACCACTGCATTTAAGTGGCCCAAATCGGAGATGTTCTCATCTAAAGCTCTGTACTTTTCCGAGTCTCTTGGAAGCCTTGCAAACTCGATGAGGTCAAGTGCCTCTTTATGCTCCTGTGTGATTAGCTGCAAGTTTGGCTGATGAGTTGGCATTCTCCTGACAATATTGGATGGCTAGAGTTTAAGGGAAATGTGATTTTCTCATGTTAGCTTCGGTGTGAGGAAACGGTGTGGTTTCACAATTTCAAGATTATTACGGAGATCTTCGCTTCCCCTACCACATTAAGTGGTTGTGGTGCACACTCAGGTCCGCTGAGACTATAGAAACATACACAGTGGTTTAGCGCTGGGCAAACGCCAAGACAAATGGCTGCTTCAGGTGAAAACAAACCTTGGCCAGAACTAGCTAGTCTTTTTTTTTCTGTTCCATCGGAGGGTGTTTCTTTCTGGAACGTTCCTACTCGAAGCTCCTCCACCCTGTAGCACACTCAGGGCCTGTGAATTCATCAAAATGAGGAATTAATGTTGAAATGCCACTCTGCGAAAGAAGCGGTTTCACAGGTGCTCGAGGATTTAAAGGGAACAAGCTCTTCAAAGCCACTCGGCCGCACTCTTTGTGACATTAAATGATGGAAACTAGCAGAAACCGAGTGAAGATTTGTCAACTATAAAAAACGACTTCAGAGGGTTAAAAAAAAGAAATGGAAATTTCACATCCACATTTCCCCCTCGCAACCCCATAGTCTCCATTGCTCCTGGCATTCGTGTACAATTGACCATATCTGGCACAAGACCACAATAAAAGTATTGGCTATACCCAGAGCAGTCATAAATCCTGAGGAGGGAATTTTACCTCTGCTATTTCACAGGGTCATTTCCCTGTGTGCGGGTTCATATGCAAATATTCATATTTACGAGCAGCCAATTCATGTTATGGCCTATTATGGCAACAGCCAGTAAGATGAGGCCTTATATCATTTCTAGGTAAAAAATAAAACCACAAAAACTTTAACTGGATGTTACTTACTTATTTTTATGTACTTCTTAAGTGTTAAAATGAAAGCCAAAATGAAAATTCTGACATCATTTACTCACCCTCATGTTATTCCAAACCTGTATGACTTTCTTCCGTAGAACTTAAAAGCAGATGTTTTCCAGAACTGTTTTTGTCCAAAATAACACTGGTCCCCATTGACTTTTGTATGTTGTACGTTTGTATGGCCAAGAAGCTGAAAAATACACAAATATGTTCTTTTGTACTACACAAGTCAAACATGTTTGCAATGACATGACGGTGACAATTTTCATTTTTGGTTAAACTCTACTATACCAATAGTATAGTGTGTTAATCCTGTTAATAATTACAGACCTCACTCAAAACCAACCAGTCTGATCGGATGAACCAAGCTCATTATTGCAAAGTCTCAGGGAATGACATCATCTCACAGCATAATCCACAGCGTTGTTATTCATCAGGTTCAGCATGGGACTCAGGGTAGTCACCTGTGGCATACCTGAGGGAAGCCTGTTGAAGAGGTTAAGTGGCGTCAATTAAGAGAACAATTGGTTTAG
The DNA here is from genome assembly GCF_018831695.1 of Puntigrus tetrazona. Taxonomy (NCBI): domain Eukaryota; kingdom Metazoa; phylum Chordata; class Actinopteri; order Cypriniformes; family Cyprinidae; genus Puntigrus; species Puntigrus tetrazona. Next base: position 22,077,573 of record NC_056714.1, on the reverse strand, counting down.
TCACACAATTAAGAGCCTAAGTCTTGCTGAATGCAAAAAAAGACCCTGAAGGACCACAGCCAAGGATCTCAAGCATTCACTCAATCTGAACAGCCCGCCCCCCTACAGACCAATGGAATACCAGCTTGGGGGCTAAGGGAGCAGCACTGTCCCGCTGGGGGTGGATGGTTTGCACTGTGATTTAATGCTAATGAAACGGCCTTAGCTGTAACTTAACCTCCCTTCAACGAGGGCAATAAACAGTCTGTCTTTCAGCACCAGCTCATACGAAGCTGAGGGAAAGCATCATGGGAAAGACTGCCAAATCAACGCCGGTGACATCGCTGACTGCCGTCCACTTATTGTGATTTTTTTCAGGGATCTAGATGTCTAGCTGGCAGTCAGGAGTCCATCTAAAAGGAGAGGCTAAGAAGGGTATCAGCAAAAGCTAATCACTTCTTTACTCAGCTTGCACAAAAGCCCTTATTGAACGGTTTCTTAATCCAATTCAGATATGAACTGCATGTATACTGTTTGTTGAATTAATCGTCAGATCTGCTTATGGCGAGAAGATCCCTATCACATGCAGAGAATACCACTTGCTGGCATTCCAGAATACGCTATGAAGGTCATGTAACATTACACAATTAATATGCAGCACTTCATTCAGACAAGTGCCAATGTGCACCGAATGTTTGTACAAGCATTGCAGGTGGAATTCATTAGCATTTGGCTCTGTGGATTTCTACACAGCCCAGAGAGGAAGGGGCTTGATATGAAATAATATCAACACATACATAGATTTAAAGACACACTTTCATTGCTCTCCTAAGGGTTATATAGAGCAAAATGGGCTATTAATTGACCAGCGTGTGTGCCGCTATTTTGCAATGACTGAACTTGGGCAAAAGCTTATAATTTTCATGGTGCTCCAAAGTGTGAAAAAGAGAAAGTTTTTTGACGGATTTTCTGTCATTTGGAATGTGCTTTATATGTTCGACAGATTTACTTGCACTTGTTTTCATTTTGTTTCTTGCGTAATATTATTGTTGCGTAAGGAATGGCTGTTTATAATGGCCCTGCTGTATTAGTCCCACATCTATATGTTTATGCCATAACTTAATCTAAATTACAACACGTTGTGTCCCTGCCAGCGCATATGGGAATGATATTAGCCAAACATAGCAATTTATGTCTGTTTATCATGTTCACAGCTTTTAATTAAAGGAATAGTTCATCTAAAATTGAGAATCTGTCATTTGCTCACCCTCACTGTTCAAATCCCACATGACTTCCTTTTCTCAACACAAGATCAGTTATATAATGAAAGTGAATGAAGAATGGGGTTGTTAAGCTTGAAAAAAGATGCAAATTCACCATACAAGTGTCCATGTGAATCATATGCAGCATATTCTCTGAATCTATATTATAGCTTTATTTGACATGGTTTAAGTCATTATTCAGTTTACTATACTCTTAACTGTTGTGAACAGAGCATTGATTGAATCAGTCAGGAACAAATAATTCACAATGATTTTAAATACAACAAGAAGCCATTTAAATTCAAAATGACATAAAAGTGAATAAAGGATAATAAAATGTTCATTTAGAGATAAACTGTCTCATTAAGTGAGCTTTTTCTATATCTAGCTTTCTCTTTTTTCCTACTTCCGCTTTTTTTGCTCTCTTTCTCATTAATATACATATTCACAAGCACACATACGCACATGAATAAGATCAAATATCCACTGGGATTTTTGCAATCCTACTTCCTCTGAAACATATCTGTCAATTGCAGAAGTCTGACACTCGCATGCGGTGTACAGGAAACGGTTCGAGTCTCCAAATGACCTGATTCCCAACATTTCTTCTAGGCTAATTATTTCCAGTTGTAATTAGAATAACATTCCTTTTAATAACCCAGCAGGATCAGAGCTCTCCTGTTTGTCTGACACGGCTCATATAAACACTCTCCACCTGGTTGGAAGGGAGCCTTTGCATGGGGTATCAAAACATAAATAAAAATCATGCTTGATGTGACATCCCTCGTGTTCATACTGCAGACAGATTCATGTTGGATAGGGTTTCCCTCCCTCCTGCCTGACTAGTCCTGGCTGCCTGATTGACTGTGATGGGCTTTTTTTACACGCCACACGTGTTGTTTCGATTCTTCGCCTGGGCTGCATCGTCAGTCTTTTCAACACTTTTTTCCCTCCCTTTCTTTTTGGCTGTGTGTGCAACTACTTCCCTTAGGGTTTATAAGATAATCATATTTTTTTTTATAAAACAAAACCGCTAGCTTGTTTCTTTGGAAACAGTGTTGAGTGGTCTGTTGTCACATAACACTGCCTCTCCGTTGGAAAATCCATGATGTGAATTAAGTTTGGGAGGTAATAATTTGTGTATTGTGCCGAGTGGAACAGCTTTATGTTGCTTGTTGAAACTGTGCTTCTGTGACATCCGGAGCAGCTCCCTTTTGTTCAACAAGAGAATCTCACCTGAGTCAAAACCACAAGCCAAAAGAGACCTTGTTAGTGCGTCTGACTGCACACACTCATTCCAAAACCACTTTCCTTGCTGTCAAATTTGCGTAAAGCTGCGTCCCTTATGATTCATAATAGTATCGGTATACACATCCATACTGTTCTGCGGCTCACTGCGGTGTCAGGTGACCTCTGAAGGAGCGCTGCCATACAGCTGTGCTCTCCCATAACTGAACGGAGTGTGAGGCTGAACTTTAACACCAGACACGGGTCCAAGTCCTTGTTTTGCAAGTACGAGTCCAGTCTTTACTCCCAGCAAAACTGCGTCTCATGTAAAGTGTCATGACATGATGGAAAAAGCTTGTTTTGAATTTCTGAATGGCAGAGTTGAGGCAAAGCTTGTCTATACAAGTTCTGAATTAGAGCCTCCAAGTCAGCAAAAACAGCAATATTATATGCACTTAAATTTGTAAATGAATAGCATTTTTTTCTACGAAGCCAAAGCTGAATCATTACAGTGTCTTCAATGTCACATCATCCTTCAGAAATAGTTTTAATATGCCGAATTGGTGCTATAGGAACATTTCTTATAGTTATCAAGTTTCAGAATAGTACTGCTCAATATTTTTGTGAGACAGTGTTCTTTGATTATTAGAAAGCAACATTAAAACAACATTGTTTAGGATGCATTTTGTTTATGTATGTATAATACCATTTCACAAATCTATCCAGACATGATTAATTTGCTTGTACTTAAAGCGTTACTACACCCCAAAATCTAAATTTTGTGATTAATCACTTACCCCCATGTCGTTCAAACCTGTAAAAGCTTCATTGATGCTTTGGAAACACAATTTAAGATATTTTGGATAAAAACTGGAAGGCTTTTGACTGTCATTTACTGCCAAGTAAATTACAAATGTTAAATAAAGTTGTTATTTTAATTTTACTTGCTTACAAAAAGCATTCTCTTTGCTTTAGAACAGTCAGATTGAACCACTGACGGCAGATGGAATATTCTGACAATGTCGTTCATACTTTTTTAAGCCTTGACAATGTTATTTACTTGGCAGTCAGAGGGATAGTCACAAGCCAAAATATCTTAAAAGTCTGTTCCGAAAATGAACAAAGCTTTCATGGGTTTGGGATGACATGGAAGTACGTGATTAATGACAACATTTTCATTTTGAGGTGGAGTAAACTTTTAATGAATATATTCAACTCCATCAAGTCTCGTGTTTTTAACATTTTTAACACTTTATTTGAACACACATTTATGCAACTAGCAGTAGCATGGCCAGACCTATAGGGGGCAGTGTATGCTCTTAACAGCTCTCACTCAGGTAAGGTCCATATTGGTCGGGGTGACCACAACGGCCACATACTTTCCACTCCACCACTTCAGCGACTCCCGCTCAATTACCATTCCTTTCCGTTCTCCCCTACCCTAACGCAGCCATTACAGCCACAGCACAGGAGGACCCTTAAGTATTTAGAAACACCCAGCTTGGGGTGGGTGTTTCTAAATACTAGGCCAAGAGGCATTTGAAGGACACTAATGTAGTGGGCCTGAGCCCTAATATAAACAACATTTATCACATGAAAGTCCTGGTTGGCCCATTAGGCAGACTTGAAGAGCGGGCACTCCTGCCTCCGATCCCTAATGGAGCTGCTTTATTTAGCCGGGCTGTTGTTTGCATCAAACCATCTCCTTGCCTAACACAGTGCCAGTTTGAGCTTTTTCTGTCATCTTATCTTGATCGTTCATCTCCAGTTTGCTTGTGTGAAATCTCTTTCTTTTAGTCACGAACGTGGTGTTCTTCAATTTTAGAGCTGTGATCCAAGACAGATAATGTGAGTAAATGTTTCCACGATGATAACAGGAAATAAATTTTAATGTAGCAAAGTTTTATGATGGTCTTTAACACGGGTTAATCGTTAACTAAACTGTTTTCAAGACGCTTTATTTTGCTGTTCGAACAAGTGTTATTTTTGTCATTTTTCCAATGAGGTAAACCATTACCTTGAGTAGTTTGACTCGGTCCAGGTCCAATTGGTCAAAAACACTTTCCCCCATTTCTAGAAACATTTCTGTTTGGAAATATGAGCTTCTCCCTCGGAAAGTGTTGACATACAGTGTCACAAACTCTAAATGGTCATAGAGGCTGCAAAACTTTCTGTATTTGTCCTTTTGAGACTCCATTACACTTAGTGTTACGCTCTAACTATCCCGTAACATGACAGCTGACAGTGATCGGTTGAAGTTTCACAGCAGCTGTTTAAACATATAGTCCAGTTGATTGGGAAATAGCAAAATTCTGTGAAATTTGTTATTGAGCATGTAATTTACAACATCCAAGAGAATAGTGCTGGACGCAGATCCAGATTTTACAAATTTATTAGTCCTGGATACACACAGGACAGTTAAAATCCTGTATACTGGGCCTCATCTATCTAATCTATCTGTACTCTGAAAAAATAACCTTAAATCTGGACATTTATTTGTTATTATTACAGCTTATATCAGAAAGTGATTTGCAGAGTTGTCACCTTGGGGAGGCACTGGATTTCGTCAGGATGTTAGCATTTGTCTTACTGTGACCGATAAGAGGAGACAAACTCACACACACACATACAGTTGGTATAACTAAGACTTCCAAACAAAAAGTGTTAATTATACAGACTAAAGGAAAACCTTGAGATAATGAGGCTTTTGCACAGTATTTAATTGTTCAAATTGTTTCTGTATGAATAAAGGGGAAATACTAAAATAAAATACAATAAAATAAAATGAAATGTGTGTGTATATATATATATATATATATATATATATATATATATATATATATATATATATATATATATATATATATATATATATATAATTTTTTTTTTTTTACAAAAATTATAATAAAAGCACATGAATAATCACATGCTAATACCTGTATTAATACTTCAACATGAATGCATGACTGATGAATTTAGCATTTTGTATGTGTGGGACACGAAAGACAGTTTTGTAATTTAATGTTCACTTGTTTTAATGATGATGCAATTGCAATTAATGTTTTTTACACTTCAAAAGTATGCTGTACAAATTTATAAAAGTGTTATGATTTGTGCATGATATTTCACTGTCAGATTTGTCACAAACAGTGCAAAATATAAGTCGTCATCGTCGCCTTGTAATCCAAAATCACTGAATAAGCTCTACAACTCGATCTGTCAGATCCGTGAACGAGTTATTCAGGCAGGTTTTGTGCATTTCATCACGTGATTAAAACATTGCACTCAAAAGAACACTTGTTATTGTTATTCACGTTCTGAACTTTCATGAACTGTTCGAAAAGAGGTACAGCTAAAAGCTATTGTACAGTTTCAGAAGTCTTGGAATGCAGCGTACAAGCATTTTCACAAAATGCTAATGGTGCTTTCGATCCACATGAGAAAGTCAGTCATATGGTACAACATGAGGGTAACTAAATAACTTCCATCTCTAACTGAATTAACTACCAGTCTTTTTTATTTTCTGCTATCTAGCTTTCTACTATGCCTTTCGGATACCTGTTTCCTGACTCTCACCAGCCAAGGGAGGAAATGCCTTGTGTTTGCCAGTGAGTGACACAATTTTACATGGGATTTCCACAGTGCATTGAGTCATCTGGGTTAAAGCATGCAGTACCATTCTGTGACCCCTTCCCCGGCCAGTCACATCAGGGATTAAAGGTGAACAAGAGGGCAAATCGGCTATCAAGTCAGAAACACTGACCGTCAACTTTGTACTGTTTCTGTTCTCTCCTCCGTGCACAAACACTCTCCCATAGACACACACTCTCTGACACACACGGGCACAAACGTATACACAATCCACCTTCTTAGCATGGGGTCACGGCCCACCGCAAGCAAAAGAATGAGCGAGGATACATAACTTCAAAAGCCATTACCACTCTGAAATCAGCTTATTGCTTCACGGTGACTTGCTCTTGCTAAAATACATTTAGACAGATACACAACAAATGAAATCTCCTTTAAGTAGGGAAAGAAGAAGTTGGAGGAGTTATCACACTGTTTATTTAGTGAATATTTCTTAAGTTTATTTTTGGAGATAAATTTCAGTTTCAGATTTTTACTACAAATGTCCAGGAATTTTAACTGCAGAATTGACTGACAATAATTTTCAGGTTTTTCAGCAACATTTAAATGATAAGGGCATAAAAAAAATGTGTGAAGCACAAAATATATATTACTAATATATTAATATATAAAATCATATGAAATAAAAAACAATTGTTTTGGCCAACAGATAAAAATTATATTTAAGAAATAAATAAAAAATAAAATAACATGCAGAATAGCAATGCTTGAAACACACAACTTACGCTGAGCCGACATGAAAAATACACTTGAATGAATTGCTTTGTCGTGTTCACCCGTTCACCTAAGAAAACTACAACTACAATGTTAGGATTTCAGGTTTGAGTTTGAAAGAAACTTTTAGAAACATTTGTGCTTCAAATATTCAAGTGTGGACTTTTGACTTTGAAAGTTACTGATAAAATTATTATAAAAAGTTTCAAAATAACAAATAATTCCATTTCCCTATATCCTAAATGCACAAAAGGCTGTATTTTGTTTATAGAGTGCCCCAAAAATGTGAGTCTACCAGCAGGCATTTCAATATGACCTCAATACAAAATAGCCCTGACCTTTCGCCTGTCTCTGCAAGAGAAAAAAGAATTTTTCTTTATTACATAACTTCAGCTGTTGTCTTTGAAGTCCAGCCGTACGAGATGAATGCGTATGCTTAACATTACTTGCATTTTCAATTTCAGTATGAAAGGTGCTCCTATTTACTGTTTGTATAAAATATGGTCTTTTAAACCGGGCAATAAAAAAAGTTTTATGGTGGCATTACCCAAACCCCCACAGGGAGAATGCTGCATTTACTTTCTAAATGGAGCTTGCTGGAGATTTGGTGCAGGTTTGCTGACTCAGAATAATATACCAGGTTAACCCTGGCCTGCTGTTCTATCAGGGGTCAGGCTAACGTGGATTAGTGCAAATTAAATTCAGGAGACAGAGGGTTTTTTTTAAGACCTTGATATACAGTACAGTAGACTGATCTGTGGTGTAAATATAATATGAAAACTGACTTAATATAAAAATAAAGACACCCATAATGTAGAGTACGTCCCTGACAATTAATAATCCCATTTTCACTGACATGTGGTATGAGTTTGTTTCTTTTTTAATTTTCATTATATTGTCTATAATTACTATTATTATTAAATATACAGTTTAACTTACATTCAGGTATATATATATATATATATATATATATATATATATATATATATATATATATATATATTATGTGTGTGTGTGTGTGTGTGTGTGTGTGTGTGTGTTTTGTAGTTAAATTTAAAGAATTAGGCCACAGATGACAAACATCCAACACAAAAAGTACAATATATTACATTAAATAAAAATGTAAAGTATTTTTTGGGATAATTGATTGCAATTAAAAAAACTGACACATACCCCTTGTGACAATTTTAATGTGACAACCAACTCCATTACCCTACATCTAAAAATAAAACACTAACAGTAATATTTCTACAGTTGAATGTTCATAAAGATAAATCCTAGCCTAAGAACTGGGAATACAAAAATAAACAAGGACAAACAATCATAACCTGCAGTACATCAGTGAAAAGCCATAGGCAACATTTAATGATGGCAACTTTAATACCTAATGGTTTTAACCTCTAGCTAGCTGTGCTCCGATCAGAGAAAGTGAGCCACATGCTTTGAAAGCATGCTAGTTGGATTAGCAACCATTAGAGTCAAACCCCTCCACAAGCACCATAGAATGGCTGAGGTACACTGACCTAATCAAGCTTTAGGTCACTCGCTCAGATCAATTCCAGAACGAGCGACAGAGAAAAGAACGAGAGGAAGAGTGAGTTTGTGTATGGGGGAGAGAGAGAGAGAGAGAGAGAGAGAGAGAGGTTAATCCTTTATCTCTTTGTGTAATAAGTTGTAAGACATGACCCCATAAACCAATCTCTCCTCCTAAACATCTTTTCTTCTCTTGAGACCTTTCTGACATCCAGCGATTGTTAGTAAACACTAATGAACCGCTAACCCCAACAGTGCGCTTCCTCTCGACCTAATCCAAGCTTGCACAACGACCCCCCCCCCACAACACACACACACACACACAAACCCTTCAAACTCACCCCTCCTGTATGGAGATGGGGCGCTCTGATAAGCCGCGCTGGAATTCCTGTCTGGGTGTTCTTGTGAGAGACCTGGGTGGCAACGAGGAGCCGATAAAAATCACTCAGCACCGGACTCAATAGTCACCCCATGCAGTTTCTTTTTCCTTATTCATCCACTCTTTTCCTATATTGTCTTTTCTGATTCCACAATATGGAATAAAATGGTTCATACGGAATAAGAAAAACTGAACTTTTCACCCAGCATAAAAAAAAACTGCAGAAACATGCCATTGGGTTCACCGTGTCTTATTCTCATTAATACTTGAGCGAGATTAACTTTAGAGCATGAAAAATGAAAGCTCGCGAAATCCTATTTCTTAGAAACATTAAAAGGATTATCGAAAGGTCATATTTACTCACAACACAACGTGTTATTGTTAAGGTATGAATGAGAACATGGCTAAATGCACTATAGTCTCCCACACACCCAAACAAGAACTCAAATGCATCTCTTCCATAGCACTTTAATCCTTTCAAGACTAATGTTGCAAGCAGTGGATTTCAGAGAATGATATAAACAAACCATCCTGACAAAAATACTGTCTTTGCCAGGGAAGGCTAAAACTGCATTTTCTTCAGATAGAAAGTAATACAGTAAAAGATTATGAAAGAATGTGCTTGCCTCAAAGTTGAAAAAGAAGGTGGCGGCAATTATTACTTTATATCTACCATTTTCTAACTTTATTTCTCACATTTGTGGCTTTATAAATTTTAATTGTGACTTTGTGAAGCAAATTACCAAAGAATGCAGAGAAAACAATAACTGCAAGAATTAAAAAGCTAAAAAGTGAGATTTAAAGTCTCAATCGGCATATTTAAAGCCACTCTGTGAAATATGAATTAGAAATTTAAAAAACAATATAACAATATGAATTTTATATCTCACATTGATTTGATTTTCTATCTTAAACTCTATCTCAAAATGAGTTTTTTATGCTCTAATGGAAGTCCACTAGAGGGAAAATGAAAGTACGTTCATTTTGACTGTGGTCTGCGTGGCCACATGGCCAGTGTGCCCCAGGAGAAGTTAATTATGAAGTGGGACCCTGACCGGTTGACAGCTCTCTTTGTTCAGCTCCTAGTCAAACTTTTGAGCAGCCAGAGACAAATGCCATTTATGAGTACTTCACTTTCTTTTATAAACAAAATGCAAGAAGGAGACATCTTATATTTAGTTAGGAAAAGAAACTGATACAACCTTTGGGCATTTGTGGCCCACATTGACCCCCCTGTGCTAGATTCCAGAGTTCACGCACTCTGCCTTAAAGGAACAAAAATGTATTTATTTAGTTATTCTGATCATTATTGCACTGTTGCATCTTGAGCGGGATATCGGGATACACCAAATAAACTAGAGGATTTCTTTGTGTATTAATAATTTTTTTTCTTATTTTAAATGTTTATAATCACACACAGATGTCAATGTGATCATGAACTGCAGAGTTTATTCCAGTCACAACTGTGTATACAAAAATATGAATTATGAAAACATGTGTTAAATGTTTGACTTCATGTAAGTCCGTCTAGGCCAACATTTTAATGGTTATAAATGTCAGCGTAACCCAACCTGGTTCATTCTCCGCAAGCTTATTCTACAGGGTACAGCGTGAATGAATCACAATGAATCAAATGAGTATTACGACTATAGTAAGTACATTATATCAGTAGATGACGGGAATATAAATCATAACTTGCCACGATAATGAACCAGAGACTGGGGTTAGTTGTCACACAAGAACGTTATCTCAGTAAATATGTTTTGAGTCAAAAGTCCAATTACAAAAATGCTTTTCTGCCACTGTGTTTTGTATATTGGCTTTAGATAACTAAAAGGAAAAATAAATAGATTAATAAAATGCGAAATTGTAAATTGCACTATTTACACTATTATTTGTTTATTTTTGGATATTTTGGTACATTACAGTTTAATGGTTTGCTTTAAATTTTACAGTTAATTTCTGAAGCATTTTTTTTTTCTGTGGCTTTGACACCGCAAACAAAACCTACAGAAATTCAACTTCAAATGCTATTACAGTATATAGAACAAATCAGTAATGCTTTTGCATTTTCATTGAGATTATGATCATTAATTTTTATGCACTTAGATGTTGTCACAAAAGGTTAATTCATAGTTGAAATGTTCAAATGCATTTTTTGGGTACAACATTAAGGTATGTATCTATACAGAATCTGACTTTCAAAAATAAACCCTGACCCTAAGAAATATTCGCTGTAGTAAAAATTGTGACAACATGCCTCAGTGTTTGTGGGCCCAGGATTCAGTCTTTCATTCACCACCAAGGCTTTGCCTCTGACAGAAACTGCACATATCCCATAATGTCATGTACGTCTGCTATATGTTGTGAAGCAGATGACAGTTTTAATGAAGTGGCACAAACCGCAGCTGTGTCCGCCAGCCCATAATCAAGTGGCCTGTGAACCTTTTGGGTTCTCTTTCCACTCCTGCGTTGCTGGTTTGGGCTCGTGTGACGGGGCCAAGGCGGCTGGTGGAGGGCATGACACCTGGAGCCCTCACACGTGTGGAGAGAGAGTGTGAAACCGGTGCGGTGCGCCGGTCATATAAAAAAACCTCCATGATTACGGCAATGGTTACAAGTGCACAAGCAATTAACTGGGTCCACTCCCCTACGCAGTGGGACTGTAAAAGAGGCACGACGGGGAAGGAGAGCTCTTTAATTACGCTCACAACAATATATGAACGTAATCTCAATGAAAATGCACTAAATCACTGAGGTGAGCTTTGTAGGCACACTGTGAGCGTTACTGATATGCTTTGTGTATATTTTATGAGCCCAGTTTGGGTCAAGCTTTAGAAACATGACATTAATTTTTAAATGTATTTAAGCATGAGTGAAAAACGATTCTGTGTTGTTTGCTGTACGAAAGCTAACCGATGGTAACAGTCCTGGAATTTAATAATTTTTCCCTTGCTTTGTGTAGTAGTCTGTAGTAAAAGACCTATTCAAACCAATTGTACATTTTTTTTAAACCTACATGACTTATAAAAAGATCTATAGATAGATAGATAGATAGTGACAGAACTACTGAACACTAAAATGATATGTAGAACAATAAACCAAAAGATATACAGAACAAACAAATGAACGGTATATATTATAGAATGATAGATAAAACGATAAGCAGAGCAACTGAATTACAGATAGAATATTTGTCACAATAGGGTTAGGTTTATGTATCTATCTAACCTAACCCTAAGACAGATAGATAGATAGATAGATAGATAGATAGATAGATAGATAGATAGATAGATAGATAGATAGATAGATAGATAGTGTTAAAACATCTGTTCTGTACAGGTCTGCAGAACAACTTGTGGTTAAACTTCTCAGTCAGTAGCTGCTCTGTATGAGAAAAAAATATCACAGCCAAAACCACATGTACAACAAATCTAATACGGGTTACACAAATACGCAGTTCTGATGTCATGAACATCAATTACCACAACACTTCAGTGCTGGAAGGGCATACACTGGAAAAATTGGTGCCACAATGATTTAATTGGCAAGAACTTGGCCGCTTTTACCCGCACCCACCCAGTTCCTGCAGGTGTCTCAGAGGAGGCCTCCCAAACAAATTACAGTAGGTCAAACCATTACTTCTGACGCTGAGGCACAAACGCACAAGGCTGGGTCAGCAGAGGTCCCCGCGTGACCTTTGAGTGAGAGGTCAGGCCACTTACGCCTGTTTTACACTATTATGTCATCAAATTACGAAGCTTAAACCGTTGCCAATGCCACATTCTGATCCAATACACACACACACACACACACACACACACACACAAACACATCCACACCCACACTCTCACCCCGACGCAAATACATCACAGTGCCCTCGTCTTCTGGCCGGTTCGTCATTATGGGTGCCATACGTTGAATCATGCCAATGTGTGTGTCTGTCTGTTGACATTAAAGTGTGTGTCAGTCAGCATGTGTGTGTGAGCATGTCAGGGGTAGTATTTGGCAAGAGAGCCCGTGTTTGATAATGAAGTCATCAGTTTAAGTAAACTCCAGATGGCTTGGTTAGAGAATAGAGCTGTGCCATCTGCAAAACATTCAGCTTCTTGGTCTCTCCCCCTCTTCTAGTTTGGCACGGCTGCTAGTGAAGTGCTCACAGTCTTAATGCCATTACTGAAAGGTTTCTGAAGTCACAGCCAAGCAACTTTATAATTTCACAATTACCTGTGCTCTCTTAAAGGCATAGTTCATTGAAAAAAACGAAAAATATTCACACCCTCATGTCGTTTTAAACCTGCACTATATGTTAATGAAACACAAAAGGCTTTTGGAAAAATATACTCGCTTTGTTTTTCAAAATAATGAGGAGGACTGGGGCTGTGAAACTCATATATGACAAAAAAAGTCTCTATAAAATCCTTGCGCCCTGTATTTTAAGCCTGACACTATATAGTTTTGTGTGATTAATGGACTGAAAAGAAAGTTCACACAAGTTCTTGAAAGAATTAGCAGATTCATGACCAATTCTTTCCCTTGAGTCAGATCTTCTCAAATGAATCAGTTGATTCAGTTTACAAAACCAGTCTAAATGACATAATAATGATTCACTGTCTTTCTTTCCAGTAAGCTTTGAGTCAGTGAGTTGAACCTAAGAACCAGATCAGCATGATTTTGAGTCTGTTTACACCTGATCACTTGTATTTCCAGTCACTGCATATCTATCCAGTTTGTTTCCATTTATCCATTTACACTTGGCTCAGACCACTACTGTTTCAGAGGGCATTTATACCTGGTCTTTTCTCGATCGGATACATATTTGATCAGAGAAAACACATGAAGCGATGAGGTACAAACAGGCCCTCTGTACACAAATTATTCAGACCAGTTTTGTGCACTAACTCATTGAATTTGTTCACAAATCGACTGATTCTCTCAAGACCCTTTGACAGCTACTGTAAACTACTGACTTGATATGTACATGAAAGAAATTATATGGAATACTTTACGTCTTTTTTGTGATAATTTTAGGCTGGCCACACATTATAATCGTTTGGCCTGTGTTCTGTTTCACGGTAAAAACAAAGTATAAATAAGAATATGTGTGAGATACTCTGCTTTCGTAGCATGTATTTTGCTGCCAAGTTTCAGCTGCAGCATCCGCTTACTCACTCTCATTGGCTATCATGGGTATCATGTCAGAAGCAGCCCGATGAAGAGTCGTAAATATCAGATCTGTCTGTCTCAATCGGAAGCAGTTAAATAATCATAACGACACCCCATAATAGAGGCGAAAAAGTCTCAAATTGGAACACCCCCCACCATCTAAGCTTTACTATGCTTTTGCCTCCTTTCTGAAGTTTCTAAGATTTCCCCTATTGGTTTGCATGGCAAAGTACAACCAGCTCTTGATATTCCCATGTTTGTGTTACACAGGAGAAAGTAAGTATTTAGGTTTTCTATATCATATTCATGAGTGATATTTCAAGTTTTAAGTTCACCTTGTTGGCTGTACAGTTTTCAGTTTTTAAACTATGAAATTACACTATCGACTGTTGATTGTGACACTTTAATGGTTCCAATGTAAGCCAATCTGTAGCAAGAGTTTCTTTAAAATTAGTTACATTTGTTTGCGTTTTGTAGAAAAAAACTTCTTGCCAAATAAATATTAAGGGATAATATTCTAGACACTAGATATGGCTCAGGTCTTTCCTATAAGTCTATGGGTTTCTTTTTTTTCTTTTCCCTTTTTCATCATTTGCCAGGAAAAAAAGTTCTGATAGCTTAAAAGGTAATCACACACATCTCTTAAATAAACTGCATAATTTCAGGTATCATTCATGTCTGTAGCACAAATGACACAGGACGAATAATGATCATATCACTAATAAATATAACAGTGATACTTGCCCTAGCAAGCAGCACTAATAAAGCATTTCCTTATAGACTAATCAAAACCATATTTGAGTCTTGTGAAATGTATGGTTGGAGGTATTGAGCATTTATATCCGTTTCCTGAGCATTCCTCCAGACCTCATTCCATGGAGGTGCGTTAAAACAATTCACCGGTGACAAAGAACAACACTTGAAAAATAGCATGTATCCACTCTCGCTAATGCACGGCTCAAACCCATTTGGGGAGCTCCTTCATCTTACTTAAAACATGTAAATGAAAAATCAGTTCAGCTGCAAGCCCCCTGAAGAAAAACAGCCCCCGTCTTCCTCAGTGGTGCTGTAATTACCATCACAGCTGGCAGTTCCCATTACGCCATCTCGGCCAGCTAAGAGAATGGCATAGGCCTCCCTACCACTCCACACTCTGCAAGCAACACCTGTACATTGTAAAGGAGAAGTGTGTGGAGGAGCACACGCACACTCTCTCTCTCTTTTCCTTATTCTACATGTCTTCTCAATCAGTTTTTTTTGCATTTTAGGCTTCATCCTGTCTTGACCACCTACCGTTCTTTCATTGACCACCTCATAATAATCACATAAAATACTTATCATTAGGAGGTGTGTCTTTGTGCAGGTGGACAGAGGCGGTATCCAGGACAGAATAAACTGGATGGCACAGGGTCTGAAACTGCAGTCAACTTTCTACTCTTTGTAAGCCAAGATAAGCCATGTGACCTCAGTGATAAAACGGATAAACAATTATTAAGAGATTCTTAAAAGATTCTTTTTTCTTGACTGTAGTCTCAGTTGGGATAACATGTTGGTTTTAATATCCTAGAGAGAGAACATGGAAACTGATTCTGCACCTAGTTAGGCTGAACACTTCATCATGTAGACGGGCAGCTGAGCACGTTCAGATATACAGATGGGAGAGAGTTGAAGCTGAAGGTGCGAAGTTAGCAAAATTTCTGCCAAAGTGCCAAATGAACTATTTTATATATAAGGTGTCATTTGGGAATATTACCTGATGTATTAACCAACATGAACAAGCAATGCGCATTACATTTATTACAGTATTTATTCATCTTTGTTAATATTAATAATAATTAATAATAATTGTTTACTCATGTTAGTTAACAGTGCTGTAACTAATATTAACAAACATAGCTTGTGATTTTTAAATGCTTAAATTAGCATTAATTAATATTAATAAATGCTGTAGAAATAATGTTCATTCTTCGTTCATGTTGACTAATGTTGTAAAAATATGAACCTTATTGTAGCGTTACCACACACACACAGACACACACACACACACACACACACACACACAGTATATATATATATATATATATATATATATATATATATATATATATATATATATATATATATATATACAGTATATATGAATGCATTTTTATATCATTTAAATAAATAATATATTACACAATATCAAATATCACAATTTATTAAATAATAATAATAATAATTAATCATGAAATTACATTTTAAATAAAAAAATTATATAGAGAAAATATAACCCAGGTCTTTTGCTTGTAAAATCTACAATGTTATTTTATTCAGTTTTTTTATTTTTTATTTTCTTAATTACTTACATGACATCACTGATTAGATCAGTGGTCAACCCTGTTACAAAACTGAATTTGAGTCTTTAAAATTTTATGAGTATTTGACTCTTTCTGACAAACAGGAGACTTAAAGGATTGACATGACTAACAGTCATGTCATACAATGAGTAACACATGGTTGATGGGAAGCAACAAACGAAATGCGACATTTAAAAGAGAACCAGGCCTACTTAGTTTTTTTTCCTGTCTAGTTCTGAAAGAACAAAACAACACATCCTGCCCAAAGGGACTGCTGAACCTCGCTATCAGAACAAAATCTCAAATGAGATCTCTTTTTAGGAGAGGCCTCTTATTTCCATTAGATTGAAAAATAATCTGTGCACTGCAGGAAGAGTCACCAGTTCTTAATTCCACTTTCCTAAAACAAGAAAAAAAGATACATTTTAAATACATATCTCACATAGAAGTAAATTTAATCAATGTTTAGAAGTAGGCTAGCTCCACTCAAGTTAACACACATGGACTAAAATCCACAAAAGTCTAATTTTGACTTGATAGGGCCTTTCAGGTTCATCCATATAATCTGTTATTATGTACTTACAGTCCTTGCAGGTGCTGATATGACCTCACCAATGAAACAGAGCAACCCATTACAGTCTGAAACGGCACAGCAAGGTCACCTTTGTTTTTGTTCCGAGTGGCTCTGTCAAACATAAAAATGAGCATGCTTTGTGTGTCTGTCTCTCTTTGTGCTGTATGTTTATGTAAGAAATTCTGTCAAAACATGGAAAAAAAGATAAATGTGGCTAATTAAAAGAACATTTCTTTGGTAGTCGGTGTAATAGATCCCTCATTGTGAGGTCTGGGGCCGCAGATTTCTTTAACATCTCAGAGCCCCGTCCGAGATTGAATTTGACTCTTGTGAAAGCAGTTGATTTTTTACAGTTTCACGAGATGAACGTAAGCTTTATTCAGCCGCGTAGAACGCTCTAACACAAACACATCCGCGCAGACGAACGCTAAATCTGCCCTCGCTTTCATCGTGATTTCAGTGCATTTTTTCCCAAATGTTACGTGTCAAAGATGGTTAGGGATACCTGTGGAGGGAAAACGCAGCAGTAAAGTGTATAGGCATTCAGTAAAATTCCAGTACAGAGTGGAAAGTGTGAGGCAGAGGAGCCCCTGGAGGGACGAACACAACACCACACCACACACCTGCTGTACCTTCATACTTCTGAGCGCGTGTGAGCGAGAGAGAGGATATTCCAAGCGTGCTTCCTCTTTCATCAAAACATGACACGCTCCAGCTGAATGCAATTAAACGGTAAACTGGAATTAATGACCGCTGATTTAGTTGTACATAAATTGTTCAGCACACAGTTACAGGGAGGAATTCAACGCCGTAGTAAGCAATGAGTCGATTAATCCGGAAATAACTATGTTCTGGCTATGATCATAATGGAATACTGGCAATTGCATACTGCAAACTGCATGGTGCCTACCAAAAAAATTGTATGTAAAACCAATGCTTGTTACTAGCCAAGCTAAATGGCTATTTTACACTAAACACAACAACCAAAACTATATAAGAAACACATTTTGTGAAAAAGGTAATGAGCAACACCACTGAATATTTTGCGGTGATGAAAGGTCTTTACACTGCAATGGTAATAAAGTCACTTGATCTTTTTATTTTTAATCTGTTAATTTACATATATGTGCAATAATGTCAAAAAGTTTGGGATCAGTATTTATTTATTTTTTTAGCTTATTATTTACATTAACCGAACATATGCTATAATATTTAAATGTTTGGAGTAAGTTTTTTATACTATTTATTCAGCAAGGATATATTAAAGGGATAGTTCACCCAAAAATGAAAACTCTTTCAATAATTACTGAAAACTCTTTCAATAATTACTTTTCAATAATTACCCCCTTTTAATTTCCAAACCTTTGTTCCAAACCCGCACAACCTTTGTTCATGTACAGAACATAAATTAAGATATTTTTGATGAATTCCGAGAGCTCTCTGATCTTCCCATAGACAGCAAGGATGTGGCAGCAACCATGATTAAGAAACAAAAATAATGACTTTATTCAACAATTAGTCTCTTCTGCAACACCGTTGAGCCATTTTGGAGACTATCATATACATAAGCATTGAATGCAAGGTGTGTACACAGATACCCTGTTTAGGTTCAGATCAAAGCATAAACAACGTAAACAGCATATCTGCATACATACATTGCATACATTGTTTGTGCTTATGACCTCCAGATCGATTGTCTTACAGGTTGGAATGAGATGAGTAATTAATGCCAGAATTTTTATTTACATTATTTATATTTATTAACTATCCTAAAATAAAGTGCTTAATATTACTCCACCATAATTGTCATCCAGAGCATTTGGCAAATTGAGGCAAATTACAAATTCATTTAGTATGCATCCTGCTATGATAAGAGTAGTGAGATGTTTCCATTTCATTCTTACTCTCGCAAAGTAACAATAACCCTATCTGGAATAAACAGGCTGACTCTCACAAATCCAAAGCTGCACAATTAATCATTCGCTGGGCATGCTCAAAGCAGACCATGAAGAGAAACTTTGAAAGGCAAAATTTCATAATTTCATTTAGTTTTCTCTTTTTTTCTCTATTTGTATCTGTTGAACATCATTTCACTGAACCAGTGTGAGACTATGGACCAGACAGCCACCAGCAGAGATTTATTCTTGTTCCCAGAAATAATTTTTAAATTCAGGAGTGCAGCCTTAGCTATTTAACACATATCACACACATGCACGTGCTCACACACTAGACTCCTCCACAGCATTTGGAAAAAAGAATTGCCGTCGAGGAAGACAAACTGCTCAGATCTGACCTGAGGTCGGTGTCTAGAGTGAGAAGATTCAGACCTTTTCCCACCCTAGACAGACAATCCATGGCTTGTGCTGCCCAACTGCACTGACAAGGGGGAATGAAAACAAACATGTTTAGAAAGTACACAGAACAAGAGCAATATTGAGGGTTGAAGAAGGGAGGAAATCCCAAAAGGGGTCAACCTCGCATCCACTGACTTCAAAAACAGTGTAAAGGCCTGTTCATAACATGTCTGACGTGATTAAATGAATGGAATGGAAGCAAGTGTTCACAAAGGGTTTTTTCATGTCAAAATAAACATCAAGCCCAGTATTGAATAATTGTATTTTCTATTATTATATTTTATTGTAAGAGAGATTTTACTGAAAAAAATCTAACTAGCATTCAAATCTTAAATGGACAAACCCAACTTACTAGGAATGTTATTTTCTAAAAAGTTTTAGTTTTTTTAAATCATTACTACTGTAATAGTTTAAGAACATGTCTACAAAAAAAAATCAAAAGTAACATTACAATCATGCTGATCAAATGGGATGTTAATGTTTAAACCTTAATGTTTTCTGTAATGCAACACTGAACATTTAAATGTTCAGACAGCATTCAGATCACATTTTCATAACTTAATAGGAATGTTAAAAAAGCTAAGCTAAGATCATAGTGTGTGTGTGTGTATAGATGATAGATAGATAGATAGATAGATAGATAGATAGATAGATAGATAGATAGATAGATAGATAGATAGACATGATTTTATATATATAAAATTATTAATATAAAACATATACAAAACATATAACACATATACAAAATCCTGCAATATCATATCAGTGTGCAACTTGTGCAATGTAATTTACTCTCAGCTGTGCAATATGTCATCATTTGCATTACTAAAACAAATGATTTTAAGGGAACACAACTGTGGGATGCGTATATAAATTACTGCACTACGGTGAGAAAATACCGTACTGGGATTAAAGTTCATACCTGCAAATATCATTCATTTTGAGTCCTCCCCCAGATACTGTGACATATGAAATTGAGGTGGGAAAAAAAACAACAACGCACAGTTCGATATAGCTCGGCGGGAGAGAAAACTGGCCAGACCCTGCCTGTAACCACATTAACTGCAGCAAACTTGGATGGAAATCAAGAAAGCCAAGAGTGGGCACCCCCTCACCCCCCACCTTTTCCCACATTCTGTTGTTTTAGGCAAGGGAAAGATTTCACACAATGAAACTCCTCTCAAAACAATCAGCACGCCAGACAATATCCCAAAGTGTACACTCCTCTGGAAGGAAAATAAATGAAAGCTCTTGTTTGGGTTAAGTCTTCAAAGAAAATAAAGTTGAAATCCATCGGAACAGACGGTCACTGTAGGGTTCGCGCGATTGGATAAGGATCGCTTTTGGAGCTTTGCCATTCAGTGCATTTGTAATTTCAAATCCACTGAAACGGAGGATGAAATCCGACCTTCAACTTCAGACAGACTTAAGTTGCGACAAAAGAGAAGGAACTTTTTCAATAGTGGTAAAGAGGATCACAAACAAGCCACATCAAAGTGATTCAGAATAGAAATAAATACGGATAAACTACAATTTCCAAAGCTACAACTTTGCGATACCATTGTGCATGACTTATGATATTGAGATTTCATTAACAGGCCAGTGGAAAGTCAGAGAGCGCACTCTTCAAGCGAGAGGTCACATGCAGAAGGCAAAATTTAGCGGTCGTTCTCATGTGGTCTTTTCTAGAATGTTTTCTTTTAAATGTCATGTTCTGAAAAAAGTTACAAGCCGTCTGGAATTTCCAGCAGCTGTTTTTCCCTAGTGACTCAGGTTGTGGCAATCGATAGCCCGCAAAACTGGGAATTTGTAAATACACTCATAACCACAAAACTGGGCCAAAGCTAAAACTGGCATATCATAGTCAATTAAACTATTTGAATAATCTGAACAAGAGCAACACTGTACCAGTGTTTCCAACTTAACATACTGCGCATTCAGAGTACAGAAAGATCTTTTTCAGAATAACGGGGATGTCTGTTTGAAATTTTGGTTTAGATTCTGCGTACACAAACAATTCTTTAATGATTCAGTTAATGATACTTTTGAAACTTTTGAAGGAGCAATAAAATGTCTACAAAACTACAATGCATAAACAATACTTGTATTTGCATACCTTAATATTATTTTAAAATGAACAAATGATCTACAAAAAGCCTTAATACATGTATACATGTAGTCATGTGAAAAAAGTTTGTATTACATTGATTTAAGCCTAACAATTACTCTTATTGCTAACTACAACTGAAAATGCATATAAAAACTGAAAACTGGAAATGTAAAAATAAAAACGTTCAAATATTCATAATAGCAAATAAATAACACCAAAAGAAAGCTGCTTGCGATCAGATAATAACTTTGTGATGCAGTGAACAACCAGACTGATTCATTGTTCAAGTTACTCATTAGATTGATTCAAATAATATTTCATCATTTTTGACCAATTTTATTAAAAGTATCGGCTTGACTGATATTTAGTGTTCTACCTGTATTGGTAGAGTAATGTGCATTGGTTGGAGAAGTGTGAATGAAACAAGTATCAGGAATGGAACAGGTTTTAAATAAGAACCAGATCCCAGCTCCAAAGCCTAACACTATTAAAACAAATCCATCACAAATCCATCTCCACTTAATCTGTATGGGGTTAACTGACCTGTGAGGATGTCCGACATGCAGAGGTGGGTGGAGCACAAGGTAAGCAGCAGTGAGGCATGATGGGAAGAGAGTGACGAAGCTGTGCCGTATTGCCTGCAGGGCAGTAGAAGGTCTCTGACCACAGTTGACCACGCTAGCAGGAGGCCCAATCTGTCTCACAGGCTTCAGAGTTGGTATGCATCTCATTAGGAGAACAGCTTGGCATCTGCAGGCGAGGAGGAAGTTAACTGTTGTTGGATGATGAATAATCTTTCACGCTGTATGTCCTGAGGGCTCACCACTGCTCCTACTGTAACACATCAAGGCACAAAGTGTCAGAAAAGTAAATAGAGATTTAAACCAATTAGCCAACAGGAGGATTATGCTAAGGCATTAAGTGATGTTATCTCTAGCTATCAAATAACTAAATGCAGAAAATAAGAAATTAACGTTTGCATTTACTTTATAATGTTCAGAAATAATGATCCTTCAGAAATAATTCAATTATGTTGATTTGGTGATCAGTCTTGAAACAGTTATGCTGCTTATTTTTGTGGAAACAATAATTTTTATGTCATTATCTCTTCTTCATAAACCAACCTGCACACTTCAGACTCACTTAGACCGTGCTGTTAAGTATAACTAACTTTTCTGAAAAAATTTTATCCACCATTATGGATTTATTTTCTTTTCAGGTGCTTATTTGCATTATGAATTGAACTCCAAATGATGCAATGCTGCTTTCTAAAGTATCTTAGGAGACACCAAAATTAAATAAATTTTGCAGACAGCTTGTTACAGGAACACATTTATGATGCCTTAAACTACTCCCTCCGCAGGGAGCTCGCTAGCTTTTGGAACAGACCAATTGTCTGAGCTTGTTTTGCATTTTTATTAAATGTGTGAATTGTTCCTTTGAATAACAGGTGAATTATGCCCAAAGTTCAAACCCTTGGCCTCTACCCAACCTCCAAAACCCCTTCAGTGCGGATTCCAGCTCCAGGTTTAGTCTGTGAGAAGGGCCCAATCCGATCCCTCTGTACTCTACCACTAAAACCACAGGAACGGACCTGGGAAAGGAAATGAGCATAGTGAGCGCTGAAGTTTAATAAAAAATGAATGAATGGGGTGTCCCAGGGACAGAATGAGAGAGAGCACAAAAGAAACAGGCATTTTCGGAAAGAAAAATAACTTTTAGAAATTGTACCTATTACGGTGGGGTTCTGCACATCGATAAAACAGGTAAAGTGAAACCAGCTGCTGCTTTGGCTTCACGCAGGATCTTCTGGATGCTTTGAAACAATAATCTTCTTTCATTCACTGATCAGCTTCAAAACGAACAAACACCCATCCTGAGATCTCTTCCTCTCGTTTTCTCTTCCTCGGACACAATGGGTCTGGATGTGGAGACAAACATTCCAGGCATGCCAAATGTCCATGCTACAGGCAAATCATTAAACTCAAGGGAAAAATGAGACCAGGATACCTCCTTTCTTGTCTGTGTCTTCCCCTTGTTGCTATTAGCCTGTTAATTGATCCAAAACATGAAACAGGTATTAACCTTTTGGGAGGGTGATCTGTGAGCATTAAACCAGGTTGGGAACACTACATTCAAAGATGCATAATAGGGCTATAAATTAGACAGATTAGCATCAAGCAGTGACTCTATAGAAACACAATGTATAGGGAAACGCATAAACAGCAGTCTTGACAGCTCTAGCTACAAGCTAATATAAATTACTGTCAAGCTACACAAAGTTAATAGCATACTGAAGCAAGCATAGTACAGTAAATAGTAGCATACATAACACTAAAAACACAGAATGCAGTTAAAGCGTATTGAAAAGCAGCATTTTAGAAAATATTTAGCAATTAAAAAAAAGTAAAATGCCACAGTGATTCAAACATTTCAGATAACTAATGAAGCTGCTCATTTAAATTAATTCGACTTTTCAGTGATGCAGTTAGAGCATAGAGCAATAGAGCACAAATTGTGACAATTTAGCATGGTATGCTTTACACTAGTGAAAGGTATTGGATAAGTTAACTGTTTTGAGTATAGTAAAGATACTGCTGCTCTCGTATTTATGAATTCTGGCTGTATAGGTCAACATTGCAAAATCATGTGACAAACTTACACCTTGTGCAAATTGTGTGTAATCTTTCTATCCCTAACTTGCTAATATTCCCAATTGTGTAGATTCCTATATAATGACTGTATTTTCCCCCACAAAACTTCGCCTTTCCATAAGAATTGGATTAAACTGCTGATTCATATAAATTAAGGTTATAACACCTTTAAAAAACTTTGGTTACCTGTACTTTCAATGAAAAAAAAAATGTTTTGAAGATTAACCAACATCTCATGCATTTGAAAAGACACGAGCGTGAGTAAACAATGACAGAATTTAATTTTGGGGTGAACTACCTATTTCAGTATGTAGCATAGCTTCTTTCAGTTCATCACATTGCAACTTAATGTCTGTTAGCATATTCTTGTCGTGTTTTCAATGCAGAAATAGAAACCTCAACAACGTGAGCAGCAGGAGTCCTGAGCGAGAAGATTCACTACGTTCAGCAGAGTGGATATCACCCCTAAACCCTCTTCACCCTCAGGGCATGGGGGTTTCGCCTCTGACATCTAAGCACTTGAAGTGTGAGGACAAGCTACCTATTTAGAGGCAGGTGATCTAGAGAACAAAGGGAGGATTCAGGGCCCCGCTGACACGCTGGGAGAGAAATGAGTGGTTATTAGCTCCCGATGGGACTTGACAGACTATTTAAAGTCTGTTTCCTTTGATTGTGACAGTGTAATTGTTCGGGCAGATACCATCAACTCACCAAGTTACCTTTAGGCAAGGGAAACTGGACTTTCATTAAAGCGTGGGACAGAAGAGCTGGTTTTCTCTGCCTGTGGTTTCTAATGGGATGTGGATGAGTGAGCTTCTTACGCCGATGGCGTGAATTGGTTTCTTTAATGATTAATAGGGGCCATGTTAACACGAAGGCGACTAGTAGGGACTCCTGTTGAAAGTGCTGTGTGACTGATTAGGCTGTGGCTTCATTATTCAAGCCATAGATGATCTGCTGACGGTTCAGTGGTCTGAAAATGATGAACTTCAATACAAGACAACAAACTAAACGCTTAAAGTAACACTGACTTGCAGACACACGCATGTCCTTAACTAGACGGAGCTGGATTATCTATAACAACAGCCAGGAAATTAACCGTATCAAAACAGCGAATTAAGAGCCTGGAAAGCGGAAAAGACTCTATCAGCGCTCCACTTTCTGAAGCAAATCTTAAATGATCTCTCAGTCCCGCTAATAGCACAGTCAACATCAAACAAAACTTCGGAACGTGTGGAACAAGCCTGAACAAGAAATCCAAAATTAAGGTCTTCGCAGAAGCAGAATCGCAATCTCTGATCCCTGAGTGCAACAAATAGAAATGGAAAACGTCAAACCACTGTTTCCCCCGGTCAGACAGTTCATGTCTTTTAAGAGGCAGATTGTAGAAGAAATAAATAGAGCAGTGGATAAGAGCACATTTCACTTGACCTCTGCGCTCCGAGTTCGGCTGCGTACACTCTTACCCTCCCCAACATCTCGGTCATGACAAAAAAGCAACAAGAGTGTTTGTTTTTGCTTGTGGGGGTTGAGATGACACAGTTTGTTGGGCACTCTATTGGCCATGTCGCTAGGGTCCATTGACCGTGGCTGGCTCTCGAAGGTCTTCCGTGATTATACCATAAACTATACTACGGGACATGACATCTCCACTATTCGAAATGCTCAGGTGTCATTGGCCAAAAGACTGCACTTTACTGAGAGCCCCAGGACGGCCAAGTCTGATACAAACCAGAGATGGAAATGTAACCAATTATTAAAGCAGATTGCAGTCAAGGTATTTCATGTAATATCTTCACAGAAGGGCAAACTGGTGCGGAATTTATGAAGGCGAGCCTTTTTGCCTGGATCTAATCGCAGATTAAATAACAAACATTGGCCTCAGACAGTGTAGATCATAGTAGTGTAATATTATTGAACTTTTAAACATTTCTTTTAAATCCACCAGAGGATGTTTATACGTTTTGGCATTTTTATGGCTTATGTTGAAGAAATGTAATTTTGCAAAAGCTTATGCTGGCCCGCTGCTTTTGCAATTTAGATGAAATATTGCACAAATCATTGGTACTTGTACATTTTTCCCCTCTGAGGATGTTTGTTTTTAAGGAATGTGTTACAACAAAATGGAAATAAACAGAATGTGCAATTACGGACTGCAGTGTGCTGACAGGCAGAAATGTGGAGGCTTGCAGCTGAAAATTTACACAGTGATTCTCCTGACATCTCTGTGTGGGTTGTTTACGCCAACCATCCGGGCCTGGTGTGAAGATTTTTCTTTGTAGAAAAACAATTTATTATTAAATGGTTTACATCACTCATGCATTTGCATTTGCTTAACAAAATTTCAGTTTTTACCTGCTGCTTGTGTGTTATCTTGGTTAGTAAAATATATAATATGGGTTTAGCCTGTGAAATAAACTTATTTACCATAAAAGATCAGGCCATTTATATATATATATATATATATATATATATATATATATATATATATATATATATATATATATATATATATATATTCACATACTGTAACAAATGTCTTCATATATTGGATAAAATATTAAACCATGAAAATCATGCTGGTTAGTTTGCTCTAATGGCACAATACCAATAGTGATTTATTCTCCAGGTACTTATTCTACCCTTATTATATATATATATATATATATATATATATATATATATATATATATATATATATATATATATATATATATATATATATATATATAGATAGATAGATAGATAGATAGATAGATAGTTTTGATCCACTTCAAATTTTGACTATTTTATTCCTTATATATACCTTATATGTATCTTATTGGCCCCTCCGAATAATTACCTTTAAATCTCATTAAATCTAATTTGCTCTTTATATGAATCCATTCATTCTAATCTTTAAACGCACCAATTATTTGGCACACCATTATAATACAGGCATATTCATTTCATTCATATTCATTGTATAGTTGCATAATTAAGGTGCTCTATAATTCTCTGCAAATAGGGAGCATAAAAGTGAAGCTAGATTCATTAGTAAAGGAGTAAAAGTGATGGATGAGTGGCAAAGACAGATATAGAGCCCTGTTTACTATAGTTGGGAAGGTCTGACACTTGCCTCGGGTGAGATGCTTTCTCCAGACCAAACCAAATCTGATAATGCCAGTTGAGGGCTTCAGAGAGTCCTGGGGTCAGCAATGTAGACTTCATTTCACCTTGAAGGGGAAAAGAAACAGTAAATATTCTTTAGACTGTTGATAAACAACAAAACATTTCAGTATTACAAATGTAAAAGTGGGCGTTTGTGCTTTTTCCCCCCGGGATATACACCCCTTACCGGGGAAGGCGGAAGGGTCAGTTGGTCAGCCGAAGGGAAAAAAGACCCCCAGAGCTGTTTAGCTGGAGGCTGATGAGCCTGTCGCAGTGGGGAGATCAGGTCCGCTCTTTATTGGGCCCCGGGCCCCTCTCCGCCACCAAACCCCTCGCTCGACGACTCTCACATTTGCCATATCAGATTCTCCACCATTCCACTGTGAAGCAAAGAAGCGCTTGATCGACAGTAATTACAGCTCCTCTAAGTCAGCGACTGATAGCTGGGATGTGTGTCCTAAGGGGGGCTTGGGTCATGAGAAAGCAGGATGAACATATCTGCATTTTCGAGCATATGAGTGAATGAGTCAGAGAAAGAGAGAGAGATGGGCCACAATGCAGTGAAGCGCTCCCACCCCACCAGCCACCCCCCCTCCTCTCTGGCACCTACCCCCACAAAATCACTGTCACACTTAGAGGTCTTTTTTCTTTCCCCTTTTTCTCATTCTCTCTTTCCATGTCCGTTTATAAGTGCCCGAGTCTCAGAATTTAAAATAATAAGATCAGGTTTCTGGGCCGATAAGTGCATCCAGACATGTTATCTGTACTATCACAGGAGCTCAAGACCTCACAATCCCTTTTTCTCTCTCTCTCTCTCTCTCTCTCTCTCTCTCTCTCCTTACTCTCTCTACTGTACAATGATACACTATTCTCTACGTAATATACTAAATGAAAGGCGGTGTATGGTGCATCTTGTCATCATTTTGTATCGCGGGCCTTTTTGAAGCACTCTCGGGTTCTTAGAGCTGTGCGTAGGAGCTATGTATCCATTCCACAACATCGTATTATTTACCCAGATGGGGTTAATTGCTGAATAAAAGAATGGTTCCTTTCAGTTAACCATTATACAGCCTTTCTCCACCCACCCAACTCGATCCCACAATGTCCTCTAATGCAGGGGTTTTTAAGCCTTTTGATGCCAAGGACCCCCAAATATGATGACCCTCTTGCAAGGAATGTGCTTTCTAAAATACAAAAAAAAAGAAAGAATGAAAAAGATTCTAAATAATAATAATAATAATAATAATACAATTTAAAATAACTTCTTTAATATGTTAAGGTGAATTATTTAATAGGTTATGTTTAATGTGTTTATGAATAAAGCAAATATACTGATCCCTCAGAAATCATTATGACATGGTGATTTGGAGCTAAAATATTTCTCATTATAAATGTTTAAAAAAACAAAAAACTAGTTGTGTTGTGCTGCTTACTAGTTTGAAAACCAAGATACATTGTTTATAGGATTTATAGGTACATTGTTAATAGAGAAAGTTCAAAAGATAGTATGTATTTGAAACAAAAGTCATTTGAAAAATTATACATTTCTAGTCACTTTTGGTCAACTCAATGCATCCTTGCTGAATAAAAGCATTAAGTTGTTAATTAAAAAATTGCATTCACACACAAAAAAAATGTAAATAATTTTAAAATATAAAAATAATTAAATTTATATATATATATATATATATATATATATATATATATATATATATATATATATATATATATGTGTGTGTGTGTGTGTGTGTGTGTGTGTGTGTTTGTGTGTGTGTGTGACCACTGTTTTATTTATTTAAAAAAATGTCCAAAATTTAATGTCATATTTTGCTTGCAGGCCTTGCATGTTAATGGCCATTTTGTATGCTTAAGTTCCATAATATTGCATATTTAAAAAAACAAATGCATTGAAACAGCAAATGCACACACAAAACCCCTTGAGAATCCTGCCCTAAAACCTTGCAGTCCAGGCCTGAATTACTTCTTCAAGAATGACAAAGGATAAAGTTGTTATCGTCACTTTTGATTCTTGTTTAGTAGCGTTTCTGAGGTACTGAGGGCTGCTTTGTGTACCTAAAGCCTTGTGAACCTGTGCAATCTCCACGCTGTTCTGATTCGTTTAACCGGTACGGGTTCAGCGCTGAAGCGTTTGCTTTGAGGACGAAAGAGGAGCTCGGTGATATGCATCAAACTCCTCAGGCAGAAGAAAGAGCCTGCTAGGCCACTTGTAACTCCACTGAGCGTGGAAAACAGTTCAGCTACCACCCCCCACCTTCTCTCCTGACCTGGCCTTTTTTTTTAATTGTTACTCACAAAGTGCATTGTCTTGCTAAGCTCCAGCAAAACCCCCCAAAACCCCACAGCCACCCCCCAAACACACATGCATGCAGATACAGACGTGCACACACACGTATACACACACGTCTTGGGATGTATAGCATCTGAGAAATTTGAGATACAAGTATTGGCTCAGATTTGGTTTATAGTAATCCTCAGCAATCTCTGCAGCAGTTCACACACAGAAGAGACAAGCTACAGGGGCTCTGAACCAAAGCTGACCAGATGACTGCACAGCTGAGATTATCTATTGCCTTATTTAGTTCACAAATAGGTCTTGCTAGGTGACTTATTGAGCTTTATCGTCAAGGAGATAAACGTAAAGTAGCCAGTATTCCCATCAAGTAAGAAATTAAAGAGTGTAACGACTGAACAAACAGCCAAAAAAAGATGAGGAATGAGATCGACAGAGAGGAATAACTAGGTTGACAGAATCGGGCATGGCTCCAAATATTACATCCTTTTCTCTAAGTAAACTTCCAATTTGCAAAGGTGCTAATACAAACAACATAAATTTGACTGAGACTCAGGTCAGGTCCCATTTTCTTATTTTTAACTAATTAATTTCCTGTCATCATTCCTATATCCTGCCAATACAGAATAAAAAATACAAAACACTATTAATGCATCAACTTTAAAGAAAATTAATTCAGTAATGGTGCTCTTGTAAATTTTCTGCTATCTTTTCAACTTTAATTTAATTTCATTTAATTTACAGTTAACATATACACACAAAAAGCCCTTAAAAATCCTCCCACAAAATATTGCGATAAAGGTCTGAATTATTTTGATAAGAAATGCAAACGATAAAGTTTTCATTCTCACTATTTTTAGGAAATACAAAATAAAATAAATAACAAAACAGTCTTACTGGAGAACTGGTGGATTTGTTGAGTTTGGAAATAGAATTAGACCTGTTTGCTTCTGATATTGATGTTATTAGAATTGACTACTGAAACATATTTGATAACAGATATGAATATTGGCCCTAACCACCATAAACGCTAAATTGGAAATGTTCAACCTAATATTCAGAATAGTGGTCAAATGATATGGTTTTCAATGGCCATTCATATAGTTTTACATTTGGTCTCTCCAATCTAAAATATATGGTTACACCCTGGTTTAGGGTTTGTGACCGCATCAAAATGGTCTATGCTTGAATAAACAAAGATAACTCAACACCTTGGGAAAAGTCCAAACCACGATGGCCCACAGATTCCCAGCAACCAAACTATCCCACACAAAGACCCGACTTGCCTCGACCCCTGAATTCCCCCCTAGAGGCCAACATCCCATGCCCCCCCTCCATCGTAGCCTGGTACTTCAAACAGGACCAGGACTTACACTGATTAACTGGCTTTCTCTGCCACCCACCTATTAATGCTCCAACCTTCATTAACACCAGGCTGATGAATGGTGGAGTGTTGAGAGGAGGTGTTAACACAGCACCTGCCTGCACTCATGTGGCCATTTATTAACCAACAATGACCTTCCACATCATAAAGCTGCTGGCCCTCTATTTGCTGTCTAATAAACAGAGGGTTACCCCTCCACCCCACCCCCAGCACTTTAACTCAGCCCACTCTAATTCTTTATTGTGCTTTAAAGGACAGAAAATGTCTGTAAACTCGGAACACCTGGAATGCAGGAGGGGACGAGGATGAGACTGCAGGTGGTTCAAAGAGGTCATCTGAGCACACAGGCGTACGATAGTGCAAAAACAAGCCAAAATATTACCAGGGACAGACGATCATGCATTGTCCGAGACTTCTAAGTATGTGTTCACATGAAATTTAGTTGTCTTGGATCCGAAGCATTAACAAAAAAAAAATGTATTCCTGATTTGCTTAGCATTCACATTGTTGTTTTAAAGACTGAACTATGTTTTAGATATGTCTTAAATACACAAAGCACCTTATTACCGTATGTATTGGCAGCAATGACCAACAGCACCAGCATTTCAGCAAATGCGCTAACATTGTCATATCCATTATCATGCAAAAATCATCAGAGAGTTATCATTGTAGAAATATTTTTCTCACAAAGAGCTTCTAAAATGTCAATTGCCAGAATTCCCACACTGCACATACAAACAAAGATATGCTACAAGCCTTTTTTTCCAAAGCCTTCACTGAACTGTGGTAGGCAACATATAATTCCTATGATGAAAATTTTTGTCCATTTAAATGTCTGTACTGCCTTCATATTGTAGTTGAACAGCACCAGAATTAGTTTGGAGGTCCCTGTTTGGTGAATACCAAAGTTTGAATGCCAGCATTCAAATTTACTCAAACCTAACCTAACACTAACAGAGTTACCAGAGTTCATTGTATTCAAACCAACCTTGCCAAGTGTTAGCACAATTTAAGGCTTCATAGGGGGAAAAGTAAGTTGCTGTGCAGGTTTACACTCTTTTTACCATTCTTTTGATTAAGAGCTATAGAAGAAAGTGGGAAAAATTGGATCAGAACATAACGCTAATTGGATTCAAACTCACATCTCCCACATGAACGCAACAACTTATAGGCCACAGAGGCAATATAGTCTAAATAACTTTAATATAAGACCCTATGGGTTTCATAAAATGAAAATATGACACACGGATCACATCTCGCATCTTACTGTAAAAGTAGGCCACTTCTGGGCTGCTTGTTTTGAGCTATGGAGTTTGGCCTCCGAGCACCATTCCAGTCTCCCCTCTGCGGGCAAACACAGGGAAACAGGAGAGAGTGAGAGAGATCATAATGGGCCCTAATGTGA
The DNA here is from genome assembly GCF_018831695.1 of Puntigrus tetrazona. Taxonomy (NCBI): domain Eukaryota; kingdom Metazoa; phylum Chordata; class Actinopteri; order Cypriniformes; family Cyprinidae; genus Puntigrus; species Puntigrus tetrazona. The sequence goes on along the minus strand of NC_056714.1, from coordinate 22,045,384 downwards.
GGACATATTTATTTCATTCATTAGGTGGAGTAATTGGGCCCTCTTTCAGTGTGGCCTAGGTTAAACAGCCGAGTGATGGATGGTGCTTTTGACAGAGGTTAGCCGGCTTCCGCTCTCACTGCCATTCTTTTCTTTGAGAGATGGCTCCTGTCACGGCGTTTGCGGAGAGAGATCAACTGGGAGAGCGGCATTCTGGCCAAAAATTTCAAAACTAATTTGGGGAAAAGTCAATGAACAGCATAGAATAACACACCGGAGCCCACCGCAACATCGAAGCCGCCCACCCAAAATGGCCGCGCTATTAAGAAACCGACCAAAATTGTCATTCTTTACGATTTCTGGTAACATTTTCCTTGGTATCAAAAAAGAACCTGTTACACAAACACAGTTCCTGTCATTATGCGCACTCCAAACCGCAGAGTGTCAGGGAGGCATAAAAATACTTCCAGTGACCACAGCGAAACATTTAGTAGACTCAAAAAGATGGATAAACATTTGCATGACGAGATATTGGCTAATAAAAGTATTTAAATAAATTTTTCCAGCTGAGCAGCGCTGTAAAAAGGAAACCGTATTCGTCATTCAGAGTTCAGTAACAATACCACAGTTAGTCAGTTGCAAACTTTCACAGAAGCAGTAATTACTGTAAAGACTATATTTTAATAATGGCTGGTGAGTAAGGCAAGAATGATGATATCATAAAATTTAAGCCTGTTGCGGGTGGGCTTGTTTGATTTGAGTAAGCAAGCAACCACCAGTTTTGCACTACTCACATTTTCTTAAATAAATATAAAATCAAGTTGTTAAATTGCAGTCTTACATGCATGAAGTAGATCAATCCCACATTTCTTTTACACACACTATAGGCTTTTTCGAAAACCATTGAGGTACACCTGACTGTATTCACTGTTGCTTTTTAATTCTGTGAACTGACGATCCACTATACACCCTCCCCATCTGTCCATGATCCTTTCTTTTGGCCCAGTCCCATCTCTGGCAGGTGGATCAAACCATCGCTCGAGCAGAGGTGGGACGGGTTCTTAAATTAAAGCGGGGGTGAAGCATGGTTTCACAGCTCCCTCGCCACGATGCCCTGCCAGCAAAATAAATGCCATTTTATGCGTTTCCATAAATCCTATCAAATGAGTACTTTTCCTTGTTTTTTCCTCTATTTGATTTGCCAGAGCTGCTTCCTGCCACAGAGCTGGTCAAATGCCTGCCGAACTGCACAGGCATTAACTTACTATCATTAACTCTTTAAAACACTACAAAAATGTGATTCGAGATAAAGAAACTTCAGGTAGCACTTTATTTTGATACAGACTGATTACTGTAAATAACTTGCAACTACATGTTAACTACCTGTCATTAAAGTATTAGCAGAGTGTCTGCTTAATGTCTGCTAACATTTAAATTTTTTATGGTCCCTCAAGAAACATCCTTCTGACAACAATAAAATCTACAAGTACATGTCAACATATTTAACTAACCACAGCCCTAACCTAACAGTCTAACTAACATTATAATATGATATATAATGTATAATATGACTAAACTAATATTTTAATAAGGAAATTGATATGAAGTTGCTAAGTTACTTAAAGGAATAGTTCAACAAAATATTTTTTTAAATTACCCCATATTTTACTCACCCCCCGAAACCATCATAGGTGTATATGACTTTCATCTTTCAGATGAACACAGAGTTTTTAAAAATTTTTTTTAAACTTTTACGCTTGGAAATGCTGGAGGATAGCGGCCATTTTTTTGAAGCTCTGTAAGTCAGATATATCCGCAAGTACTGTGACGTAAAAGCAGATCAATGGGTTTTTGTAACAAATATTTCTACTTGTAAAATTAAAACATAAATAACGGATAATTTTTATATGTATACAATTTAATTTTCCAATTTACAGTAAATACTAATACTGAGTAGTAAAGTTTTACTATTTAACAAATATATTATATTTTATTATATTTTACAAGGATATTTCTTCAGATGGCAAATATACATTTTAAACATTTTATTATGCTAATTTTGTGTTCAAGAATCTATATATCTAATTTATTAGTAGGAGTGGTAGTATTAGTATTTTCGTCAGTGTTGAAAACCGTTGTGCCGCCTAATATGTTTGGGTGAAACAGTCCTACATTTTATCCACATTCTTTTCAGATAAAAAGAAAATGTAACTGAAATTTCGCTTTGTAACACTATAAAAATCTGTCATTAAAATTTCAAAATGTTCAAAATAAATGTAAGCTAAATAAACTCATAAGTGTGCTTTTGTATAAGAGCCCCGGTCTATACGGGGGTGCAGACCGCTGTAACTGTTATGTCTCTATACCTCTTCCTGGCTCGTTTCGCTATATTAGTCAGGACAGGCAATAGTGTTGATTACTCATTGGCCATTAGATTGCTTTCACTGCCATGGCTAAGCCCTCTGCATCATGAGATTGCTTGGCTGAGCACAGGATTAGAACGTACTTCAGCCAAATCCCCCCTTTTTCTGCACCGCTCCCTCTCTCCTTTCCTCTTCCCCTCCAGGGTTCATGTGGCTACCCTCAGGTCAACACAGCACACACACATTTACAAGCGCACACACTGAGATTCAGACAGTTTGACTAGCTGTACAATCACTATTACCTCATTTCCTGTGACCATTCCTTTACCCCCACATATGGCCAAAACATTTTTAATGATAGTTATTAGAGCTGTCAATCAAATAAAAATATAAATTTAAATAAATATGTCATTTAACATTTACACATGCTTTTATCCTAAGCGACGTATATTTAAGCTAAACATTTCATAAGTCTGTGTATTCCTTGGTAATTGAACCCATGACCCATGAAGTTGCATGCACAACGCTCTACTGTACTGCTAAGGGTCGAACAAACTCACTGCGATTAATTAAAATTAATACAATAAAGAACAAATCAGGGTTATTTGAGTTAATTAAAGTGTTCAGTTACTTGCCAAGAGGCAATTTATCATTTTAATTTAGTTTAACTTGATTTACTAATATAACAAAAACAAAAAATCATAAATATAGACATAAAAAACACAAATAAATATAAAATTAAAAATGAAAAAAAAATTATTCAAAACATTAGAAACTATAACAGTGTCTAAATGATACTAAGGATTTTTATTACATTTGTGAAATATATTTATATATGTAATGCCAATTTAGTGATCAATAGATAGATAGATAGATAGATAGATAGATAGATAGATAGATAGATAGATAGATAGATAAGACAGATAGACAGATAGATCAGTGGTTCTTATCTATCTAACATAATTTATACTACATAACCATGAGCAAAACAAGTAGTCAGACAAGAAAAAAACCTTGTCTTTTTTCATCTCACGCTCACAAAAAGCCCTTTCCCTGAAAAACAGCCGCCCTTAAAAAAGCCTTTCAACATCTCAGTAGATTTAACAGGTGTAAAAACACTGAGCTGGCCGATCATGTGGTGAGCCGAGCACTGGGAAATTCAGAATAACCTACAACATGAAAGTTAGAGGGAGAGTGAGAGAGCGAGCGTAGCATAGCATTGCAGCTTAAAGCTCATTAACTTCTCTCGCTGGCACCTTGCTGAGTTTAAAAGGGCCGGCTGCCTGGCGAAGACACGTCCACTGGCCGATAATCAGGTCAACAGCGGCACTGAGCATTCTTTTAAATTTGGTCACTGATGCTTGCAGGTTGTAAAAATACTTGCTTTTGAGTGTCATTGTAGCTTAATGTGATAAAGTAGCCATCTGTCATGTAGAACAATGGGGGATCTTTTAGAGAAGTGGAAGGACAAGGCCGGCCAACAAAGAAGATGTAGTAGCTTTATTTAGACAAGCCAACGTTAGTTATGAACGTAGAGCAAAATATGTCTTTTAAAAGTCTGTTCAGACTATATAGACTACAGGCTCAAATGAGAGGGACACAAATCTTTCTCTATGCAAACAAACTAATGGCGACGTTTTAGTGAGCAGCCTTTTTGATTAATGCTCGAAATAAAGCCATCTCCCGCTGATTTGAGAAACAGCTTCAGCATATAGCAACGATAAAGCGCTTACGGGAAGACCACCGCAAGTATACACAACGAACATAAAGGGAACTCAGTCCAGGCCAATTTCCAGCAAACAAAAACAAACACATCCAGACAAAATAATTTGTCTTATAATTGGATTTGTCAGTTTAGGCAGAGTATGGAAAAAGAGAGACTATGGATTTACCACATGTGTCAATGTGTTCACACACACACACACACACACACACACACTCTCATCTCCGGCAGAGAGCCGCTGGCAGGTTCTCCTACATTAATCTGTCACAGTTAACGCCGTGCCAAAGGTCTGCCATAAACTGATCAAACATAGTAGGATGTATATGTGCGTTTGTCTATGTGGATGTGAAGGAATTTTTACTGAGCTTTGCATCTGGGCACAAATGCACCCCCTAATGCAAACACACACACAGACACACAGACATTTCTTTGACTTATAAAACTGTCACTTCACACCTGCATGCATGAGCTGTTGTTCTGGCTGTCGATCGAGACGCTTCCTTTTCCCATAAGTCTTTGCACCCGGGCAGGAGGTTTAGGATTTATGGTGGACATCATTGAATTTATTTGTAAATTTGTTCATTAATTCCTTAAAGTGTATGAATAACAAAATAAGTCCAATAAATAACACATATTTCAAATGACGCAAGGCTGAGCATACAATGGTGCCGTGTTTAGCATAGTACATCGATGAAAGCTGTGTGTGTGTGTGTGTGTGTGTGTACGGGCACTAACATCCTAACTGTGTGCCACACACCTGATCTCCAGTTTCATGGGCTGAATACCAATGGCCATTTACCAACAGTGATACTGATATACATCATATCCATGACAAGGGGGCTGCTTTGAGTTTTAAGAACGCGCACACACTCACACACACACACACACACATATACATGCACTCTTATCCCCTCTCTCTTTCTGTCCCAAACTTGGGGCCTTTTTTCTGCAGTCATGCACATATTAAAAGGACAGATAGACTGGGAATATGGCTCTGTGTTTATGTGTGTATCTGGCATGTTATTGCTTGGTAACCAGAAATCTATAAATCCACAGTCTTCTGCACCAAACAGTGCTGGGAAAACAAAACATATAAGATGATCTAGCTTACAGTGTTCCTTAAGTCAGAGCTGTGGCCTAGTGGTGGTGCTCATGTGGATATGTGAGTTTGAGTCTTGCTCACAGATTCATTCTCAGGTATGTTTAAAAATAAAGCAAATGTATTTATATATTTATTTAATTAATTTATTTGCTTATTCACTTTTATTTATAACTAAATATAATAGTAAGTAAATATATTCAATATGTGCATCCCTGCTTTTCATCATATTACCATTAACTAATCTGAATGGGTTAATGTAGAGTAAAAAAAAACCTCTTGGTATTGTTTTTGAAGTCAATAAATAAGCGCATAAATAAATACATACATACAGACAGAGACACAAAATGTCCCAATTCTCCATTGTGTATGTTAATAGTCTAAAATCTCTCACTGTCCTTATAATTGCATTTGGTAATCAACTAATAGTGCCTCTCAAAATCTAATGACACAGAAAAATGCACATTGTACACTACATCTTAAAACATCTCAAAGTTTCTGAAATTGTGCAGAAAAGACAATACTACAAAGGATTTAACCACAGTTTGTTTTAAAGGAAGATTTCACTTATAGAATAAACATTTCCTGATAATTTACTCAATCCTATGCCTTTCATGTTGTCTTGCCTTCGGCTGGAAAGAAATTACTTTTACTGCATATAGTGGACTTCAATTGTAGTCATTGGGTTGAAGTCCAAACTGCATTTTCAATGCAGCTTAAAGGGGCTGTACAAGATCCCAGATGAGGAATAAAATAGAAAAAATTAGCACTTTGAAAACAAAGATGAGTGAAACAAAGATGACTTGAGCACAAATGCTTTTGTGGTTAAAAATATATAAATTTTATTTCTTTTTTTTTAAGAAAATGACCTATCGTTTCATAGATAAGATAGATTAGATAAGATTAGATCCTAGATTCCTCAACTAGGATCGTGTGTAGAGAGATGCATATATATATATATATATATATATATATATATATATATATATATATATATATATATATATATATATATATATCCATATATATATTGGATATGGCATGGGGATGAGTAAATTATCAAAAAATATATTATAGAAGTGAACTTATCTTTTAAGCTGGAGAATGCAAGGTGTACCAAATGAGCTGGAAAAGAAAGAAAGAAAGAAAGAAAGAAAGAAAGAAAGAAAGAAAGAAAGAAAGAAAGAAAGAAAGAAAGAAAGAAAGAAAGAAAGAAAGAAAGATTAGACAACGGTTCTCCCACATGAACACACACCTAGCGAGCTCATTCCTGAAATTCCAGTTCAAGGCAGGCACAAGTCTCACCACCGGGTCATTTGACATGATTGACGTTATTTGCTACCATTAGCCACCACTATATGGTTGCCCTCTGACCTCTGGTGAGCGTGTTGTTTGACACAACTTTAAACAGTATGGTTTAATCTCCATGGGAAAAAAAAGGCCCTGAATCCAGACACAGCCTCTCAGATCAATCAACAATTAGAGATGAGATAATAGGGCTCTAATCTCCAAGGTCAATGATTCATCTTCCTATTTCCCTCCGCTTCCACAATATCATAACACACCCAAAGCATTAATTGCTACCAGTGATGAGTATGTATTTCTCTAATGTTTGTGTTGTGTGGTCTGGGATGTTGTCTGTCTTTTGACAGAGTCTCACATTCCAGGGAAAACTTTTACAAAAACAGCTTTTACAGACTGATGCAAGAATAAATCAAAAAGTGAAACGAAGATGAATGTTTTGCAGCCTCAAGCACATACGGCTGATTAAATCTGAGACATTTTCAACATTCATTTCAGCTCTGAGTTTAGAAATATTGAGGAGTTTGACAAAATGTGCTGATTTAAAGGACAGGCTGCTTATACTGGGATGAAATGTAAACATGACAAGATGACTTGTTCAATTTATAATCTTTCACTAAAAATATAGACACAGCTGCTCCATAGAAAATGAGACAACACCGAAGTTAAAAAGTGAGAAAAAGCAAAATAAAATAAGGTACACTGTAAATATTATGAGCATGAAACTTTTTGTCATGACATTAGCCAAGAGCCTAGTGTCACTAATTATTTGAAGTTTTATTTAAAATAATGAAATTGAAATAAATTACAATGCACGTATTTGATACACGCTTGCTGAAAAGTGCAAGCTTGCATAGTTAAAAACACACCAATCAGTCCTTAATTTGGAATTGAACATGAAAAGCCAGAAGAGTAAAGCAGATCTAGCCAACAAACATTTCACAAAATCTAATTTCAAACTTATTTCACCTTAGTTTCAACCTTATTTAGACCATTTTTGTCTGGTAGTCATGAGAAATTCTCTCTACATGTGTCTTTTTGCTGACAATCTCTTCTGCTGCACACCATGCCAAGGAGCCAAAACTTTTCACAGCTCATCAGAGAACCAAAAGCTAAGATAAAATTGTGACTATTGTTTATGAAAACCTAATATTCAACCCAAAATGCCCCCTTCCTTTTGCAAACCCTTTTCAGTGCTGGAGCTAAGTGCTCCTGGCTAGGATACAGGGCAAAGGAGGCCTGGTACAGGCACCGAAACACCTGAAGTAAATTAAACTCAGAGGAGCCTGAACTGTGACCCCCCCACACTGAGCAACAGGTGTGAAACACAGGTTAACAACAGCAAGAATACGTCCCCCCCCAAAGTCGTGCCCTGAAGAAATGAGGAGAAGAGAGGAGAAGTCAGGGGCCAAAATAGTTGGCGTGAGTGGGCCTCGAACCTGGTGATAGGGTGACAATGGCTCCGTGGCACGCACGGCGGGCCCCGCACTGGGATGTGATTGGAAGTGACTTCTTACAATAAGCAAGCGCTTGGGCTCAGGCACGGCCATACATCTTTAAAATAAATACCTTTAATAGAAAGGCTTCCTCTCCCACATGCAATCAATTTGCTCTTGTCCATCAGTGCAGCCTCGGCCCCCCTTTAACCTGCTAACCTCTCCAAACCCCCAAGTACAAACCCTGAGAACGGCCCCCCAAAAGAAAGTGACTTACAATAAGTCTCATCTGCGAAAAGTTCACAATTCTCCAGCGCTTCCCGCATTTGACGCCAACTCCGAATGACTTCCATTGTTCTTCTTAGATCTGCAAGAGTCCAGGAAAGCAGTTTAAAGAACAAGGGACAAAAGCAGAACAGTGCTGTCAGAGCAGAACTGATATCAATTATTTATGTCATGCATAACATGTTCTTTCCTTGAGGTAGCGCAGCATACATTTGGACAGTTTAAGCACTGTAATTTAGGGCTGTTCTCTGGGCGCTGGGCTCGTACAGTAGCCTGATAATTGTTTAAATCTGTTTTTCCCCCAGAGAGCCCTACGTGGAGTGGGAAGAGGTTATTAAAAGACCTTTTCCATCCTGCGGGGAACATTCCCCCCCAGTCTGGGGAAGTGTTAATAACTACTCTTAACGTGATGGAACAGACTTTCCCCACTGATGCGCAGACGGTGAAAACCCTTTGCGCTTGAAACCCCCCATGGAACCTAAACCGCGAAAGCTGTGCATGTGCGAGACACAACAACAGCGATCGAGAAGGCAGGTGCAGCTCTTTTTTGGAGATGTTCCATAAAAGCAAAGAGGCCGGGGATAGGCGTCCTAACGTGGCTGATCTCCTTCTCGCTCAGCCAGATGTCTCTGCGGGGCCGTGCATATGGAAGCACTCCCCAAAGCAAACACAAGAAGCCCCAGTACTAGCAGGAACCATCCACTGAGCAATAACAAAAAGACCTCACCCCAAACCGGCCCCTGGTCCACATCCCTCTGGCTCGTTTAAACACATGCAAGCTCATACGCACAAAAACACACAGATGTGCAGGTTCGTAATGAAAAAGTACCCTCCACCCCACCTCGGCATACACACTTCAACACACCTGCCACGGCGGTACACGTTTGTTCGCTCCTTTACACACACTTGCAAATACATCACCATATCCCAGATGAAAAATTGATCCCGGCCGGATAAACCAATCTTGTAGCCAGCTGTCCTTTGATCAGCGTGCATTACTTCTAACTGAGGTCTGAGGGCCTCCTTTCGCAACAGCTTTTTTGATTTGAACTAAGACCTGAGGACCGGGCCGGTGCTCTCCTGAGGGAGGAAACTGAGAAGGCTACTATCTGTGCTAACATGCCCCTATATTACACCGCTGATTTATCGGTTCTGAACACAGCCACTAAAGCGCTTTAATGAGCAGGCGAGCTTATGAAGATGAACATGTGATCAAGAGCAGACCCTCACCCATCCAGGGTCATGCAGATGACCTAACGGGGCTCCATATGCACTCGGGTCTAGGAGGTATGTGCATTACTCTCTCTGTAACAAAGAAGAGAATATACAGATTGCTTCAGACTGCGGATGAATGTGGAAGTGAATGATGAATGCTCATTTGTTTTTGTAGTGTGTGGTATTGTGTGGTATTGAAATGGCTAACTTTTACTAATGTGAAGGATTTTGCATTCCACAGACAAGCTCAAGCTGTTGGAGATGGTGAATTGGCCAAATGGAGTGTCATCCTTACAGATGCTTAAGCAACACTGTATTTCTTTAACGAAACGTCCTCCAAGTTTATCGTCCTAAGAAGAACTCACATCATTACAGCGTTAGAAAAGAGTAGGAGGTTTTCAGTGCAGGCTAGTTTCCCTCAGACAGCCCCTGAGTGAGAGGGAAGTCCTCCAAGTCTCCTCTACTGGCTCATCAAGTACTCAACACTTCTAGTTCATCCCAGACCTTTTTTTTTTAAAAAAAAAAAAAAAAAAAGAAATTTGAAGAGAAACATCTGAGACAAGTTTGAGCACTGATTAAAAGATGCACTACCTAGATGAAGATGACAGTCGGATTACAAGCATACAAAACCACCAAAACTTGTTACACAAGATGGGACTAGATGACCTCACAATTAATCCAATAACCATCTTTATTACTCACCAGAAAAAAAAACTACTGAACTCATGTAAAAAGGACATGCAACCAAATTCAATTGATTGTGAGAAACCCAATTAATCAGTTATTACTTTAGAGAGGATACACCATACTTGATTTGTTTGCGATAACCCCCAAGCCTGGAAAGGTAACTGCTTTAACACATCCCAAATGAATCACAAGATGACCGGATAGACATTACCTGCGAGAAACGAGACAACGGGTTTTAAGTCTCATTACATAAAGAGTGTAGCGTGTAAGAGACTTAGTCTCCAAGCATGTTATTTTGCATTGCTGCACACCGTACCCTCAAATTCACGCCAGCCCACAATCAGGTGGGAACAGAGATGAAAGAGAAGAGACAGCGACAGCTCTAAAAGAATAGAAAAAGAGAAGAGGAGAAAAAAAAATACGGCCCTTGCAAAATTGGAAAAGCATAATTACAGGGAGACTCCTCTCATGCCAAGCCATTACTGTATTACTGTGATATCCAAGAAATGTTGTGGCACTCTATAATCAAGGCCTGCTAAAACACGAACAATTGAGAAACACCAGAATCATTTGCGCTGTTGTAAACAATAAAACCTCATGAGTCTGTGTATCAAACAAGGGGGTTTTTCACAGCAGATAAAGGTGAAATTCTCATGCAACAGTGGATGATTCTATCAGCTTCCGACTCATCAAACACATCAGCGACTTTTAAAAAGGTGAGTCACATTACCTCAGGTGGTATAAAGGCTAATTACAGGCTGTAAGGTTAGAACATCTAAAATTACACCTCTAAATGCTAATTACCACATAAGAAACCACCTATTACCCTTAGCATCATACGCAAACGGACTTTGCAGTGTTATGAGAGCGCATTTACATCAGGCCAAAGGAGGAAGGTGAGAAGTTGGAATTTTGAGAAAGAGATTGTTATATTGAGGACAAAGGGCTGCCTTACTGTTTAACACTGAAGGAAAAAATAGCCTAAATTTACCATGAAAAGAAAGTAGTGTCGAATCTTTTCTTCTTTACTGGCATGCGTCCAAGTGTAAAAAATGTAGGCAGGTATTGGTTTCATGTACTATTCACAGTAAGACCTATAACATGAATTTAGAAAACAGAGTGAATTTTCAGTTCATGCTAACTTAAAACCAGCCTATGTTGGTCTAGGAGATTTGGGAAACTTTTCAGCTGATCAGCTGGCTACCAGTTGGTTGCCCAGCTAAACACCTATGACCAACAACCAATTCGAGAAACTGAGAGACCTCTTACCCAGACATTCAGTCAACACAGGGACTCCATAAAAAAAATAGATTTAGAACACTTTACTTAAAGATTTAAGATTATGAAGAGATATTAAATGGTGCAATGCATTATAAATAGTCACAATGAGTGTTGTAATACATTATATATTGTTGTAATAAAATGCATAGTATAGCAATAAAAGTAGTATTATAATGTGAGTACTATGCATTACAAGGCATAATGAATGCAATAAAACTACTTTTAGAATGCATTATACATACAAGCTTTAACTAAAGTGTTACCAAAATTCCTTATGTTTATTCTCTATGGGCCCCCCATAGTACATTAACAGAGCCCTGGTTACAAACCCTTGGTTTTAAACCATTGTACGATTCATGTGATCTTTGGATCAATTAACGCATTCCCCAGTAGCTACATCCGTTCTCCATGACACAGATTTATGTCGGAGAAAGGGCCGCGCTCTAAACTCGCACAGATCTGTCCCCACCACCCCCCACACCACTCACTTTTCTTAGTGATCTTTGGAAACATATACAAACGTGACACTGAGCTCGAGATATACTCCAGGGCTGCATTCAGGCAAAGGAAATCAGCACCGGTCACAGGATGTGACCAAAGCCTTTCGCTCCCTCTTTTCTTCGTTTTTTCTTTTTTTGCAGATCAATCAAATTTCCGACTATCTGAGTGGGGAGGGTGGAAGGGTCCTGATGAGGACTGTAGGGACGGCCGAAAGGACAGAGTCCTCCACACACACACACACAAACTAAAAAACACAGACCTGTAGCCGTACTTCTATGTATATGCACAGGGGGAGGATGCCGGCTGTAAACGATGCTGGCGGGCTGGTAAAGAATGAGCCTGCAACAGGATTCCAGGTTCGTGGTGCTCCGTTTACACTTTCAACTCCTCCTAGCTTATCTCGCAGATTCGACGGGATAAGAGAATTATGAAACCGCTTCTGGCATCTAAAGCTTCCTGGGGGGTCAATGGCGTGATGAGAGACAGCTATGAGGGGGAGGCTACTCAAGCCCACAGGCCCCCACGCTCTCTCCCTCTGGGCTCTCTCGCCTAAGCGCGGGACCCTCGTGGGCCTTATCAAACTGTAATCATCACCTTGGATGTTGGGCGGCAGGCTGGCCGGGTGGGAGCAGGCTGCGGAGGGGCTCGCGAGCTGATAGCCTCGCTTCCGTGAGCTCCTTCCGGAACATTCCTGCTTTTTGTGACCCAAGTCAAAAGACAAAGAGCTTCAACCGATTGCAACAAACCCCTTAAAGGGATAGTTTAAGCAAAAAAAATATTTAATAACCCTCATGGCATTTCAAACCCGTGCAACTTTGAGCGCTTGCCCACTTGTGCACAATATATTGGACCCCACTGACTGATTTTATGCACAAAAGTAGTTTAAACTCCATAAAAAATATCTTATTTTGTGTTTCTCTTACTATTGTTAGCCGAGGGTTTTCTCAGCTTAATGTTTTGTCACAACCAGGCTCTGGACATTTATTATAAAAGCAAAGAAAAAGGTTTTTATGGAAAAAAGGTATTTGGGCCACATAAGCAGTTACGCAAGAATGAGGTATTAATCAAACAGACATAGTTATATAATTATTGCATCTGTCAGTGTAACATATGATGATTATTCCCATTCCAATTTCATATCCGGCTATATCCATTTGTTTGCCTTTGAAAGAAAGCAGGGGAGCACTGCAACGCCATAAGCAGGAGAAAAGACTTTTCTGTCATGACTATGTCCATAAGACAAGCGAATATAGCTGTTCCAAAATTTAGTGACATATGAAAGCTGAAAGAAATAAATATGTTGAGCTTCTTCATTTAGGCAACACATTTTAAGATGATAACAGATGTATAACAGATGTATAATTCATTGCAAAGTACTTTTATAAAAAAAAAAATTCAAGATTGTGGACAGATATGAGAAAAAAATATGATTATAAACATATTTAATGTTGTTTTTGGTATCAAATAAATAATAAAAAAGTAACAATAAAGTGGTGCTGTATGTTTTTAGAGTGTTGTGTTATTTGCTGATTTCATATTCATAATATAGAAATGACTTCAAAATATATTTTATGAAAACTTTCTGAACTAAAGACATTTTTGTTTTATGATTCAAATAGCATGGAACAAGGAGTCCTGAGAAGCAATGGCCTAGGCAGAGAGTAATGTCACAGAAAATGTATTCAGTATCTCAGTGCTGTAACTTTGGGTGAAGATGTCTGTCATCATCAGTGGCACTGGACACTGAGCGCATGGTGCCCCGAGTCCTACAAAGACAATCAAATTTGAAAAACTGAAGCTTAGAAAGAAAGCAAGCAAGGAAGACTAGCAGACATTCGGCACTCTGCCATCAGTGATTCACCCTTACGCTCGGTCGTCTCTGCTCGATGACACGCCCTGTGCCTGGGGCATAATTGTGCCTCAAAGAGGAACAGGAACCGGGCCACACCTATGAGTCACCTCTCGCTAACAGAGACCCTTGTGGTCGGGGCCTCCAAATTGACAAAATCTGCATCATAGGCACCAGAGCCAATGTTCGCCACAAATTCCAAGATCAAACCCTTGCCCCAGCCTCCGTGATTCCCCAACCCCCGCCTTTCCAGCCGCCCGCCAGCGCTACGTTGGTTTAATCCAACAACACTTCCTATAGCAGCCTGTTAATGTCACGGTGGATTTCCTCAATGTTCTCACTGACCCAGAAAGGAGCACCACCCCAGCACTTCGCCAGGACCCTTCCTTGGTATAGTGTTCCCAACAAATAGCAAATATGCTTCAGAACCAATAAACGCAGACCTGATATTTATTGGACTGTTATACGAGTATTCCCTCCTTGCCTGGCCAGCCCCTTCTCTATGAGCAACCTTAACTACGCACAAGTCTTTGCAATGCTAATGAGGACACGAGATGAAAGGGATGCAGCGTTACAGTGCAAGGCTAGACTTACAGAATGCAGCTGCTAGGTGAGAGGAAGAAACGGACAAGGAGGAAATGGAGAACACGGCCTGATTAGTGCCCTCTGAAATATCTAACCTTTGACTGCATAAAGGCTTACTTAAAACTCCGGTGACTAGATTTCATGAAAAACAGCACATCTACAAGTAATAGGAGGGTTTCCCGTAGCTGTCTTGCTCACATCAGCGGACACACGCTGCCTGTTTCAACGAACGCTCAATTAGCGGGTGCTTCCTGTGAATGTAGCTCTTGTGACTCTCAAATATGGAATAATGTTGTTGTTGTTGTTGTTATTTTGACAGTTTTAATAAAAAAATGTTAATGTATTATTTAATTTAAACATAAACGGCATCGATTTAATTAGATTTGAAATAATAATGCAATTATTATTAAAACATATTATTACTCTTATTCATAATATACACTTATCATGTGTATCTGCTGTTTTTAGCATCTCACATCAAAAAGTCTATTTAAAAATCTAAAAGCATCAGCAAAGATTTATATATACATTTTTATATATTTATATAAACATGTAAAATATAAAATGATGTAAAATTTAATAATGTTAAATTAATTAATGTTTAGCAGAACAACTGTGTATTGAAAATAAATTCAGTTGATGTATGTCAAATTCTGTCTCAGAATAAAAAATATATATAATAATTATTATTATTATAATTTTATATATAATTGTCACACGTGGACTCTTTTGTTGTTGTTTTGTCCTGTGCCATGTGTTCCGTGTGACCTACTTTCTGTTAATTGTCTAATTTGTCGTCACCTGTGTCTTGTTAGCTTTGATTTGTTAGTTAATTCCTGTGTGTATTTAAGTTCCAGTTTGATTCTGTTTAATCGTCGGTTCTCGTCTTTGATGTGTGTGGTTTTTTCCGTCCTGTCTGCCTGCCTACCAGCCTGAAAATATATTGTTTATTTGGTTTCTAGAAGAGAACTGTTTAAGTTTACTTTTTCCTCATTGAGTGCTCTCTCTCAGCTCAGCTCAAAATTGCAAAAGTCTTAATTGCAAAATGCAGTCATATTGTGAACTATGAAAAATGGTAGCAGTTATAAGAAATAACTGCAACTTTCAACTGTGAAATACCAAAGTCAAATAGGCTTTGTAAATTCACGTTGTGAGATATTAAGTCTCAACTGAGAAGTAAAATTGCAGGAAGAAAAACAATTCTATATCTTTATTTTACTATTTGCAATCTCTCTCTGCACAGATCTGATGTGAGAATGCAACGTTCCTTTTCCACCGAGCAACTTTACGACTACACATCCCAATTTCCTCCCTTTGACCACATACATTGTTCTCACTCTGCGTTTTCGCTGCTGCGGCCAAAACCGTTGCTTATCAATACACTGTCACCTCCATCATCCATCAGTTAGCACAAAGCTCTCGCCTCTACCCAACGACAGTCGTTTCCTCATGGCTGTAGTCTGTTGCTAGGGCCTGGCCAAGGTTCCTTCTTTTCCTGCTTCTTGGTCTGAGGCCAATAAAAACCTTCTAGAGCACAAAACCCACCTCAAGGTGTCAAGCTTGCAGTTGAGTTTAAACAAAAAGTTACTTTCTGAGCAAATGCTAAAGACTGGGCTTGAATTCGAAACATGTACATAAATCAATAAATGAGTATGTAGTCTAGGCATGATGGATTGAATCTCCTTTGAGGGACAGCACAGATAAGAGGCAGCAGTCCATGCTAGTTCACAACAAGTTAAGCATGCGCGCACACACATTCTCGGGAATGGGATCTGGTCTGCGTCACATGCTGTGGGGCAGAGGAAGGGAAGTGTTTCTTGTTTTAGCAGCACTTAGGCCACCTTCATATCTCGCCGTTGCACCTTTATTCAATCACTTATAAAGCATACCCAAACACTTAAAAACTAAACCAGCTGAAATTCAGTTCTACCACCTTTCAACATGTTTACCAGAAGCAGGCTGCACTGTATAAAGTGAAAATGTACAGCTTCAAAGCAGCCAATTCTGTCTAACTGGACCCTTTTAACTACAAAAAAATTACTGATGTTTAGTTTTTTAGGTTAGCTGACAAAACATTTAGGAGGAATTCTACAAAACGGTGCCATTTGTGAATGTTTTTCCAATTTCTCTGTGTACATTTATGTAGAAATATTTCCATTCTGATGAAATGTCTTCTCTCTCGAGATGGAGATTTTATTTATAATAATGTGTTAAATATGTAAAATGGCATACCCAGATTGTGACATTTACACTTTGATATCATACATTTCCCTTTCTAAAGTAATGAATTACTGTATAAATTAAAATTGTCAATATTATTTCAATACATACTTTCAAGTAAGTAAAGATCAAAGGAAAACGAAAATTAGCATGTGTTTTACTCACCCTTAAGCCTAGGTGTATACAACGTCAGCAGAAGTGAGAAAAAGTGTTTACTACGTTTGAAATATGGATAATTATTTTACAAAAATGCATTGATTCCAGAAGGCCTTCATTCAACCACCTTGAGGCCGTGTGAGGGATGTTTCATTTTATTTGTTACTGTTAAATATAAACAATCGCCCACTACAATGTGCCAGGACAATTTTTTACCTAGCTCTGATTGGATTTGACTGAATCTTCTAATCCAGGCTTAAGTGTTAATTTTTTGAAATTGAGATTTATAAATCGTCTGGAAAAAAAAAAAAAAAAAGCTTTTCACTGATTTATGGTTTGTTAGGATCGGACAATATTTGGCCGAGATATCTGGTATTCTGGAATCTGACGGTGCAAAAAAATATTGATAAACTCATCTTTAAATTTGTCCAAATGAAATACACAGCAATGCATATTAATAATCAAATATGTATTTATGTATTTACGGAAGGAAATTTACAGAATATATTCATGGATCGCTATGACAGAATAACACAGTAC
Source organism: Puntigrus tetrazona (assembly GCF_018831695.1). NCBI lineage: Eukaryota > Metazoa > Chordata > Actinopteri > Cypriniformes > Cyprinidae > Puntigrus > Puntigrus tetrazona. Next base: position 22,028,163 of record NC_056714.1, on the reverse strand, counting down.
ACGTAGCAAACTTTTTTATAGATAATTAAAAAAACTATTATTAAATGTTTCATTTAGAAATGATATATTTTTACCATAAAAAGTCACTTAATCTTATCAGATCAGAAAATGCTGTTTCATATTCAGACTGAGCCTGAAAACTGGTTTCTGCATTTTGATTACTTGAGCAATACTTCCAGTGATTGTATTAATTTTTTCATCCATTGGTTTGGGAGTGCATGCTGGGCTTTTGTAATCATGACACACAGCTCTAGCATGTGCAGCGTGGCTCTGCTGTGTTTCACACAGACATTTCTTTCACTGGCTTTGTCGTTTTGTCTGGAGGTGGAGCGCTTGCAGAAATCAATGTATGTTTCTTTACATGTCAGACCGTGACTGTTTTAGGCCTCGTGTAACTCAATATGCATATATGCTCACTCTCAAACACGCACACACTCCACACAATCCCTCATTTTCTCAGACACACATATCCTAAAACAGACACACAACCTGGGTTAACCATATGCTAAAACAGCGAGAGCCACATGTTTTTAACAAACCTGGATAATCCTTACGTTTGTTATCTACAGGGTTTTTCACTAGAACGCAATATAACACCTTAATCTCACCCAGGGAAAACTGTACTTTACATAAATAAATACATACATACATAAAAGATTAAACAAGAGGAGGCATAAATCTTTGTAGAGTCACGGGAAAGGAAACTTATACTCATGAACAAGAAGCACATGTAGGGCACAAGCTACCAGGAAATTGGTATAGTCTCGTATGATTTTATAGGGATCTTGGGCATGCCCTTCAGATTAATTAGGACGTGGAGTAGGGAGGTATTTTTTACAGGAAGCTAAGAATGGAACCCCTGCTGTCTGCCTTGGGGCGCAAATCATGAGTCAAAAACACGAAAGACTGTAACCAGGGTTTAGGGAGGTGGGGGGGTAATGCAGGTCATATGCACACGCACACACACACAAACACATGCTTGCACCCTCACAAATATGTAAGGGCATGTTCAGCATCTACTTTTAATGATGTGGTCACTGCACACACAGGTATGGTTTCTAATTCGCTCTTTAGAAAGCCTAGAGCTTTTCATCCGCTAATGCTTGTGGATCTACCTGGAAACAGGATTGTTTGGTTTACTAAACCATGGAAATGTTGCTAAGGTGATTAAGGGAAACGAATGATTCACGGATAGTAAGTACAAAGCAAATGCGGTGAGCACACTTAAGTCTTTTGCTCTTTCTCTCATATATATGCACATACGAAGATAACTTAGTTTATTAAAGTAATTTGAAGCCTTGTTTACTCACCATCAACTTACTTAAGAATTATTCATTTTATTTATTATTTTTTTACACACTTTAAAAAGAGGATTAACCAAAAAGATATTTATTAATGTTCTATTAGGTTTTTCACATGAGGTAAAAAAAAACAAAAAACATAAGAATATAATTTAAACATGGTTATCTAAACATGGTAACATTTTAACTGTTTTTATTCAAATCAAAACTATAATATACTATTTCATAATCAACCAAAATACATTAATTGAACATTATTCAAAATTAATTATTCTTTAGTCATTTGTGCAGTTATGATGGATGGATTACGATAATGAATAAAAAAACTGATTATTCCTTATATTTGAAAGAATCATTTAGTCCAGATGTGGAACTGGATCAGATGATGCACTGAAAAGATTAATTTACTTGGTTCATTCACAGTGTAAAGTTCGTGACTAAGCATCAGAAGGCTGGGGCTGCATCCAAAATCGAATGCTTCCGTACTGCATAGTAGAAAAAAAAACAATGGTAGTTAAACAGTGTACAGTAAGGAAAAAGTCTTCCCTACAATCAGATTACATTCATATACATATTTGCACCATGTAGAACATATTTTTTTAATGGTCATTAAGTAATTACCTATTCAAAAGAAGCTCCTACTCAAAAACTATGCAATTTTGCACACAGCCATAGAACATTGTGCATAGGTAGTATGGATCACTTGTATAGTGCTTATTCCTCATGTGTTCCTTTGAGACTAATTGGCTGTCACACTGCACAGACAAACGCCAACAAACAAGTTGGCTGTTGGATTAAAATTTTCTAAAAAACAAATGTCATGTTCACACTGCCCCAACAAACCCTAAGTCACAGAGAGTGAGATGACACAGTGTCTACACCGATATTTGTCACATCGCTCCACATCCATTGTAGACAGCGTCACTGATTATAATACATAGAACCTCCGTTGTATTTTGCTCAAGTCCAATGTAGATGGTGCAAGCCTGACTGGGTAAGAAATTAATGATCCTGTAGCCAGAATCTCAATATTACCGTTATTAATGCCTTTGCGAGTCATTCTTAGCCAGAAAAGATGGCGAATAAAATGAAAGAGCCCATGGGTAAAGCATGCTTTAAGTGAAACTTGCGCATAAACATGGCAACAGTTTGTGGACACGTCAGATTATGTTGTTGTTAGTTGGATAACCCTTTCACACTTCTCAGACATTCCACGACCTAACAAACACTAGTTTAGCATGTTCAGTTGGGTGAAAACTAACTCCAACCAACAGCAACAGGGGTAGCACACTGACTAGTTTGTTGGAGTTTGTTGCCGTTTGTCTGTGCGGTGTGAATTGCCTTTTAAAGTGATTATCGGTTAAAGTTGATATGATTCTTTAGTGTCTTAAAGAAAAGTTTATAACATATAACAATTATAAAAATTTCTCAGTGTAAAAAAAATCACCTTTTCTACCAGCTCTGTTTTAATCAAGCCATTCTAGTCCATGTTGCTTCAAACGCTAATGAGCTCTGTCGACCCCACCGCTCTCTTCCATGGAGTGACCAGCAGAACTTCAGCCCTAAAACACTTTTAAGGAAAGTCTGTCCACTTGGCTGCCATATTTGCAACACCTCCGGGCAGCTCAGACAAGAATAAATCCTGTGTCCTTATGTGCATACTATCCATCCTAAATTCTGTGATTAATAGTAATTTTTTCTGGTCCAGCCCCGGTTTCTATGGAAACTGAGGCTTCTAACTGTCGCTGTAGTAACTTTACCAATTAACAATTGGCACTTTCATTCAGAAGGCGGGACTATCCCTACATATAGTGCATTGCAATTTTTCGCATTCATAAGTATGGGAGTGAACTGTCTTTGTATTTCTATAATCTTTGGTGAAACTTGCTAACTTGCACAGTATTGCAAAGATTCATACTTCGTTTATACTCGCTTCTGCAGCTGAAGCAGGATCACAAATGATTTATGCAAACGTTTAGGTAGATCGGGGATTGGTGTATTCCCTTTAAAACGAAAGAAACAGTATTCCACCTGCCTCTTGAGTGACTGTTATAGTCATTATTACATCCAACAACAGCTTAATCTGAGGCATCTTGACTTCCCTTGCACCCGAGTCACAGAATGGTGGACTGATGACAACTTACTCAGGGTGGGTCTAATCTAAAACAACCTTGTCAATCAACTATAGTGGGAGGGGCCTGTGCAGAACTACATCATTCTGACAGGAATCTCAGAACAGTCTAGTTCGAGAAAAGGGATTTTAAAATAGGGATTCTAAAACAAAAACACTGGGTGGATTTTTTTAGCATTATAGGATGGATGTGTACACACACTTCCAACACTCATTAAAGTTCAAACAAACTGTAAAGTGAATTTTGTTTCCAATGAGCCCAATGAAAAAAATCACCTTTTGTCTTTTTTTACACAGAGGGGGAGGAAGTCATACAGTTTTAGAATGACGTGAGGGTGAAAATATGATAACAGAATTTCATTTTAATCTTTAGGTTTTTTTTTTACACCGAAAGAGCAAAGCAAAGTCAAGACTGCAGGAAAGGATCATCACCAAACTCCAGAGCACAGTGTCAGCACTAACTGTGGATGAATGTATGTTTGCACAATCTAATGCAGCGGTGCAGAGGTGAATGGGCCAGGCTTTTAATGTTCCACTGTTTATTTACTTAGACTTGTGCTTGGCAGAGAAACACACACCGCACTGCAGAACTCCCCCACAGGCCGACCACTGATCCTAGGGCAGTAAGTGAGATCATAGTGTCCCTTGTAAAATCTCCCCGCTGAGCAGGGGTGGGAGACCCCATCCCCGGCAACATGACATCACTTAAAACAGATTGCCACCATCCTGTTCCATGTAAATAGCCAGAGCTGTTTCTGTTTGAAAATGCTGTTTACAGCAATGCTGTGCGTAATGCTTTTAAATACTGGAAAGTTAACTTTTTTCCTAGTCAGAGAAAAAGCATATCACCAGGGTAAGCATCGAGTGCTTTAGAAGTCGCAGACTTGCCTTCCCAGAGGAAAATCATTTAGTTTAAAACACTTATTACATTGCTCGTGAGATTTTATATGGCTCTCAGCAATGTTTAAGTATTAATTCCCTAGGTATTCCTTAGATAAAATAGAAACAAATTTAACTAATTAATATACACTCAATATAGAAAGCACACCACAAACAAACCAGCCTAAACTAATTTGCTGGTCCGTTGGCTCTGTTGGCTGATTTCAGAGGAGTGCTAGCTGGTTTGTACATTAGCTCAAGTTCAAAACATTTGGTCTTCAAGGTACTTTTATGTCCAAGTTTATGTCCAAATCTCTGACTTCTGACTGTAAATTTTGCTACCTTTTGAAAACATGAGAAGTTGATTTGAAATCATCACTTTTTAGACTGGAGTCTAGAAAAAAACAAAGAGATCTCATTTGAGATTTTCCTTCTTTTGGGATGTGAACTACAATTTTATCATACACATAACTTAATCCGGAAACATCTTGTCACCCCTTCAGTGTTGTAACCAATAGCAGAGATTTGCCAGGGTACATAAACACTTGAGCCATTTTATGTGACCAGCACACAGTAAGAGAAGAGTGTTGGTCCAGCGACTGCCAACTCATAAAATTGACATGTCTGTAAATCCAGGCTTTTATTGACACAGTTCTGTGTGCTGGAAAGCTTTTGTCTGTCTGTTTCAGGATTGTTATATTCAGTGTTTTAAATGTGAACTCTCTGCTCGGCCGATGTCACTTTGAATACACAATGGACTTAATAAAAACATTGTTTCCTGAAAAGCACAGATTTATACAATTCTGCATTTTGTACAGATTATAAAGTAGAAGTGAAACATAACATAACATAATAAGAACCATATTTAATCTCACGAGCAACGAAATGACCTCTTTAGCAATAAAATATCTTCTGGGAAAGCAAAACACACTTAATGTTTATGTGAGCAATGTATAATTTTTGCGAGTTTTAGACATTTTATTTAATAATGTGTAGATTAGTATTTTTGTAAATCATAACTTTTTAAATGAATGTTATTCAGGACTGTGCCGCAGCCTGACTACAGCTAAAATGTTTCAAATTATATATTCCAAAATGTCAGTGCAAAAATAAAATAAAATAAACAATAATTAAATTAACTTAAAAGACATCTAATATCAAACACTGTTTTGTTTTGTTTTTAATAATAAGTTAATATTTAGGTATTTATTTCCATGGCAATACTGCAATATAATGGCTACAGCTGCATGAAATATGATTTGATTTGAATTATCAAGAATTTAATATAGAGTTAAAACAAAGCTTCACAAAAAGACACTAAACACCACATTCAGTCAGTGAAAAAACAATATTCTGAGTAATGTTCTGGGAAAGCAAACACAAAAATGAAATTAACAACCAAAAGAGCATGATTAACAAATAAAATAAATAACTTCCTAAAAGACATAAAAAAACACATTAAGTGTAATATTTTTATTAGAGCTAAATTTTTATTAGTATTTAATTACTATTTTTATAAATTGAGTTATTACATATCTATAAGTGAATATTCTCCAGGGCAATCTTGGTTTCAATGCATGATGCCACTGAAATGAAATTAATAATATATATATATATATATATATATAATATATTTAAGTCTTTTTAAAAACATTCCCTGAAAGACACTGAAAAGCCCATTCACTCTCATGAACAATGAAGACCAATTATAAGCAATAAATAAATATCTTACATTAAAAAAATTATTAAATACCAAAAGTGCAACGGCTGAATAAAATAAAATAAAATATTAATATAAATAAATAAAAAGGACACCGAATACCCTGCCATATGTTCTTAAGATGTGTGGCGCTCCACAGCTAACCTGGCTAATGGCTGTGGCACTAAGCATCAGGGGCACGTCATTCAGATCAGCAGCCTGTTGATGGAGCCAGCGAGCTGCTTTCGATCTCGTTTTCTTCTTTGGCTGCACATTACTCATTCAGTCAGAGATGCTCATCTCTTTTTGCACGTCCTTTCTCGACCTTTAAGTCGACATTTGTTTGTATATTTGCATCTAGTTTGATTACAGCATTGACTATACCTGAAGAAACGTACCATGCAACCATTTAGTATGAGTGTTCAGTATGTAAAGTGGCTTCCTTGGGTCGTTCTCTCATTTTCTCACCACTCACTTCAGTTAATGAGACATGCCAGTCAGGAGGGCATCCTGCTGCTCGGGGCCAGCGCATTGCCTCGGAGCGGAGAGGAGGTGAAGCAATCACCGATCAGCCTGGCTGGAACTCTGGAATGCCCCCTCCTCATACCAAACCCACCAGGAGCCCCCCGATCTTTGCCAAAAACTCTGCACCACCAGCCTGTGGGAACTCAGTCACCTCTGCCAGTGTCCAGACCTACCTCACTGAGCTCAAACCGGGGTTTCTCTCTCTCTCAGCTCGCCCGAGAAGATCCCTTGAAGACCATGCGAATCCACCATCCACGTGCTTTCCAGAGCATCGCAGTCAACATGTGCTCCATCCGGCCTGTTGAAAGAAGCACAAGGCAGATTTATCGAGTGACCCATCACCGTAACCGACCATGTAACGGCTCGGCGGCCTCTACCCTGTCTCTCTCTAACCAATATCTTTTAACAAGATTCATAGACGTTTAACCAGTCCCTTGTTATGAAACCTTACCCATTATTGAGGGCTTGTTTAGGGCTTTTATTAAGAATAATGAAAAGATGTTTCACTACTGTTCTGGTATTTTTATGATTTTATTTTTATGGGTGCTCCATTTTTTTTTCCCCTTCTCTCTCTTTCTTTGCCTGGGTTAGCAGTCCCTTTACTGCCTCTTTTCTGGAGTTTGGCTGGAAATGCTCTGTTTCCCCAAAGGCTTTTATTGCCCCCTAACACTGTGTTAGGACACAGAATACTCCACAGACCTCAGAAAGAGGGAGCAAGAGAGGAGGGGGTAGGTTTGAGATGTCAAAAGGATGTGGTTAAACTCACCACATGATTTTCTCTGGCTTACATTTAGTCTTAAATTTGAGCACAATGCCATGCGGAACATTTCCCGTCCATCTCAGTCCTTTAACTGTTAAGATATGCCGTGACTTTAAATTTAGTTTCTCAAAACACCTTTCCTATAAACATATAATAATGTTTCTGCCACTGTAGTGATAGATGAGTAAGAGACTGCAATTACTGATTAGCAGAATTACATTCATATAAATATTAGAAGTGCTTCTATTCCAGTTACTTATGGTAACAAATTACTGTACAAAAGCAGAATTACTATGACACTACCATAGATTTGAGCATATCGACCATGCATGTATCATAAACAATTAAATAATGTGCTACTAATATTCATGTACTATAGTACATGCGCTACTGTTTATAATTTGGGCATGGAAAGATTTTAAATAATTTTGAAAAAAAAACAAAGCCTCTTATGCTTTCCAAAGCCTGCATTTATTTGATTAAAAAACAGTAAAAATTAATTTTGTCATTTTTTTTTTTTTTTTTTTAATGACAAAATTATATTTGAAAATATATTGAAATATGATTTCTTCTTGAGATGGCAAAGCTGAATTTTACGCATAATTACTCCATTATTCAGCATCGTGATCTTTTAGAAATCATTCTAATTAGTTGTAGGGCTTAATATTCTTGTAGAAACTGTAATACATTTTGTCCAGGTTGTTAAAAAAGAGTTAAAAAGTTCAACATTTATTTATCACTGTGTACTTGAATGCATCCTTGCTAAAAACAAATTTAATAAATAAATAAAAAACACAAAATGAAGTCCTAAATTGTTGCTTATTAGGTAGTTGTTAAGTTTAGGTGTTGGTAGATTTAGGTGTGTAGAATATGTCATGCAGCATATATGCTTTATAAGTACTAATAAACAGCCAATATGCTAATAACATTTGCTAGTTAATAGTGAGAGTTTGGCCCTGTACTACCAAAGAGTCTGTCCACACACTTTTAAAGGATAGAATCGAATGTAAAAAAAACAGCAGCATGGTACTTGCCCAAAATATCACATGGTACTTCTAAGCACATTATATGTTCTATATCAAAGATTCCATGGTAAAACATAGTGATAGAATCACTTGACAATAATACCAAGTCATTTTTGTAAGGCTCACACATAGCATTTAATCTGGCTCAATTCTGATAAGTAACAGTCACCTTTTTAACCATCCTGACGGACAAAATCAAACCCCAGCTTACTTTTTTTTTTTTTTTTTTTTAATTTGACTCAGAAAACACATCAAAATAAAGTAATTGGTTTGTTAACTGCAGTTCACATTGATGTCAAGGACATTTTTTCTGTTATTTTTTACAGTAAGCAGGTTTAGAGTGTAGAGTGCAGACTCGCCACTTAATGTCTCTTCTAGAACCAGAAACAACAACTTCATCTTTGTGATGGATTTGAGTTTCCTGCAGAGCTGGCAGTATGTGAAGAATGGTTTAACCTGACCACTGTACATCTGAAGGCATGATCTGGTGACCTGAAAACGTAAATTAATTGGATTCAGTGCACTATCCCTGCAATCCTAGAAGGCTGAAGGCAAATTCCAGGTCTTAATTTGGACTTGCGTTTCCAAAGCCTTATGAAACAGACAAAGAGGCAATTTGCAAAGGCATCTGGTTCCCCTGACAGCATAGACTTGCCCTCCTCCCTGTCGCCCTCTGTCTCTCTGTCTCTCTCTCCTGCCCCCAGCCCGTCCTCGTCTGTTTATCATAGAATCTTGAAAACAGAATCAAACATGAAAGGAAGAGTGCAGGCTCTAGCTCTTTAAGATTGGCTGGAAATGTGACATCTCTGGAAGCGTTTAGCCTGTCATAGCTGCCTGTGCTCTTCAAAGAGGAGCTGGAGGAATGAATTAATGTTGCTCCTGTAACTAACATCCTTCCTCTTCCTCTCATCCCCCCCTTCCTTCCCCATATTGCCGATTATGATAGCGTATGTGTGCCTTGAATCTCGAGGAGATCCTTATGAAAGAGGCACACTCTGAGGGACACATTTGCAATTACAAATGTGTGCATAATTGAAATTGCAATGCCATAAAGTGCAATAATATGATTTCTGAAGTCTTGTTCTCTCATAAACTATCAGAGAGGGAAACATGAAACTTTTTAAATGCTTTTGAAAGACGTCTCTTATGCTTATCAAGACTGCATTCATTTGATCAAAAATACAAATTATGTGAAACATTATTATAATTTAAAAGTACTGTTTTCTGTTGTAATATATTATACAATTTATTTATTAAATATAAATATTTAGTAACATTATAAATGTCTTTACTCTCATTTTTCATGGCTAAATAAAACATTTTTTTTTACAAATCAAATTAAATAAATAAATAAATCACACTGACTCCATATCTTTAAATGCAGTTGAAGTTGTTTCTCAAACACAGGTGTATCTGCACAAAAAATAATTTCACTGAATGAAATTTTATGTTCCAGTATTTTTGGTGGTTCTGAAATGTATTATCATTTTTTTTAATCAACCAGTCATTTGGCCTATGATTATTTTCTGTGTGTATGTTACTAAAATAGTGCTTTTTTTAGAGCTTGACAGACCTTAATCACACAATGCATTCATTGTATGGAAATAGCTGTGTTTATTCTGCATAACATTTATTCAAAATTTCACCTTGTTTGTTCCACATAAAAAAGAACATTTGATGGGTTTGGAACAACATACGTTTTTTTTAGCAGTTTCTGTTTGTAATTCATCGTGGATTTTGTTTAGCTCTCTCTATCACCATATTAATATATTATTATATATTTTTCATTTTAAAGTCTACATGAAATCAAAAGTATCCTTTTCTTAATGCGCCTTTATGGTCTTAGTGAATGACTTTATTGAAAAAAAAAATATTTTCATAATCTTTAATTAAAACAATAACTCACTCTTCCTTTTCCGTCACTCACATGAGCTTTTAAGTAATGGTAAAAATAGCCAAGTATGCCTAGTGTTTAACAAACTTGCCTGGCTATATTCTGGAATGTGACGTCTAATGTTATCATCCAATTAATTCCCAGTGGATAAAATCAAGTCCTTCCCTCCATTTATTCTAAATAAATATGTGGTTTCCTTCAGAAGAACATTGAACGACAGTAAAATGGATTGTGAACAAAATTTGTGTTGACTTTAAGGACATTTTTGCTGACATTTTGTAAAATCTAGGTGATGAATTATAGGCAGTTGAGAGCTGTGTGTTAATGGCATTTGACCACTCACAGCTGGCCCTAGTTCTCTATCTCTGTCATTCTCTGAGCCAATCAAACGGTGCGGTCAGCCGCCCTCCTGCCAGCGGCCCAGAGAGGAACACGGTCAAGAAGAGGGAGAGTCTGTCTCTCAACTTCACTGAACCCAAGGGTCAAGAAGAGTTTATTACACCCGAACCAGGAGATTCAGCGTCCCTCATCTGCAGACAAACTTAAACCCACCCACTTACATGCACTATTGAACACTTAGGCTCATGCAAACACACTCTCATACAAAGTGGTCCACAAAGGAAAGAATTCTGTTTGCTCACGGCACTCATCCATGTAAAAGCACCATCTCAACGGCAAAGCAGACCGTCTGTGTGTTTCTCAGCACGTCCAGTCAAACACTAACACACACACACACATGCACCAACAGACCTCTTACAGCCACAAAGAGAAGTGGCACAACACTTTCCTTTTCACCGCAGCATGCTGACTCTCTAGCCTCCCTCCCTTTCCACCTTTGTATCAGTTGAGCAGCATATGGTTACTGCCATCTGATTCCACAGCTGAAAGTGCCTTTCACTTAAGAACAGTTCAGAAAAAGGTCAGACTTCTGCAAACAGAAATATCACGCTGGAGAGACGCTCTCTCGCTCGCTCGCTCTCATTCTTAGGTGATGGTAGACAGAAAAAAAAGACAAAAGCATGAGGAAGATGAAGTTACATCTGCTTAGACAGGAAGGGGATCATGACACACAAAGACTATAATGGGAAAACGGGCAGAAACTCCTTCAACCTGTGCTAAATGTGGCATTTTGGATCCTAGCAATGCATTTCAGATGCATCAGTTACTGAAAAACAGTGTATATATATACTTGTGTATATATATACAACGCCTAGTAATAATAATAAGGAATACTGAATTCAGGTATTAATTGCAAATGACTTTAAGAACATCATGTGACTCAGTCAGCATCTGTTTTGATTGATTTATGCTGTTGTCGGCCTGTGTTTTATCTAGGACTTGATGAGCATGTGTTCTGGCTACACCGGGCTATCTCAGGTCCCCATTGTATCACGCTAGTAAATGATTAATGTCAACTGTTCCTCCTCTGACCTTGTTGGTTAAAGACTTGTACCTGACAACTCTCACCCTTAGCTGGAAGAGAAATGCCTCATCAGTCACAAAAACCGAAGAAAAAAAGAAGAAGAAAAAGAAGGAAACTCACCTGTTTAATTTTAAGGTTAACCTTACTGAATAATTATACAACATTAATATTAGAAATGACAAGTATTTAATATTAGCTTACCTAACAACATAGATAATATATGGGAGAATCAAAGAAAAAGTTCTGTTATTTCCGCCCAAAATTAAAATAAGTAAAAAATGATTAATTTTAGAAACTATTGATTTTTAATACAATTATTAATAAAAAAAAATTATATATGTTTGTTATTATTTAACTCATAAATGACTATTGTCTTTTTGGAGCTGGAATGGGAATAATGGGAATGGGGAAAAGAAAAGAGAAAATACATTTAATACAGTTTTTTTTTTTTTTTTTTTTTTTTGACCTGGAATTCACCCTAGCGGATGTTATGTTTTTATAATTTGATCACACTGTCAACTAAATTTTATGTTGAGTACAAGTTATAAAACCTGGTATGCACTATTGCAATGAGCTCAAAATATTTAATTGCAAGTCATCGTTCCGAGCTTGTGAGTCTTTCAGCAACAACTTTATCAAACATTTTGAAGAACACAACGAAGAGATCCACAAGGAGACACAGAATCGTCCATTGCTTTTGAAGACAACAAATCAGTCACAAATACGTTTTTTCTGTCGTCTGCTTAACTGCTAACAAGCAAGAAAAGAAAGCGTTCAGCTGATAACCACCTCTGCCCCTTACAGGCCACGTCCACTGAGAAAATCCTGCGATTCTGAGCAGCAAGAAGTATCCGATCATGCAAACGCAGCTAGAGATTTCTGATGAAAAACTATTTTCTGGAATCCCAGTTTGTTCTCCAAGTCCAAATTAAGTGCATGTGGTACGCTCGCTGCCGAGAGTGTCAGACCACATCATGAATGCACGCCGGCTGACTGTCTCCCAGACGGGAGCCTACAAAAACGAAACACATCCGGAACAACTCATCTGTTTGTTGTTTGTGTGTGTGTTTGTGTGCGAGGGGGAAGGGTGTGTGTGTGCTTCAGAATTGCACTCTTGAATGGCATTGTCGAGTTACACCATAAATCTGTCCCTCATCAGGGAGACAAAATGAAAAGGGCTCCCCGCCATAAAACATCTGTAACAGTTCCATCCGCCACTAACACGTAATGGGGTAATTACCGAGTGGGGGGCGGTTGGTTTCGGGACAACGCTGAACCCCTTTTCTTTAGTGAGGCTCAGAGAATGTTCACCCTGACGTCCAAAAGTCGATGAGACCCGGACTCGATCCTGGAGGTGCATAATTGACATCTCATCTTTTTTTAGGAAGGCTATTTGCTCCCAGCCGGCCGTTCTCCACACCTCCTAATCAAGCGCAATTGAGGTTAACTGTATTGTGCTGAGCTGAAACGTTAGACAGGTAAGCTGCAAAGCCTCATGACTAATGGATGGTGCGAGCCAGCAGGGGCTGTGACCTTTTGAGACACCCCAGGCTCCATCTACAGAGCCCGGAGGTGTCCATCAGGCCGACTTACCAATCAAGAACTCGATTTCAGTCCCCCGGCCCGCCCCGTTCACGGAGGGTCTGTTCTTGCTAGCTCGCTGCTCATGCCCCGTGTTTGTTTTTCTCAGTGGATCACTTTACAGTACAACTCCAAACGCTCCATTGTTTGCAGCGGCGCAAGCTTGTTTTTATGAAATCAAGCAGGCTCGTAGGTCTCTGGCTCGCTCAAACTTAAAGTCGCATTTTAGGAGTAGCAGGCAAGGCACACGGCCAGCAGCGCAACCAGATGGAGAGTGGCAAAGAGGTCGCGTCCCTGCCCCACCACTAAACACTGCTATTGTCTGATCGGCTGTGCAAATTTACCCTGCTCTTAGCACACACTCTAACCAAACCCCGAGACAAGACGCACACACACTTAACGACAGTAACCAATACCTGACCATTGTCTCTAAACACTCAATTGAGGCGCGAGTGTGACAACGCCTAAATAGTTTCCAGAAAAAATAAAGTATCTTGTCAAACAAGTGTGTGAGAAGTTCATCATTGTTGACAACCTGCAAATATTTGAGTATTCTCCATTTTTTTTTAACTAGAGCAACCAATCCGGAATTTTTTCTCCACACGCTACTATTAGATTTGAAATGTTTTGCTGTAGTTAATGAGATAAAAGCACCGACTCAGTTTTCAAAATGGCCCCCGGCCTGTGTTATAACGCGATTAGCAGGTAAGCTAAAGCCAGGTGTTACTCAAAAGCACGTCAGGGGAAACTCAACAGATGCCCCATTAGAGAAACGCCACCTTTTTAATCATCTGTCTTCAACTGTTCATAGTTGTGAATAGTTAGGATACACTTTTGATTCATTTGTCTCGCTCTGTCGAGTGTTTTTCTGTAAATCAGCAGCCACTAATTGCTTTGCCCTCTATTCATATAGAACCCAAAAGCATTTTCAAAGGGAACAGTGCTACAAAATTAGATGAGAGATAATCTCACCTTTGACCCCGAGGCATGGGCAAGTGTACGTACTGTTTGGGTCGGCCTTTTGTCTTTGTGTAGTGTCCAGCGGATGAATGCAAGGCTACACTGGGGGTCAGTCAAGGCATCTGCCACCCTTCAAGCAGCCTCTCATCCACCCTCCAT